>NW_025336100.1:3280578-3342545 GCF_004798865.1 Varanus komodoensis | reverse complement strand
CTGCATTTTGTACTCCAAGGCCAAACTTGCCTGTTATTCCGGTTATCTTTTGGCTCTCTACTTTAGCATTCCAATCCCCCATGATGATAAGGACATCATTTTTTGGAGTTAATTCTAGAAGGTGTTGTTGGCCTTCATAGAACCGGTCAACTTCAGCCTCTTCAGCACCAGTGTTTGGGGCATAGACTTGGATTATTGTGATGTTGAATGGTTTGCCTTGGATTCGAACTGAGATCATTCTGTCATTTTGGAGATTGTATCCCAGTCCTGCTTTTCCTACTCTTTTATTGACTATGAAGGCTACTCCATTTCTTCTGAGGGATTCTTGCCTGCAGTAGTATACCTGATGGCCATCTGAATTAAATTCACCCATTCCTGTCCATTTTACTTCACTGATTCCTAAGATGTCAATGTTCAGTCTTGTCATCTCTTGTTTGACCACATCCTGCTTGCCTTGATTCATGGATCTTACATTCCAGGTTCTTATGGAGTATAGATCTTTGCAGCATCGGACTCACCATCAGATACATCAGCAACTGAGTGTCCGTTCGGCTTTGACCCAGTCGCTTCATTCTTTCTGGTGCTACTAGTACTAGCCCTCTGCTGTTCCCCAGTAGCATATTGGACACCTTCCGACCTGAGGGGCTCATCTTCCGGCGTCATATCTTTTTGCCTTTTGGTACTGTCCATGGGGTTTTCATGGCAAAGATACTGGAGTGGGTTGCCATTTCCTTCTCCAGTGGATCACGTTTTGTCAGAGCTCTCTGCTATGACCTGTCTGCCTTGGGTGGCCCTGCACGGAATAGCTCATAGCTTCATTGAGCTACGCAAGCCCCTTCGCCACAAGGCAGTGATCCATGAAGGAGATGTGGCCATACCGTATGTGGCCATACCAAAGGTTTAAATAAGGAGTTTACAACACTCACCTATACCTCTACATTGATTGCCTACTGGGTGACAACAATTCCCCATTCTTTTAATTGTTAACTTCCATTCTTCCATGAACCTTTTCTAGTATGATCAATTACTCCCAAGGGCATGTATACAGTAACTGGAGCAAAGTAATAGCAATCAATTTGTTTAGCATGCATCCTTATATTTAGGACCTAAAATGATATGCTAATGAAATAAACCCAGCAAAATATCAAATTAGATTACAGCATGTCATACACTCCAGGGAGAGAAATCTCTGAGAAACATCTACTGGAATGTCACTCAAATATTTGCCTGATACCACATTTAATCGCTGCACTTCAAACTCAGTTGCTATGAAGTCAAAGTATCTCTATAAATGAAACAAAACTCAGTAGAACAGAAACAACCAATACAGTGAATCTGAAAACTGGGAGAATTTCAACAAAGAATTTCTCTAAAACAATACACCATCACCTAAAGATATTTTACCACCTTTACAGGGGATCTGCACTCAGATCCAAGCTACTGCATATACAATGCAAAGCATTTTAAAACACAAGTCTTATTTTTCTTCTGCTTCCTAAATGAACAAGTAGGCTGCCATTCTCAAACTACCTACTCCACAAGACTGTGTTTACTTCTACTGAAAGCCTTGTACTCCTGTGGAAATGTATCCATTACCTTGTCTGCATTATCCAGGGCAAAGATATGTAGGAAGACAGGAAGCTACTTTATACCAGGTCAAATTCTTTGGCCATCTAAGCCAGTATTTTCTACCTTGAATGATAGCAGCCCTGCAGGGTCTCAAGCACAGGTCAGGAATAGGATGTGGAACCATGAACTATGCACCCTCCCAATAGTTAGCTACATCCACACAAATACTAATTATGGTTAGCTTTTTAAGCATACTTCAAAACAAAACTATGAATCTGCAGAACATACAGGAACAGTAGTTAAAGCCAAGTTTGTAAAGATGATGGTTTTAAGTACAGCTTTCAATTGTCAAAAAACAAACAAAAAACAAAACACCCACTACTTGCAACTACCCAGCTAGATTCTTATCTGTTGAACATATTCCTCCAGATGGCAGTTCAGCTTAGCCAGTATTCACAGTAAAACATTCAGAAGCCTTGAAATTTCATCCCAGAACAGTCAGAATTTTTGTGAGGGAGAGTTAAAGCAAACTGGATTTGCCTCTCTATAGGCACTCACCTATTCATCTGACAATGCTTCTTTGAAAGAGCCAACTGCTTTCTTTATCAAGATACTCTAAGCTCTGGGGCAGGGAGGGGGTTAAATTCCAAGTGTTAAGAAGATTCTCCGCTTCAAAAGCTTCAAGTTGAGTGTCTGTTAATATCCTGTTGAATATGAATGTACCCTCTATGCAGTCATTTCTTTTTTCTTTTTATCTATAATTCTTGAGAGAGGTATTATGCAATTTCTTTTAATTACCTATATTTGCATTTGGGTTGTCCATGTGCATGTGTGTTTTGTGTATGCTGCTGCATGTATGGGCAAAATCAGGTTTAGTTCATAACATACATGCATTATTTCCTAATATAAGATAGGGCATTTCAGACTACTGATAATCAGCTGTATGGCACAAGGATATGGTGTCATTTGAAATGGAAATATACTATAAACCTTATTTATTTAACATTGTACTTGTTATTCTCAAATGTTCAAAGCAGGTAGTAATTTTATTTGTGAAGTGGGATTTCCAAAATTCCCTTTTTTGGAACATTCCAGCCAATTACTATATTTGAAAATGTAACTCTTATCCATTCAAACAAGCAAAGTTCAGCTTCATTCCTGAAAATTTCAGTCAACAAGGTGTAATGAAAGATGAAGCTGGTCAAGTGCCATTTTACAACACTCAGCCTGGCAGGATATATTTGTGGGCTTCTTTTCACAGTGCCTGCCTTATATTTTCACAAATCTGTACTTAGCATTTTCTTCAGTTCGCTCGCTCGCTCTCTCTCTCTCTCTCTGAAACCCAGAAAAACAAATTTCCCCTGCAATGTCAATCCAGGGGAAACACACACATGCACACAAATGTATACTTTAGAACACATAAAATTAACATATGTAAATTGTTCTCTGGGTCTGTGCTCTAGATTTTTTTGGTACCTAGCACAGACCCTATATAGGCCCTGCCAGATCTACACAGCTGAAAAATGCACAGGACTCTACTACAATTGGCAGAAAAATAATTGTTCTTAATTATCTCTGTCAAAAACAATGAAAAAATAAAATTGCATTGCATCTTGAAATTAACAAGACCTTCCATTGCTTCACTGGACCCCATTTGCCTTAATAAGGAAAATGTACAGTTGAAGAAGCATGCATAAGAAATAGTTAAAATAATTCCTCCACCTGCTTCCACTTATCCTTCTGAACTGACCCATTGGATTCAATCTGCTAAATTTCCAAGTTGCTCAATTAGTGTAGGCAAGCTGCTTGTTTGTATATACTTTCATGGTACAGGTGTTGTACATCAACTGCTAAATTTGGATAAGGAGAGCTGTGAGGTGAGAGAGATGCAGACAAGGAACTTTGGCAGCAGAGTGTCACTACTTGACTCTCAGAGACCCTGGGGCAGTTCTTGGGCAGATGCAATTATTGGGCAGGCATTTGCTGTGCTACAATATCCTGCCAGAGGATAGTCGCAGAACTATTGCAGCTTATAAACCCAGGTGGATCCATTGAGCTGGGAAAAGAAATGGAGTATGGTTGACCCCCTATGCTGTTTATTCAGGTTTGATTCTTCAGAGCTAAATCTCCCATTACTTTTAGTGTGCAGCAAAGTTGTGGGGGGGGGGGTTTCTTAATGAAAAGTAAACAGAGCTGGTCTAACCCAGATGGGTATTTGAGTGGGGCAATAGGGCTTTTTGACCCTTTGACCTCTACTGTGGTCTCAGTCTGGATTAGGGAGCCTGTATTTGCAATTTGCACAGGAAAAACAGTGAACTGAATGAGTCTCCAATCCAGATTGGGACCACAGTGGAGAGCAAAAAATTAAAGCTTCCCTATCTCAATTCAGATCAGCTCCCCCATGCTTATTTCTGAGTAAGGAAAAAGGACAAATTTAGCTGCAAACTACATAATAAAAGTAATACTTATTTTGACCCTCAGTCTGAGCAACTCCTTGCTATAACTAGCTATGTACCTACCTACCCCCAACTGCCACCATTTGGAATTGATCCTCCATCTGACCTTGACTATGAACCCATCTCCAGCCTTTCAGATCATGCTTGTTGCTGTAGACCCCGAAGCTGTCCCAACTTGGACTATAAACACTCTGGCCCTTCAAACAGCTTTCAGTTGATCCCCAGGACTCTCTGTTGGGAGTGAGAAAGATGGCTGCTTTGGGCACACATTCTCAAGGGCTGCTAGTTGGGCTTCAGAAGAATCAGGAGGTGGAGGAGGAGGGGGAGGAGGAGGTGGGCTGGGAATGTGAGCCATCCTGAGACACTGGGAGACGCAGAGACACTTATCTCAAGACCAGACTTCCCAGGTGAGCAGACAGCCTTTAGGAATAATCAAGATATACAGTTGGTGAAAGGAGACATGAAGCAGGGGAGTTTCTCAGATACGGATGACAGTTGAGGCAGCCCTGACTCTAGATAGTAAGGTTGCTTACCTGTTACTTTTGTTCTTTGAGTGGTCATCTGTACATTCACACATATTGGTGCTGTGCCAGCGCAGTGCCTCTGTTCAGGAAGATTTTCCTAGCTGAACCTAGAATTTTTGGTGGGAGCCTGCCCGCTTCCTCTTTAATATACGGCAATTATTATTTAGAAGAAAGCTGAGTTTAAAATTAAAGAGGTGCAAAAGGATGTGAAAAGTAAATATCTGATATTACAAGGTGAAATGAGAGGATAAGATTATACAGTAGTTCATATTTATGCTGCAAATATTGATCAGATAAAATGTTTAAAGATAGTTTTGAAAGAGCTAGAAAGTATTAGGAAAGATTTGTAATAATGGCAGAAGATTTCAATATGGTAATAGATGAAAGGATAGATTAAATCCTACTAAATAGGAAACAAGGTATAGCACTACATTATGAAATAGAATGATAAATTATACCAATTTAAAAGATGTAGGGAGAGAGTTGAAGGGAGATTTATTCATTGGTTCATAGATCTTATTCCAGAATTGATTATATATTTGTATCAAAAGATCTTTTTTCTAAAGTATGTTAGTCAGATATAGGCCTGATAAAAATTACAGATCATACATTATTAAATGTGACTATTAAGAGCTTAAAAGATTTAAATATTTTACAACATAAGCATATGATATATAAAATAGAGAAAGAATTGAAAGATATACAGGAGATTAATGATAAAGAGGGGAGTGAATGAAGTTTAGTATGGGACACAAGGTGTTGCAAGGAGAGTAAGTATTAGGGAAACTTATAGTTTTAAAATACAAAGGGCCAAGTATATGGAAAACTTAGAGGATGAAATAAGGGATTTGGAGAAGATGTAATTGATAGGAACATTAAAATTTTAGTGGAAATACAAGGTAAAACGAAAGAGCTGCAGAATAGGGAAATAGAAAGGAGAGAAACTTAATGCATTTGAAAAGGGATTTTTTAAAATTTAACAACAAGGACTCAATAATGCTGGCTAGAACTACACAACAAAAATAAGCAAAAAGTTAATAGGAATAGTTAACGGTGAAAAGGGTAAAAATTGTAACCTAACAAAAGAAAAGTTAAGAATATTTAACAGATTGTACTTGAAGTTATATGTAGCTGGGAAGGTGCCAATAGATAAAATTAGATCATATAAAGAAAGGAATGTTGGAAATAAAGTGCAGAAGGAAGATGGAGAAGTAATGGAGCAGGTGAGCAGGGAAGAGAACATAGTATAGATTGTTAATAATTTTAAAGTAAGGAAAGCTACAGGTATTGATGGGTTAGGACCAGACTTTTACAAAGCATTTAGAAAGCTGTTGGTACAAAAATTAAAATTCCTTTGTAATAGCATTTTGGAGGATGGAAATTCCTAGCATCCTGGAAGTATTCTACTATCAAAATAATAGTTTTGATAACAAAATCTAATAAGGATTTGACAGCTCCTAGAGCATATAGGCCTGTATCATTGATAAATCAAGATACAAAATTTTTACAGCAATATTTTCAAAAAGATTGCATAATTCTATTGATAAGTACATTAAGGCAGATCAGGATGGTTTTATAGTGGGGAAAAGGATGTCAGACCTGACTAGAAGAGTATTAGATGTAATAGAATTTATATCAAAGGAAAGGTTAAAAGTGGGTCTAATATCATTATATATTTTTAAAGCTTTTGATTGCATGGAATGGCCAGCAATAAAGATCTTGATAGAGATATTAGGATTTGGTTCAAGAGTTTAATGTGCAATAAATCAGTTTACTCAGAAAAATTCGCAACTGTGATAGATAACGATGGTACAGAAAGAATATTCTTAGGCTGAAACACTAGACAGGGATGCCCTGTTTCACTGATAGTTTGATTTGTTTATAGAATTATTAGCAAATAGTACAAAAATGATGATATTGTAGTAGGTATTGGAATTAAGAATAAAATTATGATTACTCTACGAGGTGAGACACAGAAATAACTGGATTGCATTTAGGGCTTTCCTGGAAAATCGTCTGGAGGTCAAATAGACGTACATAATAGAACCATAGGTCCTCCCTCTCAAACCGCCCTCTCAAACCGCCGACTGGCTAGGTATATCCTAAGAATAGCCCGGTAAGTATTCGAACTACACTCGCTACACGTGTTGCCATGATAATGTTGGTGGGGGGGAAATCGAACAGCTAATCGACATCAAGTTTCTCACGAAATTGAACAAAACGGCCACAGAAACTTATGAAATAATAAAAATAGTGTACAGTGATAACAGTTTGTCTCACACACAAGTTTTTGAGTGGCACAAATGTTTCAAGGAAGGACAAGAAAACGTGGAAGTCATTGAATACCCGTGTTGCCCACACTCGTCTCATCTCGGGAACACGTTTTGCATCAATGGATGAAGTGAAGACAAAAACGGCAAGCCTGTTGAAGAGCTTCATGCAAGAAGACTTCCAACACTGTTTCAATCAATGGAAAATACGTATGGTGAGATGTAGAGATCGGGAGGGGGAGTATATAGAAGGTGACAATGTTCAGAATTCTGTACTTCATCAATAAATATTTGTTTAAATACTAATCCAGTTATTTTTGTGTCACACCTCGTATATGCTGTTGATACATTCTTAACAATTGAGGACTCATTTAAGGTTATGGATCAGATTAAAAATCATTTGGTGAGATAAAGACAGGATTCCTTACCTGTAACTGTCATTCTTCGAGTGGTCATCTGTGCATTCACACATATGGGCTCTTCATGCATGCGTGGAGTTTTCGAGAAGATTCTAAAGCTGATTAACTTGTATTCGGCGGAAGCCCGGCCCCAAACGTGGCTAGCATGAGGGTGCAGCTCCTGCCGAGACCTCAGTTCCAGCTGAGACTGCCATCATAATTGCGTCATTAACGCAGAATAACCCACATGTCAAGATAGAGACCGCAGAGGGGATGGTGTGTGGGTATGTGTGAATGCACAGATGATCACTCGAAGAACGACAGTTACAGGTAAGGAAATCTGTTTGTATTCTTCATGGTCTCTGTGTATCACACATATGGGTGACTGGCGAGCTTACCTCTAGGAGGAGGGTGGTGTCAGTGAAGTATAGCAGAGAGGATGGATCTGCCAAAGGTGCAGTCCTCTCTTGATTTGACATCGAGGTGGTAGTGTCTAAGGAAGGTTAATGGGTTTGACCATGTCACGGTCTGAAAGAGGTCAGTCAGGGACACTCCAGCATAGAGAGCAGTGGAGGTAGATGTAGCTCTAGTCGAGTGAGCTTTGACAGGTCCAGAAAGATGAAGGCCAGAGAGGTCATAGGCCAAATGTATAGTATGGATGATCCACCTAGAGAGCCTCTGAGGGGACACTGAGCTTCTTCTGTGTGGTTCAATGTAGAGAATGAACTGTCTTTGAGTCTGCCTAAATGGTTGGATTCTTGGTTTATAAAAGGCAAGAGCTCTTTTGACATCCAAGGAATGTAGAGTGGTCTCTGTAGGAGTAGATGAATTCTGGAAGAACGAGGGCAGAATTATCAGCTCATTGATATGGAAATAAGATACTACCTTGGGTAGGAAGGTAGGATCAGGTTGGAGGAAGACTTTGTCTCTATGAAAGTCAGTATATAAAGCTTCAGTTCTGAGGGCCGCTAGCTCAGTTGCTCTTTGGGCAAAAGTATGGCCACTAGAAAGGCTGTTTTCCATGAAAGGAGGTGAAGATCACATGAGTACATGGGTTCAAAGGTAGACTTGGTAAGTACATGAAGGATGACAGATAGGCTACATGATGGAAGCAGATGTTTGAGGGGAGGAGTGAGATTGAGGATCCCCTTGTGGAACTTATGGATTAGGGAATGTGAGAACGCTGTACATCCTTGGATAGGGTTGTGGAAAGCTGAGGTGGCAGCCATATAAACTTTGCTCGAAGAATAGGAGAGACCTTTTTGTATAAGGAGTTCAAAAATGAAAGAATTTGAACTGGAGAGGCTGCAACCCGAAAGAAATTATGTTGGACTGCGAAGGACGTAAACATTGCCTATTTTGTATTGTATGACCTGCGAGTAGACAGTTTAAATGATGCGTCTAACACAAATGAGGTCAAGAGGAATGTCAATCAGTGCGACTAAGTCTGACAAATGCTCCATGCAGTGAGGCAGAGAGTCAGTAGGTGAGGATGGAGAGTTCTTCCATGATCTTGAGAGAGAAGGTTGTCTCTGAGTGGTAAATGGCAGAATGTTTTGTTGGATAGGTTGAGCAGAAAGGGGAACAAATGTTGTCTGGGCCACCAAGGAATGATGAGGTTTGCATTGGTGCAGTCCCAAGAAACCTTTGCTAGGACTTTCAGAATTAGAGGAAAGGGGAGAAATAGATAAAACAGTTTCCCATTCCTAGATAGGAGAAAGACATCTCCTAGAGAGTGATTGCCGAGACTGGCTCTTGAGCAAAATTGAGTGCCTACTGTGTTGTGTTCGGTAGCAAACAAATCTATCTGGGGTACACCCCAATGGTTCTATAAGGTTTGGAGGACGGCTGAGTGGAGTTCCCACTCATGGCACATGGTAAGTGTTCTGCTCAGGGAGTTTGCTAGGACATTGGTGGTGCCTCCTACATGCAAAGCCGTCAAAGTGATCCATTTGGTAATGCATCAGTGCCAAATGGTGGTGGCAAGCAACCAGTCTGTTTGATCTGGTTCCGCCTTGTCTGTTTAAATATGCCACAACAGTGGTATTGTCCATAAGAACTCTGACATGGCAATCTCGGATATGATTCTGGAAGGTGATCAAAGCCATCTTAATTGCCAGGAGTTCGAGAAAGTTGATATGGTTATGACTCTCCTGGAGGCTCCACCTGGACTCAATAGTGGCTTGTCTACAATGAGCGCCCCAACCAAGGGGAGAGGCATCTGTTACAACAGTCACTTGAGGGTCCCGAGTGGAGAAAGGGACTCCAATAGCCGTGCTGGTTCTTTTTGTCCACCAATGCAGGGATTTCTGGACCTGAGGTGGAAGGTAGACTATGGTGTGGCATGGTTGAGTCATTGCATTGAAGGACACCAGGAATCACAGTTGAAGAGGCCTCATAAATAGACATGCTAATGGAATGACTGGAATCACCACAGACATCAGACCTAGAATGCATTGGATTGATTTGGCAGTTGGCAAAGAGGTGTCAATCAGTGATGCAACTTCTCTGGACATGGTGGACAGTCTGTCTCGGGAGAGGAAAGCTTTCACTGGTACGGACTCGAATCTGGCCTCAATTAAGTTGATCAACTGGGAAGGAGAAAGGTAAGATTTAGGTGTAGTAATATAGAGTCCCAGACTGGAAAGGAGGGAGCAAGTAAATTGTGTAGTTTTTAGGGAGGCTTCCCTTGAGTGAGTTACGATAAGCCAGTCATTGAGGTAAGGATACACATGAATGCCACAGAGATGGAGATATGCATATACCACTGACATGCATTTGGTAAATATCCGGGGTGCTATTGCTAACCCAAATGGGAGAACTGTGAATTGGAAATTTCTGTTATTTATCTGAAAGAGGAGGAAGCAACTATAGAATATGAAAGTAGGCATTTTTAAGGTCAACCCATGTGAACCATACACCTTCGGAGAGTAGAGAAAGGATGGACTGGAGTGACACCATCCTAAAATGTTTGGGTTGAATATATTTATTAAGAGAGTGAAGGTTCATGATAGGACGAAGGCCTCCGTTTTTTTTCAGAACAATGAAATACCTGGAATAGAACCCAGGGGTTTGTGGTGGTGTGAATTCAATAGCTCCTTTATGAAACAAGGAAGGCACTTCCTATAGAAAAGGTAGTGGTGGTGCGTCCGTTTTGGTACTGCAAAGGAGAGAGTGTGTGGAACTCGATATGGTATCCATAAGCAATGATGGAAAGCACCCATGAGTCCGAGGTGATGGCAGCCCAAGTGTGGAAAAGCAGTTGAAGGGGGTGATTGAAAGTAGGCGATATAATACAAGGTATTTGAAGGAGTCACAGATGCCTCCTGGAATTGCCTGGGCACCTCCAAAAAGGTCGGATCTGTGTGAAAGGATCCTGGCGCCTAGGCCAGATGGCCATACACTGCCTTATAGCAGTGCTGGCAAGAGGTCCTGGACTGGGACATGTAGGAGGATTTGTGCCACTTACGTGAAGCGTATTGCCTTTGGGGTGTCGTTTGACTGAGCCCCATATGGCGTGCAGTGTTCCTGGCCTTCTAAACTGAGTCCATTCAGTCATCTGTGGTCTCATGGAACAAGTCAGCACCATCAAATGGCATATCTTCAATCCCTGCCTTGGCTTCGCCTGACAAGTCAGAAGACTGAATTCACGTGAAGCAGCAGAGACCTATGGCTCCTACCATATTGCATGTGCAACCCTCCGCCTGATGTCACGCTGTGAGGATCTGCAGTCTCATCAAGTGAGTAGCCTCATTCTTGATCTCATTCGTCAGGTCATGAGCCTCTTTGAGTAGCGAAGAGCATAGGGATGCCATCCTGTCCCAAAGCATAAGCTGGTATCTGGCCATGGTAGCTTGGTAACTGGCCATCTTTATAGATAGGGCTGACAAAGAATAGAAGTGGCGACCAATAGCATCGAGGTGCCTACCATCTTTGTCCGATGAAGTGGCATGCTCTCTCCTAGAGTGTGACTGAGTGAACTCCTCAATAATAGAGTTGGGCAGAGGGTGTTGAAACAGGAATTTGGCGTCTTTCTCTTGGACCTGATACATGTTCTCAAGGTGGCAAGGTGGAGGAGCCACCAATGCCGGAGATCTCTATTCGTGATGGATCACATCAAACAGGGTCGGCAAAAGCAGGATAGTAACCAGCCCAGTGGATTCTGCATAAACAGCCTCAAAGACTGGGTCTTTGGCTCTAGAACAGTGGTGGTGAACCTATGGCACACATGCCACAGCAGGCATGCAGAGCCCTCTCTGTCGTCATGCGAGCCAAGTCACCTCAGCATCACCTCAGCAGCCAAGCATCAGATAACAGCGCAAACAGGGACCATGTGCATACTCAGAAAGGAGCAGCGGTGCCAGGCAATGCTGTCATGAGCTGCGACTCATCTGAGCTTTCGCATGGCCAGTCAGTGCGCTGTCAAGGACTGGCTGTGAGTTTTAATATGTTCATTTTTATTAACACAAGATTTTAGTTTTGAGTTTTCTTATGAAAAATTGGAATTTAATATCTAAGATTTAGCAAAGAGATGTTCTAATTAAGAGACTGAGATTCTTTTAATGTTGTGCTGTTCCCCTGATATATTTGAATCTGCAGCATCATATTTAGTTTTTTTTCTAAACTTAAACCTCAGTATTCAGGTTTTACTGCAGTGTTGACACTTTGCGATAAATAAGTGGGTTTTGGGTTGCAGTTTGGGCACTCGGTCTCTAAAAGTTTTGCCATCATCGCTCTAGAAGGTTCCTGCTATGATTAAATCCTAGGCTGTGAGCCCTCTGGAGGACTTGGAATGTGAAAAGTCCAGTGTCCTCTGGTGGTCAGGATAAATTGTAGAAAGTTGTTGTGACACCTTGCGGAATGTCAGACTGATGGTCAGGAAAGGATGCCATTGAGACCAAAGTATATTGTCCTCATTCTGAGAGATGTTCAATTATATCTATATGATGGCTGAGTAAGGAGGACAAAGATTGTCTAACCATGAAACCTAATATACTGGCAGGGTCTCAAGCAGGTTGTTGCAGTGCGCTGTGAGAACTAGGACTGGGCAAGGGATTGTGGTCCGAGCCCAATAGGCTCCAGTGTGATCCTTGTCTGGAATTGATGGATCCCCATCATTCCATGGAGACTTCAGAATCAAAATCCCCTTGGCGTCTTGGGGGAGATCTGTGTTTCTTGTGAGGAGTCTGAGCCAGGGGTGATCGAGAGCGATGTCTAGCTCTTTGCTGATCAGACTGGAGAAATACACTTGGTACTAAGGGCGATGGCTCGTCTCTGTACCGAAGGGTGATCTGGTTTTAGGAGCTGAACTGGTAACTCCCAAACTTCTCCTTCATACACTGAAGTGCTTCTGGAGGCTGAAATGGTTCTAGCGTTTGTCCTGGTTTTTCCTGACCCTGGGGCAGCACTGCATCTCCAGAACACGGGAGGCTGCTAGGTACTGACGACTCAGAGTGATTTTAGGCGCTTTCAGTACTCCCCTTCTCTTTAATAAGGGTGAGCAATTTTGGTGGCAAACCCTTACTGGGGTACTGAATCTTAGCCATAGCCAATTGCTTTACCACTATTGGCATTTTAAATATTTATTACAACCTTCTGAAGCACTTCCATTCCTGTGAATAATTCTGAAGCCTATGAAAAAGGGACTCTGGGCAACACCGTCCTAAAGTAGCAGCATTTTTTGTTGATCATCATAAGAAAACAAGTGATAAACAAGTCCTGTGGAAAAAGTGTTAAGTAAAAAATAAAACAAAACATTCATTAAGTAAACATAATTCAATGCAAAATTGCAGGTGAATCATATACCAGGAAGAACCTGAAGAACCCCAAACAGACCTCCAAACTAGATTATTCTAATGTGCTCTTCATGGGGCTGCCCTTGAGGATGATCTGGCAATTGCAATTGGTACAAAAACAGGCTGCTCGGTTCATGACAGGCACTCCTAGAGCAGCCGATGTAACAGCGATTTTGAAAGAACTACATTGGTTACCAGTTGTGGCCTGGGCCCAAACCAAGGTGCTTGTTTTGACATATAAACCCCAAATGGCCTGGGGCTGGGCTATCTGAAGGGCTCTCTACACTTGTATATACCTACCTGCCTCCTAAGATCAGCACAGGAGGACCTCCTGTGAGAGCCCCCCACCCCAGGAGGTGAGAGGGGTGGCAAATAGGTGAAGGGCCTTTTCTATTGCTGCTCCCCATCTCTGGAATTCCCTCCCTAGAAAAATTCACCTGTCTTTATTTTATTTTTGGTGCCAAACAAAGACATACCTTTGAAAAAGAATTTAATACTTAGCCCTTATAAAAGCTGGTGGCCTTTTTATATTTTTATTGTTGTATTGATATGTTATTATTTTAACTGTTCCAAAAGGTTTTAAGATGTTGTTACTTGTAAGCTGCCTAGGAAGGTCTTTGGCAGTTACAGGCAGCATATAAATATGTGAATGAATGAATGAATGAATGAATGAATAATGAGATTAGCTCCAGGTCACCTTAGTTGTTTAAGTGTCTACTGTGGATGAACTTTCTTAGCTATGTGCCTCCTCACCTTCATAGATCACTGCCTTGTCGTGGCGAGGGGCTTGCGTAGCTCAATGAAGCTATGAGCTATGCCATGCAGGGTCACCCAAGATGGACAGGTCATAGCAGAGAGCTCAGACAAAACGTGATCCACTGGAGAAAGAAATGTCAACCCACTCCAGTATCCTTGCCATGAAAACCCCATGGACAGTACAAAAAGGCAAAAAGATATGACACTGGAAGATGAGCCCCTCAGGTCAGAAGGTGTCCAATATGGGGTACTAGTAGCTCCAGAAAGAATGAAGCGACTGGGTCAAAGCCAAAAGGACACTCAGTTGCAGATGTATCTGGTGGTGAAAGGAGAGTCCGATGCTGCAAAGATCTATACTCCATAGGAACCTGGCATGTAAGATCCATGAATCGAGGCAAGCTGGATGTGGTCAAACAAGAGATGACAAGACTGAACATCGACATCTTAGGAATCAGTGAACTAAAATGGACAGCAATGGGTGAATTTAATTCAGATGACCATCAGGTACACTACTGTGGGCAAGAATCCCTCAGAAGAAATGGAGTAGCATTCATAGTCAATAAAAGGGTAGGGAAAGCAGTGCTGGGATACAATCTCCAAAATGACAGAAAGATCTCAGTTCAAATCCAAGGCAAATCATTCAACATCACAATAGTCCAAGTCTATGCCCCAAACACTGGTGCTGAAGAGGCTGAAGTTGACCGGTTCTATGAAGGCCGACAACACCTTCTAGAATTAACTCCAAAAACTGATGTCCTTATCATCATGGGGGATTGGAATGCTAAAGTAGGAAGCCAAAAGATAACTGGAATAAGAGGCAAGTTTGGCCTTGGAGTACAAAATGAAGTAGGGCACAGGCTGGTAGACTTTTGTCAAGAGAATACGATGGTCATAGCAAACACTCTTTTCCAACAACCCAAGAGACGACCCTACACATGGACAGCACCAGATGGTCAACACAGAAATCAGACTGACTATGTGCTCTGCAGCCAAAGATGGAGAAGCTCTATACAGACAGTAAAAACTAGACCAGGAGCTGACTGTGGCTCTGATCATGAGCTTCTCGTTGCAAAATTTAGGCTTAAGGTGAAGAAAGTAAGGAAAAGTAGTAGGCGAGTAGGGAAAAGTAGAGGGAGAGGAACTAGAGATCAAATTGCCAACATACACTGGATCATGGAGAAAGCTAGGGAGTTCCAGAAAAACATCTACTTCTGCTTCATTGACTATGCTAAAGCCTTTGATTGTGTGGATCACAACAAACTGTAGCAAGTTCTTAAAGAGATGGGAGTACCTGACCATCTCATTTGTCTCTTGAGAAACCTATATGCGGGTCAAGAAACAACAGTGAGAACTGGACACAGAACCACTGATTGGTTCAAAATTGAGAAAGGAGTTCGGCAAGGCTGTATACTGTCGCCCTGTCTATTTAACTTATATGCCGGGCACATCGTGAGAAAGATGGGCCTAGATGAATCATCAGTTGGAATTAAGATTCCTGGGAGAAATATCAACAACCTCAGATATACAGATGATGCCACTCTCATGGCAGAAAGAGGAACTAAAGAGCCTCTTGATGCGGATGAAGGAGGAGAGCACAAAAATTGGCTTGAATCTCAACATGAAGAAAACTAAGAGCATGGCATCTGGTCCTATCACTTCCTGGCAAATAGATGGGGAAGAAATGGAGGTAGTGACAGATTTTATTTTCCTGGGCTCCAAGATCACCACAGATGGGGACTGCAGCCAAGAAATTAAAAGATGCTTGCTCCTGGGGAGGAAAGCTATGGCAAATCTAGACAGCATACTAAAAAGCAGAGACATCACCCTGCCAATAAAAGTGTGTATAGTCAAGGCTATGGTTTTCCCAATTGTAATGTATGGCTATGAAAGCTGAACCATAAGGAAAGCTGAGTGCAAAAGGATTGAGGCCTTTGAATTGTGGTGCTGGAGGAGACTCCTGCGACTCCCTTGGACCGCAAGGTGATCAACCCGGTCAGTCCTAGAGGAGATCAACCCTGACTGCTCTTTAGAAGGTCAGATACTGAAGATGAAACTCAAATACTTTGGCCACCTAATGAGAAGGAAGGACTCCCTGGGGAAGAGCCTATTGCTGGGAACAATAGATGGCAAAAGACGAAGGGGACGGTAGAGGATGAGGTGGCTAGATGGAGTCACTGAAGCAGCTGGTGTGAGCTTGAGTGGACTCCGGGGGATGGTGGAGGACAGGAAGGCCTGGAGGAATGTTGTCCATGGGGTCGCGATGGGTTGAATATGACTTCGCGACTAAAAACAACAGCAACAACAACATGTGCCTCCTGCTTCAACCAGATGATGTACTGAAAACATCATTGCCACTTAATGGTTCTGGCCAGAGAGACTTCAATTGCTCCCATATGTTAATGACAGAGAGCAAGATTTGCATCATGTCTTACAAAGTAAGCCTTTAAAAAAACCTCATCTTGCAAGGTATTATTTTATATCCTCATTAGCAGGTGAAAAGCATTCATGAGCAAAGTCTACTATGCATTGCAGCAAATATGCCTATATTGTACGTTCGCAATATTGGTACTGTCATCTGGAAAATGGCCTACATCCATTAATTTAAGGTTAAACTGAAGTTAGGGTTATGCCATAAGGTTGTTGTGTTTGCAAGTTTCTATTGTCCTGCCAAACTTTGGATAGATAACCCAGGGTTCTTTTTACACATCCTCCAATTTTTAAGATTTGGTTAATTTGAGCAAATTTTCTTGTCTGCTGTTGCTGTAACCTACAAAAACCAAACAGAGTGGAAATACCCCTGCTGTCATATTCAATGGTTCTATGCAGAAGGAGAATGAATTTAAGCAATTCAGCAAGCAAGGACCCTGAACCAACATTTTCCTGATACATTTGTTCAACACCTTTAAAGAATTTCCATGAAAATCAGCTAGTGTACCCTCACTAATGTTTGCTATTTTGGAGCTACATATTGTTAGTCCCAACTCAGCAAATTCTGCCAGGTTGTCTTGCAAGAGATTTTCCATTCAGAAATTAAGAATTCCTCGTAGCTGGCTAGAAGAATTTCTGCTCCCTAATCATGCATTGACCTCTTCATGAATCACTTGCTGTGGTGAAGGGGCTTGTGCAGTGCAATGATGAGCTATGCCATGTAGGGGCACCCAAGATGGACAGGTCATAGCAGAGAGCTCTGAAAAAACCTGATCCACTGGAGAAGGTAATGGCAACCCACTCCAATATCCTTGCCATGAAAACCCCATGGACAGTACCAAAAGGCAAAGAGATATGATGCTGGAAGATGTACCCTCAGGTTGGAAGGTATCCAATGTGCTACTGGGAAAGAGCAGAGGACTAGTACAAGTAGCACCAGAAAGAGTGAAGCAAGAGGGTTGAAGCTGAAAGGACATTCAGTTGCAGATGTATCTGGTGGTGGAAGGAAAGTCCAGTGCTTTAAAGTAGAATACTGCACAAAAACCTGGAATGTAAGATTGATGAATCAAGGCAAGCTGGACGTGGTCAAACAAGAGATGACAAGATTTAATATTGACATCTTGGGAATCAGTGAACTAAAATGGACAGGAATGGGTGAATTTAATTCAGATGACCATCAGGTATACTACTGTGGGCAAGAATCCCTCAGAAGAAATGGAATAGCCTTCATAGTCAATAAAAGAGTAGGAAAAGCAGTACTGGGATACAATCTCCAACATGACAGAATGATCTCAGTTCGAATCCAAGGCAAACCATTCAACATCACAGTAATCCAAGGCTATGCCCCAATCACTGATGCCGAAGTGGCTGAAGTTGACCGGTTCTATGAACGCATAGAACACCTGCTAGAACTCAAACCAAAAAATGATGTCTTTATCATCATGGGGGATTGGAATACTAAAGCAGAAAGTCGAAAGATAACCAGAATAACAGGCAAATTTAGCATTGAAGTAAAAAATAAAGCAGGGCAAAAGCTAACAGAGGTTTGTCAAGAGGGCATGCTGGTTGTAGCAAACACTCTTTTCCAAGAAGCAAGTCTACTCATGGACCTCACCAGATGCTCAACACCGAAATCAGATTGATTATGTGCTTTGCAGCCAACGATGGATAAGCTCTAACCAGTCAGTAAAAACAAGACCTGGAGCTGACTGTGGTTCAGATCATGAGCTACTTAATGCAAAAATTGAAGAAAGTAGGGAAAAGCACTAGGGCAATTATATTCCTCAGTGGAGGTGATGAACGGATTTAAGGGATTAGATCTGATAAACAGAGTGCCTGAAGAACTATGGACGGAGGTTCGCAACATTGTACAAGAGGCAGCAACTAAAACCATCCCAAAGAAAAAGAAATGCAAGAAAGCAAAATGTCTGTCTGAGGAGGCTTTACAAATAGCTGAGGAAAGAAGGGAAGCAAAAGGCAAGGGAGAAAGAAACACCCAACTGAATGCAGAATTGGAATTGAATGCAGAATTGAATCCAGAGATAGCTAGAAGAGATAAGAAGGCCTTCTTAAATGAACAGTGCAAAGAAAGGAAAATAATAGAATGGGAAAAGCTAGAGATCCCTTTAAGAAAATAGGAGATATGAAGGGAATGTTTCATGCCAAGATGGGCATGATAAAGGACAAAAATGGCAGGGATGTAACAGAGGCAGAGGAGATTTAGAAGAAGTGGCAAGATTACACAGAAGAACAATACAAGAAAGATCTTAATGTCCCTGATAACCACGATGGAGTTATTGAGCCAGGTATCCTGGAGTGTGAAGTCACATAGGCCTTAGGAAGTCTTAGCAACAACAAAGCTGATGGAGAAGATGGTATTCCAGCTGCGGTAGTCAAAATCCTGAAAGACAATGCAGTTAAAGTGCTACACTCAATATGCCAGCAAATTTGGAAAATTCAACAGTGGCCACAGATTGCAAAAGGTCAGTTTATATTCCAGTCCCCACGAGGGTAATATCAAAGAATGTTCAAACTACCATAGAATTGCACTCATTTTGCACGCTAGCAAAATCATGCTCAAAATCCTACAAGCTAGGCTTCAGCAGTATGTGCACCGAGAACTACCAGAAGTACTGGCAGGACTTCGAAGAGGCAGAGGAACTAGAGATCAAATAACCAACATACGCTGGATCATGGAGAAAGCTAGGGAGTTCCAGAAAAACATCTACTTCTGCTTCACTGACTATGCTAAAGTCTTTGACTGTGTGGATCACAACAAATTGTGGCAAGAGATGGGAGTACCCAACCATCTTATTTGTCTCTTGAAAAACCTGCATGCAGTTCAAGAAGTAACAGTGAGAAACAAGGCAAGGCTGTTATATTGTCCCCCTGCCTATTTAACTTATTTGCTAAATACCACATGAAAAAGGCAGGGCTAAATGAATCACCAGTCAGGATTAAGAGTACCAGGAGCAAATCAAAAACCTCAGATATGTAGACAATACCACTCTAATGGCAGAAAGTGAAGAGGAACTAAAGAGCCTCTTGATGTGGGGGAAAGAGGAGAGCGCAAAAGTTGGCTTGAAACTCAACATTAAGAAAACTAAGATCATGGCATCTGGTCCTCTCACTTCCTGGCTAATAGATGGGGAAGAAATAACAGATTTTATTTTCTTGGGCTCCAAGATCACTGCAAATGGTGACTGCAGCCAAGAAATTAAAATTTTCCATTGTCTTTCCCAGAATGGGCATAAGGCTAACTGGCCTGTAATTCCCCGCGTCCCCTCTGCTACCCTTTCTGAAAATTGGGACCACTGATGCCACCCTCCTGTCCTCTGGAACCTCACCCATTCTCCATGAGGCCTCAGAAATGGAGGCCAGCACACAATCTGGCAGCAAACTGCTACAACTGCTAGAGGCTTAGAATGCTCAAGGTTTGTTTGAAAACAAGCTATTCAGCAGTTCTGTCATGGTGTGCCACTGAATTTGAGTAGCAAATCACAACACTCTCCCTTTTCCAGTTTTAAAAGAAAACATGTGTGATCACACTGGAATGAAAAAAGAGTGCATGAAGCCTATAGGACTCAATTTGCCCATTTTTTCTATTAAGTAAATCCAAACTATCTGGACTTGAATAGTCTGGTTCCTTCCTTGTAACAGATTCCCACCACTATCATGAGAAAATGTACATTTCTTCCAATTATTTCCAACACTTCCAGCACATTGCCAATTTATTAACAAGCTCTATGTGACCTCAATTTCTGAATATGATGCTTCTCTAATAAAATAACAGTGAAAAAATAAAGTCTGTACACACTCATCTTACATTCTTTTAGAGGTATATTGTAAACAAGTTCTCTCCTGAACATCATCCCTAAGAGCATAGTTGAGGATTATGTCAGGGCATAGTCACACATCCATGCACACCATTTGACACATTAGCACTTGATGACTCACAGCTGAATGCGTGAAGAGCCTTTCACTGAGACATAGGGTGTTGGAAATAGTATGAAAACCTTATTTGTGATGCAGTACATAGGAAGCAGTGAATCAAATCAACAAGCACTCTGCTCTCATTAAGTTATGGTAACCTATTTATTCACTCTCATTATATGGTGCCTTGCAGAATTACTCTCTTTGATTTTTCCATTCCTTGTTGTGTTACAACCTGGAATTGAAATGCATTTCATTGTTATTGTCACCACTTGCTATACACAGGATATTCAACACTGTGCAGGTACAAAATATTGTTAACTGTGGGACAAAAATTAAGTAAAATAGAGAAATTGGCACTTGTTGCTTTCAAAAGTATTCACTTCCTCGAGTCAATACATAGTAGAAGTACCCTTGGCAACAATTCAGCTATGAGTCTTCTTGGATCATTTTTAACAATGAATTTAATTGTGCTTTCAGGGATGCTTTTTGAAAATAACAAAACCCTGATTGGTGCTTCTGCACATCTTTAACCAGGGTTTTGATAGCTCCTTGGTCTTCATGATGTTGTTTGCTTATAAATATCCTCCAACAAACTCTAGCACCTTCCAGAAACAGGTGTCTCTCTCAGATCATATGGTGCATTCACTTACTTCTGGAAGCACCAGAGGTTATTTACACAGTTCACAGCAAAGGGGATGAAGACAAATGTAACCAGCAAGTGACTTTTTGTATTTGTTCACTTAACTTTTGTTCTAAAATAACAGTCATTTGCACCTTCACAATGTTGAGCATCAAGTGCTAACAATGCCAATTACTAGCTGTAACACAACAAAATGTGGAAAAGTCAAAGGAAGAGGTGAATACTTCTGCAAGGCACTGTAAAGGTTTAATAAGTATCAACATTTATCTTCCAAAAACATCAGCAAAACTATTTCTGACATTAAATTCTTACCCTGACAGGTGTTGTTCTTCTCTTCATACCCTGCCTTACACATGCATTTTCCAATGGGCACCAGCCACTCCCCTTCAACACTGCAGTGCATCCTTGGAGGTTCATCAGTCACTGAGTGGTTCACACATGACCCTAAGACTTCCAGAAGCTGTGAAGAATCTGCTCCAGTGAGAGTGTCAGGAAAGATGGCTAGGTTTCGAACCACCACAGAGCACTTTTTATAATACACCCGCACAGACACCAGTGCAATGCAGGCACCCACATCCTGGAAAGCAAGGTAAAATCCCTTTTTGGTCAGAGGGCCAATATCTCTCACCTCTGTGTTCAGCTTCATTACTCTATCGCCAAGGTCTAACTCTGTAAAACTCTCATCTGCTGCAATGGTATCAATCTTGATGTAGTGGTTTTCTTTCATGTTCCTTCCATCTTCATCATCAGATTCAAAATAGTGCATATTAAAAGTCTCTTTGCAAGTCCCAAGCCCCCCAGGAAGGCTGTTACAATCTCGAAGGGTAAATTTCAGTTCTATGAAGATCCGAGAGGCCCCTTTGTTCGAGATCCAGCTTGTCAGAAGCCAGTTGTTCTGACTCTGTTCCGTCACTCTGCACACTTGATAAGTGTGGATTGGTGCATAATTTTCATCCACCTCACCAATTTCTTCCCACTAAATAATGGGGAGAAGGAGAAGAGAAAGAGAAATGAAAACATAATTTAAAAATATGCAACTGTCTACAACTCTGGATCTGGCAGTGTGCTAGATCCCATTAAGCTGAGGTGAAAGTTATTTACAAAACTTGAAAGACAGCCTCTTTTCCTCCAAGCCAACTGAGAAGGAACTGACCAGATTCTGTCAGTGAAAGGAAAAATCCAGTCCTTTTTGGTACATTCCAATCTCCTCCCTTATTCTGCATATGCTCAGAGGTACTCATATTATTACTAATACTTCACACATTTTAGTTGAGCCATAGCATGGAAAGAAATTCTAGTATAGTGCCCTGAGAATCCCTAAATACAAGGATTAAGGAATGGATCCTTAATGTTAAAGCAGCAGACAAGGAAGCAGGATAAATCTGCTTCCAATTCTGCACAGCACTTTAGGGTCCTGGCATTGGGTCTAATTTTCCAAATAGTCCATAATACATGAGCATCTGTACTCTTGCATGTGTGCCATTAAGCTTTCTTTGTGTTCTTTTGGGATGTTTAGCTTAGAACTAGGGATATATAAGGAATCTGTTGGAGGGAAAATCTGTCAGTTTCTCTGGGCTTGGCTCTCCCAGTCTCTGGGCTGCTTCACTGTCGAGTGCACCAGAGTTTGCAGGGCCCTCACTAGGAATCAAGTCCCATGCCCTGCACAAGCAGTGTCCCTCTTCTGCACCACTTGCAGCAGTCCAAGCAGCTGCTTCACATGGTATGGAAAAGAGAGGCTGCTAGCTGTCACAAGGGGCTCCATTCTTGGTGAGCCTTCCATGACCGCTAGCTGCACTTCTTTCCATGCTACATGTAGCAGCTGTTTGGGTTGCTCTACCTAATGTGAAAGAAGGTTGGCAGTTGTGCAGACTTCCTCTTGGTTTGTAAGACTAGGCCAAGCATGAGAAGAACTCTGTGAATGCTAGAGGGACAGATTCCTCTTGCATTTGTTCCAGCCCTACTTAGAACACCTAATTAAGAACCCATTCAAACATTGCATTTTCCAGTCTAAGCTATACACTGAATAACAATCATAAAGCACTTCGTAGGGAAGCAAAATACTTCTGCCAAAAAAAAAGTTAATTTCTCATATTACCCATGTTCTGATAGTAAGAAAAAAATACATTGTTTTTTAGGCTCATTTAGTTGTTTCAGCCTTTCCCAACCTGGTGCCCATCAGAAGTTTTAGACTACAACTTCTGGAATTCCTGACACTAGTCATGCTGGTTAGGACTGATGGGTGTCGGAAGTCCCAAATATCTGGTTGGAGCACGAAGTTAGGGAAGGTTGGATCATTCTGTTTCGGTCTACTTTGCTGTAATGTTTTCTTCCATCTTCATTTTGCCTACTCTTTTTTATTTTACTTTATCACAGCTACCCTTCAAAAGCACATAAATGATCAATGGTAACACAAAGTGATTCGTGATTACAATGGCCCTGTTCAGATAGAAAGCAAGACTCCATATGAGTTAGAAAGCAGCACTTATAGCAGCACTCAGCTCTCACAGATACCAAAAGCACTCAAGGACAGTCTCCTTTCCAGCTGTCTCTTACTATCCTGTCAGCCAGTGCTCACTGACTACCATCCCTCACCAACACTACCTGACTACTTCTTGCAGCAGCAGAGAATATTGGGTGTAGAATTTAATAGACTGCTGATCTACAGAGATGTCATTTAACTGCTACCAGGGCTGGATAAGAGTACATTCTAACTAATCAGGATGGCAACAAGCAAATCCATGACAATATCATTAAGCAGTATTATACTTTATTGATTTATCAAAAACAATCTGTAATAAAACAATACAGATAAACAGATATAATCCAACATTTGAGAACTAAATACTAAAAGGGAATAAAAACTAACAAAAATACAAGTAGGCGGCATACAAAGAAATAGATTTTCATTTCACAAAAGCAACAGTTAACCTACAGCAGGTCTGCAACTCTTGTCAGTCCTCACCATTGGCTATAACCTAAGTATTTCATCCTGACCTACAGACACTGATTGGCAACCATACTTCTCCTGCCCGTCTTCTTCACATCTCTCAACTGGGCCTCCTCTCTCTGTTCCTTCCTGGAAGAGAAAAATTGCCATCCTTCCTTAAAACCCGACACACACAGTGTTAATACTATTCAGTATCTCCCTCCACAAAGCATCTTTGATCTTATTTTGGGCAATCTTCTTCCCATCCTTCTGAGATCAGGACAAAGGTGTTCTACCTGAGAGTCTTTGTTATGATAAAGTTGCCCAGGTAGGCTGACTTTGCGATACAAAAGAAGAGTACTGCAGAAGTTGATAACAGAAGAAACAGGCAAAGTTAGAGTACTGGCCATTAGGGGAAAGTGGCTTAATGATATGTAGTTAATTCCAGACTGAATTCTTCTCCTCCCTTTCACACTAAAAAGAGCTAACACCACCTTCAACATGGAGCATGACATTCTAGGGCATAGATGTATATTTAAACTTAGTATTTTACGGCACCCTTTAAAAACCTCTTTTCAAAATTTCATTGTATATTCACAGTCCCACCACAAATGGAAAGATGTACCCACTTCACAATCACATCTCCAACATAAATTGGAGTACTTATTATCTATACAATTAAACTTCACCAGAGTTAGATACCACTTCCATACAATCTGGAAAACATTTTCCTTTATTCTTACTGACATACATTTTTATATGCTCTTCATCCAAATATTTTCCCAATTACTAATATTCTTTTTCAAATCTACTTCCCAGTTTGCTTTAAGTGAATCATATTGATCTTGTTCTTCTAATATTATGAATTTTACTTACAATTCCTTTCTCTCTCATATTCTCGTTTTTGCTTTTCCATAATCATATCTTCAGATTTTGTACACTCCATTCATCTACCTCTTTTCCTTATCCATTCTCTTGTCCAACTTTCTATTAGAATATTATTATACCAAGTTACCTTGCTCAATATTAATTTTATCTCTCTTTTTATTTATTTTCTCTAACCATTCTTTTAATCTAACCATTTGTTTATTTCTTAATACTTTCCCTAATATCTTCCTTAAGTTTAACTGAAATCCCTCTAGTTCGGTAATTGGGAATAATAGAGAGATTGATGACATAAAATTTTCCTTATGCTTGTTCCAAATTTGTAATGTGCTTTTAAGGAAAGGAGTTTCTACCTTTTTGTAATATTTTCCTTTTCATATTTAGAAGTATCCCTGATAGATATTATTTTTAATCTGGAAGATTTTGATCTTAACCATATTAGCCTATCATGTTGTGGTATTATATACAGTACATATACTTCAATTGTTTAGCTATATAATATAACATTAGGGTTAACCAATTCCCCTATCCTTTGTGACCCATGCTATCCTTTTAATTTATCCTTTTTAAATCCCCATTACAAAAATCAATATTCATATCTTGCCACTCTTTTAAACCTTTATGTTATTTTAATTGGTAGCATGATAAATAAAAATATCTTAGGTAGTATTTTCAGTTTACATAATGCTATTCTACCAAACTCTTCTTCTTTTAATCATTTTCTTTTATCTCCTTTTCCCACTTATTAAAACTATCCTTTTCTAAGCATTCTATCAGAGTTTCTAAGCAGTTTTTGAGCTTCCATTTTGTGAGGAGCCTCTTATTCTGTGACAGTATACCATTCAGAACTTTCAACATATTTGGCAGGATAAAAACTATCTTGTGAATGGTTACATTCCAGTACCCCAATAATAAACAGAGGAGAGGGTTTTCAACCCCTCAGTAAGACTTTTTGAGGGAGGAAGTCTTAATCCTCACTTACAGTCTATGGAGAAAAGATGAACTCACCCACTCGTTGCAAGGCATTTTTGTGTTCCTTCCTTTTCCTTTCCTTTGCTTTTCTTCTTTCTTTCCTATCTATCTTTCTCTTAATTTCTCTAATCCTTCTCATTTATCCTTCCTCTTTCATAATGTTGTATCCTTAAAGAATATTTTGGGAGGTACTAACACATTGGAGAGGGGGGCCTGCACCAGTTTCTTGTGCAGTTAAATTATGCTTAGAATGAATGAATGAACATCACAGCTGCACAAAACAAAGAGAATTGCTGTAATTATAGTGTCTTTTAAAGAGGCTGTTCTGCTCTCTTTCAGAATGTACTATGCCAAATATGAAACAAAAATCCACTGTCAGCTATTTAAAACAGCAAAAACCACTATCAACTTAATTTTGCAGAAGGGAGCAGCCAGAAACCATTTGAATGTATTGCTAAGCTATTGTTAGTTTTAACCGTGGTTCACTGAACTACCTCTCTGATTAGCAAAAGAACCATGGCTTATTTCGCCTAATCTTGGTTTGCTGTCTTCCTCCCCCTTGACCCTTCTTTACAGAGACCTGTCTGTACCAGATATCCTTGCAGCAGCTGAAAGACTAAGATAGCTTCACTACACCATTAATTGTCTTATCATTAGCCCAATGCATGGGAAACATTCTGTTCCCCAGAGATCTTCAAACTCTCTCAAGAGGCCCCAAGTCAAACAAGTCCTAAAGCATCCCTCTCTTCCTCCATTTTAGAAACATTCACTATAATTTTCTACCTTTTCTTCCCAGGTCTTTCTGAACAGAAACACCTCTTGCTATTTGCATACTTATGGGTTTTTTAATGAAATTTTCTAACAGCTGTAAAAGGTCAACACTGAGCAGCTGTGAAAATACAAGTAAATACCCCTCCATTTGTTCAAGAAGATCCTAAACTTTTATTCATATCACCTGGCAAAATCAAATGACTCTTACCCCATTTCTGCCACAGGAGACAATCTCTGTCCTGAAAATTAGTTATGCAAGGTTGCACAAGACATCTGCAATGTTTCTCTGAAACAAGGGTTATCTCATAACTTCACATTAAGCATCAACAGCCAGACTACCTCGATTCTCAGCAGGACTAGTCTCTTCATAGCCATATACATTTACTAGTTAAACTGGCTTCCCACAGTGGTGGTGGCTGTAAATGCATTTCAGTGGTACCTGTTCACACATTCAGTTGTCAGTCATCACAGGATGTACCATGCATCTCATCTTTTGCATCAGCAAAGCAAGAACTCAGGCAAATGCCCTAGTCATCTTTCACTTTGACTACCACAATAGTCTCTCTGGTCTCACCATCTACTCATATGTGCATTGGGCACTCTGTTGGCAGTATTATTAATTTCTCTTTCACTCTAAATATGCAAAACCAGTCAATGGAATATATGATAGATCTCTTGCTTTAAATTAATTTTTGTCTCCATGGCCTTGCCCACACATTTCCATTCTTATATTCCTATACATCCCTTTCTGCAACCATTACTCATCCAATTCCACCCATCACTGACCCATCCTTAATGCCTCTCATGTCTGAACATCCACAATGTCTCCATACAGCTACCTCCTCTAAGTTCCACAAATCTCACCTTTTCTGCTTCACTTTTGAAAATTCATATATACTCCTGTAACTAAGCATAATGTAATGATTTCTTCCCCCACCCCCGATTCCTTTGATGCTTTCCTGTGTCTATACCAGACTGTAAGCCCCTTAAAGCAGGGACCTATGATGCCTGTTCTTTATAAAATATTGTGTGCATAGATGGCTCTATATTCACAATTTCTAATAAAATATAATGTATCAACCAGCCCTTAGACTAGGAGAGAAAAAAAGTAGTGGGGATCTACTGATGATATGAACTGTATCAGTCCCCCACCTCCACAAACTAGATTACTGAAAAGAATGCCTGGGTGGACCAGGAATGGATTTTGTGAGGAAGCACTTGTGAAATTGATTTTAATACTGATCATTCAGTTCCTGGGTTGCACCTGTTCTTCCATTACAAGTGTATTTTCCATTTGGCTCCAGTTGGCTGGCCTTAAGGATCTAAAAAACAAAAACAAAGTAGGTCCCACCTCCATCTTCCATTTCATGCCAATAATGGAAAAATAAAGCACCGATCATCACAATTTCACAGCACAATAACATACATTCTCTCCAACTCTCATATAAACTTTGGCAGACTATAGCAGATTCTTTAGGATGCAATTCTGAGCATGTTTAGATGCCCCCTCCCCAAAAAAGTTGGGAGTTGGAGGCCTTTTTTCTTCTTAAACATGCATAGGAATGCACCATTAATTTACTTTACATCACATGAGACAGGAATAATCAGTTTGCTTACACTGTCCTTTAAAGGTGCTCAGGTAATAGGAAGAGTAATCCAGGCTTTCTTTGAAGAAACCAAAATAGTGACAACACAGCTGATGAGACAAAGCTGTCCAATGAAAACGCTTGTGGTTCCAATGGAGACACTTGCTTTAATTCCACTGTATTCCCACATGCTTCTGCCATCAATCATAGTTCTGCCCAACCCCCTGCCAGATATGGTCACCTCCAACATCAGGAAATTTGGCCAGAGTCCTCTAGCCCAGCATTGCTGATTCTAGCAAAATCCTAAGGCAAAATATGGCTCTCCAAATTTCTAGCTACATGAGCATGCAACAGTGTGCTGACAGGCCGCAGAGGTCACCTGGTATCCTGGGATCAGTATGAAAAACTACAGTCTCCCAAGAAAAGGATTGCTGTGTAGGATGAAACATGAGTAAGTATGTGTACTGACATTAGAGATGAGCCACACACAGGGCTGCCATTTTTATTTTAACATGCTATTTACCAATCTTCCAGGAGGCAGAGCTTTGATAAAACTGAGAAGAATAGATAGTGACTGACAGATAGAATGTGTCAAAATATAGTGGCCATGGGCACAGCCTTCCATAATTGTTCAGTGGGGAAAGGGTCTTAGTTGAGTTGGCTGTACAATTTGGCTTTTCCAAATCAAATATTAATTATCTGCCATGACAACAGTTTTATTGGTCAGAACAGAGCAAAAATAATAAATAGATTCCATGAAATGACTAATTGGTCAAAAGGCGCATGATTAATCCATTAATTCACTTATTCCAAGATCCTCACAGAATATATTGACTTTCACTATGCCTCCTTCTTCAGAAGAAAATTCAACACAACTTTAATGGTTTCATGGCTATGATTACAGTGAGAGCAAAACTTTCAGATAATTGAAATTTATGCCAGGGAAACTTTCCTCTAATCCCTCAGTCCTGAAACCCAAGATTCATTGGGCAAATAACAAATGAAGTAGTTTTCACAATCTGATAATTACAGCTGCAATCAAAAATGTCAGCACCTTGATTCAGATGAGAAGATAAACTTGTGTGGGAGGGAGTGATAATCAAAACCAAAAGCAATACTACAGCTTTACTATTCAGATGCAGATTCAAAGCATGTTACGAAGGCAAAAGAGAAATAAGGAAGAAATCTTACTTTCATTCATCATTATTTATACCGTTCAACAAGTGTACATAATGCACTGCAGAGAAACAGGATGCAAGGCAAAGATATTCCCACCCCAGGGATCTTGCAGTCTAAATTTCATGAGAGGAGAACACAAAGGACAAGAAACAGAACATGGACAATGGGATGAATATGAGCAAAATTAGCTACACACACAAACATCATATCCAATTGAGATGGGCACAATGAGGCAAAGCCAAAGGCTCCACAGTAAAGTTGGATTGTGAGTAAAGATTTCAAAGTAGCAGCATGCTGAAGTTCCAGGATGGCATTCCAGAAATTAACCTTTAGAGAACCAGAACAAATACGGTAGAAATGTTAAGGAATCAGAAGATGCAGTTGAGAGTAACAAGTATTGGGGGGTGGGAGTGGAGCTGGCTTGGATGGACTTCAGATGCTGAATTCTGACTCTTCCTGACCATTGAAAGAAAATGATTAAAATAAATAAAGATCAAGAAATACTGAAAAGTGCATAAAACATGAGTTAATTCCTTTGTCTCTCCCCTTGGAAGTTTTGAAATACAGATGTGGACTGTAAGATCTGCAAAGAGCCCGTTTTTGTAATCTGAAACTGCTGGAACTTGCCCAGAGCAAGCATGCACCTCCACTGTTTATTTTAAAAGCAGCTTGAAGAACGGAGGGAAAAAGAGGTGGTCAGGCTTGAACAGCTGATAAGAACTGAAATAGAGTTAAAAAGCTCTAATTTGTAGAAATAAGAACAGATAGACAACAGATGAGACTTCCCTCCCCCTCCCCCCGCATGTAGTTAGAAAGCTGAGAAGGTGCTGAAAAGAAAAATACAGAAAAATATTGGGATAGAGCTATGAAGAATGTATAATAAAGTTAACTAATGCCCCAGGACTAGCTTGTTTGTTTATCTTGCTGTTACGGAGATAAGAAATAATGAAAATAAAAAGGACAGAAGAGAAGCAGAAGTGATGTATTGAGAATATACAGACTGTGTTTTTGCTAATAGCAACAATGCCAAAAGACATCGTGGTTCGATGTTGGTCATATGCAAGAAAAGAACAATTGATGCAGAAATTATGTAATATGACATCAATTATGTTTGAAGGATATCAGATCAGTTTTTACTGATTTATGTAATGAGACTTTGCAGTGGAGGAGAAATATGTTCCAAGTTTGCCAACTATTAAAGAAGAATTCCACTGAATATAGCTGGGGGTTCCTGATTTTTTTGAGGTTTTCATATAATGGAAAATATTATAGAGTTGATTCAAGCAGGGAAGCACTGAAGTTACTAAAGGAGCTTGGAATTATTGATGATGATGAATATGCAGCACAAATGCAGAATTTAATGGATATGCCTACATTCTCACGAAGGGTGACAGAGAAGAAGAAAGAAGACTGGTCAGAGGAGAAGACGTTGAATAAAGCAGCAGGAGGTTCAGACTTTCAGTAGAAACAGAAAGAAGAGGAGAGACAGAAGAAGGAAGTAAGAAGAGACAAGAAAATCTATATGTAATAGATATAGAAAATATATTGTACTCTGTAGTGTTGTAGTTGTTATTGAACATTTCTTAAATAATAAGTATTGATGAGTGAGAAATACAATAGAAATTTGGGTATAGAAGGGTGGAGTGGGTGTCTGGGGTCTGTATAGGGGTGGCTCCACTCCCCTCCCCCCTTGGAAGTCTGAAGTGGCGGGAAGGAGGAAAATCTCCAGAAGATGGGTAGGGGGGTTCCTATATATGAATGTGGTGGACAATGTGATGGGGGAAAGAGATTTATAAGAGATACGTTTAACTGGGTTTTTGTTACATTTTTGTTGGAGTATTTATTTAGTCACATATGGAGACCAAAAAGAATATTTGATGTATCGAAAAAATGGGAAAAACATTGAAGATAGTGTCATGGAATTTAAACGGTTTGGGAAAAAAACATAAACGAGCTAGAATTGAAAACTCTATTCATAAGCAGAAACCAGATATTATATTTTACTAGAAACACATCAAAAGAAAGATGGGGTGAATGAATTAAAATTATATTGGGGAGATGTGTATGAAAAGCAATTATTGAAGCTAAAAGAGCCTCTTGATGTGGGTGAAGGAGGACAGCACAAAAGTTGGCTGGAAACTCAACATTAAGAAAACTAAGATCATGGCATCCGGTCCTATCACTTCCTGGCAAATAGATGGGGAAGAAATGGAGGTAGTGACAGATTTTATTTTCCTGGGCTCCAAGATCACCGCAGATGGGGACTGCAGCCAAGAAATTAAAAGATGCTTACTGCTTGGGAGGCAAGCTATGGCAAATCTAGACAGCGCACTAAAAAGCAGAGACATCACCCTGCCAACAAAAGTGCATATAGTCAAGGCTATGGTTTTCCCAGTTGCAATGTATGGCTATGAAAGCTGGACCATAAGGAAGGTTGAGTGCCAAAGAATTGAGGCCTTTGAACTGTGGTTCTGGGGAAGACTCCTGCAAGTCACTGCAAGGAGATCAACCCAGTCAGCCCTAGAGGAGATCAACCCTGACTGCTCTTTAGAAGGCCAGATACTGAAGATGAAACTCAAATACTTTGGCCACCTAACGAGAAGGAAGGCCTCCCCAGAGAAGAGTCTAATGCTGGGAACAATGGATGGCAAAAGAAGAAGGGGACAGCAGAGAATGAGGTGGTTAGATGGAGTCACTGAAACAGTTGATGTGAGCTTAAGTGGACTCCGGGGGATGGTGGAAGACAGGAAGGCCTGGAGGAATGTTGTCCATGGGGTCGTGATGGGTCAGTTGTGATTTCACAACTAACAACAACATTATGGACAGATGGAATTATCATGAATCTGAATGAGACTCATCAGCAATGTTGATGTAATAAACACTGGCTTGAAAATAAAGTAACAGGTAATATAATATTTAGAAAGGAAATAAAACTTGATAACTTCTTTTTAAAATTTGTTTCTCCCAATTTAGTCTAAGTCTTGGGTCGGACTACCACAAACTAACACTGTTATCACAGCACAATAAAGTCATAAGGAACTATTTAAGGAAACATTCGTATGAAACTAAAAAGGAATTTCTAAGAATTCAATGTGAAAATGGATGGTTTCAAAGAAATGCTGATCAAGAAAGGGCTTTAACGGAACATTGTTGGTGGGATGTATTTAAAGACTATTCAACAAGAGCTACTGCATTTTTGTATGTACTAATTCACCTAGTTGTAATCTTTGATATTGTTGTTTGTATGGAAATTACAAACAAGTTGAATCAACAATTAGGTATTTAGGTATAGAGGTATAAAATTAAAATGTGATTTGTATATGCAATAACAAATCAAGAGGGAAACTATACAATGAGTAAATGGATGAATGAATGGGATGCACTCCCCTGTCCCTCTCCCTGCACATGTCATCATACAGAGTGGAACCTCCCGTTCCAGGACAAAATTGTAATGAGTGAAGAGATGAATGAATGGGCTTATTTTAGGTGAAGAAACCAGGAAAACCTGAAGAATGGTAAGGAGCAGGATGGGAATAAAATGGACTCTGAGTTCCTGGATAAAAAGCAGAGAAATGCTGACAGAGCAAAATGGTCATAATACTTGGCAGGTAGTCCCAAGGACACTTTATGAGGACAGATGTAAAGCAAACAAGTGATAAGAGTCCTCCTGGGGGAGTGAAGCAATGAACTAGATGAGACCGGACAGTGAGTTCTACCCTAAAGAACAGAGAGCTCAAATTGTGACCGTGCTAAAGCCATCCTTGATTCAATAAAGAGGAGAAGATCAGGTTTCCAAGGAAAGCTCCTTTCAAAGAGAGACTGAACACCAGATCAGGGTTTTAAACACTAGGCGTGTAACATTTATTCTATGATATAAAGAATACAGAAGGATAAGAATACAAGTTCAGCAATCATCAGCAACAATATCAAGAGGCCTCATTCACACTCGCATTCATGCAACACTCATACTCACAGCCAATAGACCCTCTCGGTGATCCATCGGGACTGTGGGTGACCAGTAGCAGCACTGTTCTGACACACACGGGAGCTGGAAAGCCCAGTCATTTTATACCTTAGAGTTGACTCTATCAGCTTAGTCCAACTGGATCGAACAGTGAACTCCTCTGAGCACTGCTGACACATAGACCATGCTGGTCCTTATCTTGAGCACATGCACTGTGTCACATTCCATTCTCTCTCTGGATGGTACAGCGTGGGCTTATCTTATCTGTTATGCTCCATTCTCCAGCCTCTCAGTTTTCTCAGTCTGGTCAGTCCCATCATGCTTTTTCATTCTTCATTTTCTTCTGGGACTTAGGCCTTCAGGAACCCATGCACACTGTGGCAAAATAAGGTCTATAAAGCAGGGAATTTCCAGGTTTCAGTGAGCCAAAGAGTAGAGGAAAGAACTCCACTACACAGTAAGCACCCTGCAAGACAGAATTAAGATCCTGAGCTATCTTGATAAACTTGAACACTGGGCTGAAAGCAACAGAATGAGATTCACTAAGGTCAAGTCCTCCACCTAGGAAAAGAAACCTAATGCATCATTACAAGATGGGGAATATGTGGCTGAACAGAACTGAAAAAGAAAAAGATCTTGGAGTAATTGTGGACAATAGGCTAAACATGAGCCAACAATGTGATGCAGCAGCCAAAAGGGTAGATGTTATTTTGGGGTGCATTAACAGAAGTATTACTTCCAAATCACAAGTAGTAGTAGTTCCTCTATATTCCTCACTAGTCAGACCTCACCTGGAATACTGTGTCTACCTCTGGGCACCAAGATTTAGGAAGATGCAGGTAAATTAGAAAGGGTCCAGCAGAGGACAACAAAAATAACCCAGGATTTAGAAACACTGCCGTATGAGGAGAGAATGAGAGAACTGGGCATGTTCAGCCTTGACAAAAGAAGACTGAGGGGGGACATGATATCCCTCAGGCTGTCTAAAAAGGCTGTCATAAAGAGGAAGGTCAAGATCTCTTCTAGCTGATGCCAAAGTGTAGGACACAGAATAATCCATTCAAGTTGCGATAACCCAGGCTGGACATCAGGAAAAGCTTCCTCATGGTCATAGCAATACAACAGTGGAACCAGCTACCTAGAGAGGTGGTGGGCTCTCCCACACTCAAGATATTCAAGCAAAACTGGACAGCCATCTGAGTGGGATGGTGGAGCATGGTGTCCTGCAAGAGAAGGGGATTGGTCCCGATGGCCTTCAGGGCCCCTTCCAATTCTACTATTCTATAATTCTATGATCTCCATTGACAAGGTTTGGCCAAAACTATGCTCCCAGTTTGGAGATAGAGAAGCAAGGCAAAGGCAAATGATGTTGTCCTAGCATCTGGAGGGAGCCCTGAATACTGGTCAGGAATAAAGTCAGTGCAAGCTCACATACCTTTTCCTCTGATCTCAGAGCAAATGGCAAAGCAGTTGTTCTATCACTGCTACTCATTAGCATGCCATGCACAGTGTTGCTGGGAGGCACGGAGACAGGACAAGTCACTGTCGTCATCCCCTCTCCAGTTTGTGATGGAGATTGCTTTCTGCTCCCTCCCTATGCTGCAAGCTTAAGGAAAGAGCAGAACAAGACTTTTTCATGAAATGCCATACTGTGTTTCAGAGACATAGCATAAGATCAGGATCAGGGAGCATCCCTGGCAACAACAAATTTTAGTTTGGCCAGGTCTTCAGTATCAGGTCTTCAGTATCCTGCACCTGTGCTTCAAAAGTATTACACACCCACAGTGACTATAAACCAGTCTCTAAATTTTCCTATAAAAACTGCCCAACTAATTGTCATTGGGTTTCTCATATTACCTGGAATTAACCCCCTCAAAAGTTAGTTCCCTGCAAATTAACAAAACAAAGCTCTACGGTCTTTACCTCTCATATTACTGCAGAAAATCTAGGCCTCTCTCTGCTTTGCTGTCTTTTGGCTCACAAAACCACAAGCCGTACAACATTCAAAAACAATCAGCAGCAGAAACACAATGCAGCAGATGTTACACAGAACCTGCTGTTTCACCCCAACTCCCTCATTTCTAATTTCCCAAGGGCTTTCCATACAGATATTGCAATCATGAGTAAGACCTTGACAACCACACCCATAAATCAATGTCAAAATCTTTAATCATCTTTCTGTAAATGGTGGCTGTTCAGTGCAAATGTACATCTCATTTCAAACACCTGCATTAGGGCTTTGAAGCTTAGTCAAGCTTAAATGATTATATATCCCTTAATAAGCAGTGAAGTCTTCTCTGACTGGATGCTGTGAACTGCATTAATTACGTATATAGACTGTGCAATAACAGTCTGTGTTGCATATCAGGCAAGAACCGCTTGGCTGCTCTAGCAATTGACTATTTCTAAGATCTATGTACATGTGCACCCTTAGAACAAGGTCAAAGAGGGTTGCATCTGTATTCTGCATTTGCACTTCTGAAGACAAACAGTGCTACAGTGCTCTGATTTTTTAGCTCTTTTTTTCTTCTTCCTCCAACACATACAGCACAGAAGAAACTTACATGTGTGCAGAATATAATGATCACTACTGCAAATTTAGATTGAGCTGGCTCAGACATTTTTAGGTTTGTGGGGAGAAATCCATCTTATCCAATATAAGCCTAAATAGACAAGGGACAAAAGTCCTCCATGCAGAGATCCAAATCTGAGAAGGCCTAATTTCCTCCATTCTTTCCCCTTCAAAAGAACAAACGGACGAAAGAAAAGGAGATCACATGGGTTGCGGATTCTTTGCAAGATCCACCTTACATTCCTTTATTTATTTTTATATTCTGCCTTTTTTCCTTCAGAAGAACTGTAGGTGGCTTACATAGTTCACCTCCTCTTCATCTTATCCTCACAACAACAGTCCAGTAAGGTAGGTTAGGCTAAGAGTCTGTGACTGGCCAGGAGGCAAAAAGTGAGGGGAAAAGTAAAAGGCACAAAGATAAGAGTGTGTGGTGAAGGGTTGCAGTCTCACAGGTCAGTTAGCTCCATGGCTGAGTGAAGGACTAGAGCCCAGATCACCTGAGAACTGGTCCCACACACTTAAGCCCTAAATTCCATTTGTAGGAAAACACAAGCACCTGCTCCATCGCGACACAGAAGGGCAAGTCAGCTAGGCATGTAGATAAACCAGAGCAGGGCTCTGGTTTAATGTTACTCACAGTTCTGCACAATCCAACTTTTATTATACATACTAACCATCAATGGAGAAATGAAGAAACAAACAAACTTCAACAAATAGAAATTAAGCAGCCAAGTACCTCACACAGAGCTACAAGTGCAACACTGAATTGGGAGCATGCTCGCTCCTTCAAGCTGTAGATGTGTCCTTCCTATGTCTTTGCAGTATTAACTGGCACCGAAAGATATTGGACCTTGCCATTCCTACCAACTCAAGACACAACAGCAGGGGAGTGAGTGGTGGAATGTGTGGCAGCTGAGACCAGAATGGAATGTTGGATGGAGCTAGTGGCAATGGCTGAAAGTTACTTAGGAGGACAACTGGGGCAGTGAGAGAAAGTCCAGGGAAGGAGTTTAGATGGACAGAGATAGTGGCCATGTTCATATATCAAAAAGCCTAGCATGGCTTATGAAGCTGCAGTGGGCTGAGATGCATGCCAGCAGCCATTCTGAATATTCAAGCTATGTCTGTGGCTGTTTGTCATCCAAGCCCAATGCAAGTGTGGCATGCAAGGGTTTAACTCTCACAGAACCCATGGCCTTTTTAGGGCTATGTGAGAGTTGTTTAACCCTTGCACAACCCATCCCTGCCATGTTGAGATGAGACAACAAGCCACAATCATGACTTGAATATTAGGATGGTGACCATCCAAATATGAAGCCATAGTTCCATGACTCATTGCGGTGGTAATCTTACAAACTTACTCAGTGAAATGAATTAGGACCAGAGGTTAATCTGTGTGTAGAAGAGAGGCAGAAAGCAGAGATGCAGAATTAGGTTTTTAGAACATGATCATGCTTATTCATCAGTTATTATTTGTTTTGAACAGAGACTTGTGTATTGTAATACTCTGTCCTTTTAAAACAGGTGAGAAGATATTCTTAAGTGCCTGAAAAAGGCTTTTTGTTATGCATAACACGTTTTGAAAAAGGACTTTCCTTCCTTGGGGCTACTTTTCGCCAAACATGTCACATAAAATCTTTCTATTGCTTCCTCAGTTTTAAAATGCTCCAAAAGCCCTTTCTGAAATGTTCTGGTCTCAGAACATTTCAAGATTGAGAAAAAGCAGTGGAATTCTCCTCTGCCAATCAACAGGCAACATATTTTGGGGATTCTTGAGAAAGCACTCAGTTACCTCTAGGGAATAATGATTTATACAGGATCCCTATATTATATCATTATTACCCTTAAAGGCTCAAATCTCAGAAATTATAGGCAGCTATTTCTGAGTCAGTGAAAGAGTTCAAAATACAAATCTCTTGTTGATGCTGTTGTTTTTGTTTTCCTTTTAGGCACTACTTGAGGAGAGGATTGCAGGAAGAAATGATTGGGTAGAGGGTCCTCATCCATCCAATCCATGCTTATATCATAGTAAACAGAGTTAAGATCAGCTATGTTCAACACATTTGATGTAACGTGTAGGTTAGTCCTTAGATTATGGTACAGAAATGGTTAATTGTAGGTTACTGAACTACCTCTTATACACACACAACTCCCCAACATGAATGCCTATTTATACAGTAAAAGGAGGTCTGAGGCATTTACTCAGTGAATAGATGTCAGGTAGAGATTTTAATTACTGCTCCTATGGCCACATCCAATGATCACTTTCTCTAAACTAGGAAGGTAACCACCTTGGTGGATCAAACCACCAAGCATTTCCATTCCAGTAAAGCAAAATGTCTCCAGGAGCTTACAAATAACACCCCTCCCTTTTCTGTACCTTGCATATGGCATTCAGGGAAATGCTATCTGGATGTGGAGGCTTCACTAGGCCTCTGTGGTGCTTGCAAAATAGGGTGGGTTTAAAGTCAATCTGCAAACCATTGGAACAGCTGATGATTTTAAAACAATTTAAAAATCAATTAGAACACAATCCTATGGCTATTTGCATGCTGTCTAGACAACCATATGACTCCAAACAAGAGTGCCCTCCCTCCATTCTCACACCTGGTAAGGAATGAAGTAAACCAGCTGTCATGTTTTGTGGGTGGGAAGGGAGGCAGGAAGGAAAAAGACAGGCACTACCAGCATAAGCTGTACCCCAGCAATGCCTCAGTCTCCTCCCCTCATGCTCTGGGGAAGGACAAGAAAAGCACAGAAGTTACTTTTACCTCCATTTTCCTTCTACCCTTCATATGATGTGCATAATCCGCTAAATTAAGAGGGATACTTTGGATTGAGCTGCCTGTTTATCTACAAATGACTTAATGTCAGTATAACCATAAAAAAATAGAAACAGAACAATTCAGAAGGGGCCTCATGGGCCATCTAGTCTGACACCTGGCTCCAGCCAGCTCTGGTCCTGACATGCCCATCATGTGCATGTCTAGCCTATCCTTTTTTTTTTAATAAATTTTATTTGAAATTATAATCCTAAAAAACAAAAAAACCTAAAAACTAAAAACAACATCCATCATCAAAAACGTTGGGCTTGCTGGGTCAGCACCCACATCCTTCTTTTTCCATTTATGATAACTGAAAAACATATTTAAATCTATGTGAAGTCCCGTTTCTCTAGTCAATAATAAAAAGAGTCCCAAGTTTGATAAAAGTCAGTATCTTCCTTCTCCTTCCATGATAAAGTCAATCTATCCATTTCTGCACAGTCCAGGATCTTATTTAGAATCAGTTCATCAGTGGGTAGTTCTTTACTTTTCCAGTGTTGAGCAAATGCAATACTCGCCACAGTGATTACATGTAAAATCAAATACATTTCTTGTTTACTAATGACCTCCGGTATAATGCCTAATAAAAAAACTTCAGGTTTAAAAGCTAAAGGTTTTTGTAACATTTCCCCAAGCCATTTATGTATTTTAATCCAATACTTTTTCATGTTATCGCAACTCCACCACATATGATAAAAGGTATCCAATTTGTGTTTACATTTCCAACATCCATTTGACATATTTGGAAACATCTTAGCTAATCTATTTGGCAACAGATACCATCTAGAAAACATTTTATATGCGTTTTCTTTATACGAAGTTGCTGATGTTACCCTAATATTTCTCTCCCATAGCTTTTGCCACTTTTCTAATTCAATATTATATCCAAAATTTTGTGCCCACTTTATCATGGTTTCTCCTTAACCTGTTCGTCTTCCATTTTCCTATCAAGTAAAAAGTCATATAATCTTTTAATCATTTTCTCATCTGATTTAAGCATCACTTGATCAAATGCTGTTAAATCATCATAAAAACCCCACGCTTTACAATCTTTAGCATATCTAAATTGTATCTGCACCTTATACCACCTGTCTAGCCTATCCTTGAACACCCTCACCAATGGGGCTTCAACCACCTCCTGTATAAGATCATTCCATACCCCTGGGGTCCTAACTGTCAGGAAGTACTTCCTGACATCCAAACTGACCCTTGGTTCCCTGAGCTTGGCAGCACATCCATTGCAGCGCATCCTGCCTTTCTCTGCAGGGGAGAACAGGTCTCTACCCACCTCCATGTGACATGCTCTCACGTACCTATACATTGCCAATAGATGTCCTCTGAGCCTCCCCTTCTCCAGGCTGAAAAGACCCAGTTCCCTCAGTCTCGCTTCATATGCTTTTCCCTGCAACCCAGCCACCAACCTTGTTGCCCTACACTGCACTGACTCTAACCTGGCTATATCCTTCCTGTAATGTGGAGCCCAGGACTGAACACAATAATCCAGGTGCAGCTGCACCAGAGTCATATGAAGTAGTAGTAATACCTTTCTTGATCTAGAAGCCACACTTCTAGCTATGCAACCAAGGGTGGCGTTATCCCTCTACACTGCCACATCATACTTCTGACGTATGTTTAGCCTGCAGTCAACCAGCACCCCGAGGTCCCTTTCACAAGTGCTGCTCTCCAGCCACTTGTCCCCTAACCTGTACTTCTGAAACCCATTTCTATGCCCCAAGTGCAAGACCTTGCACTTATCCACATTGAATGCCATCCTGTTGTCCCCTGCCCACTTCCATAGTCAGATCCAGATCCTTCTGGATCTGGAGTACCAGCTTCTCAGTTGTGGTCACTGCTCCCGTTTTAGTATTGTCTGTGAATTTGATCAGTGGACTGGTCACCCCTTCTTCCAAGTTGTTGATGAAAAGATTGAACAGGATCGGTTCCAGCACAGAGCCCTAGGGGACCCAGCTTGTCACTGGCCACCATCCCAATGATTCCACATTGATGATTATCCTCTCCTTTTGGTCTGTCAATCATGCCCTAATCCATCAGACAGTGGACTGGTCTATCCCAAAACTTCTCAATTTCTCAACCAGGACGTCATGCAACACTTTGTCAAAGGCATTGCTGAAATCCTGGTAAATCACATCCACTGTGTCCCCTCCATCTAGCCACCTTGAAACCTTGTCATAGAATTCCACAAGGTTTGTCTGGCAGGACCTGTTTTTGCAGAAGCCATGTTGTGTGGCTGTCATCCTCCCATCCCTGTCTAGGATTAGCAGATCTCTACTTTTATGAGCCTTTTCATTGTCTTTCCTATAATGGACGTAAAGATAACTGGTCTGCAATTCCCCATGTCCCTTCTACTACCCTTTTTGAAAATTGGGACCACTGACGCCACCCTCCAGTCTTCTGGAACCTCACCCGTTCTCCATGAGTCCTCAAAAATGGAGGCGATCGGGCATGAGAGAAACCTCACCAACTTCCTAAGTATTCTGGGATGTGATCCATCAGGGCCGGGCAACTTTGGAATGTCCAGTGCCCTGAGAAGCTCCTCGACTTCTATGGGGGTGACTCTAATCTGTGCCCCTAAATCTCTGGCTTCATCTGATCCCCCATGCAGATCTCCCCATCCTGCTTTGGGGAGTACACAGAGGCAAAATAGTCATTTAGCATCTGTGCCTGTTCCCTCACATCAGTCACCAAATCCCCTTCCTCCTTATTAAGCAGTCCCACAACCTGTTTCCCCTTCCTCTTGCTATTTACGTGTTGATAAATTTTGTTGTTCCTGATATTCATTGTAAGTCTCAGTTCATAATCACCCTAAGCCTTGTAAAGAATCCTTCTGCAACAGGCCTCCTCCTGGTATACCCTTTTGCCTACTTGCCCCAGTACCCATTTCCTACGGAAGTTCTTCTTGCGTCTAATCCCTCTTACCGCCTCCTTTTGCATCCATGGTGGCGCTCTACTTCGCCCCCCTGCCTTACTAACTAGAGCTATCATCCATGCTCGTGCCTCCAACACCCTCTTTTGAGTGCCATCCACCCCTCCTGAACTCCCTTGCCTTCCAGTAACTTATCCGAGGAGACTTTCCCCAGTCTGGCCTTCAACTGGGCTAAGTCACCCCTCTTGGAGTTCCAGCTTCTAGTACTCGACATATTATCTGAAATGTGACCATCCTGCAAACATTAGGTGAATTTGCATGATCACCATGTGTCAAACAAGCCTGGCTGTTTGGAGAGGAAATAACCCTCAAATAACTGTTGGGATGTTGTTGGGTTCTTCTAATTCCTGTCCCCCTCCAGCATGCCATGTAGCCCAGGTTCAGGTGGGTGATCAGGCAAATAGCACCTGGCACTCTCCACAGCTGAAACACAGAAACAGAGCGAGTCAGAAGGAGCCTCCCGGGCCATCTAGTCTGACCCCCGGCACCAGCCGGCTCCCCTCATGACATGCCCACCATGTGCATGTCCAGCCTATCTTTGAACACCTTCACCGATGGGGCCTCAACGACCTCCCGTGGAAGCCCATTCCATACCCTAGGGGTCCTAACTGTCAGGAAGTGCTTCCTCGCATCTGAATGGAACCTTGGCTCCCTGAGCTTTGCTCCGTTGGAGCATGTCCTGCCTTCCTCTGCAGGGGAGAACAGGTCTCTACCCACCTCCGTATGACATCCCCTCACATACCTGTATGTTGCCAACATATCCCCTCTGAGTCTCCTCCAGGCTAAAGAAACCCAGTTCCCTCAGTCTTGCCTCATACCCCATCCCTTGCAAACTGGCCACCAACCTTGTGGCCCTATGCTGCACTGACTCTAACTTGGCTATATCCTTTCTGTAATGAGGGGCCCAAAACTGAGCACAATACTCCAGTTACAGGTGCACCAGAGTTGTATAGAGTGGTAGTAATACCTCTCTTGATCTAGTAACCACACTTCTGGCTATGCAACCAAGGGTGGCGTTCGCCCTTTTGACCACCGCATCACACTGCGGACTCATGTTTAGCTTGCAGTCAACCAGTACCCCGAGGTCCCTTTCACAAGTGCTGCTCTCCAGCCACTTGTCACCTAACCTGTACTTATGACAGCTATTCCTATGCCCCAAGTGCAAGACCTTGCACTTATCCACATTGAACGCCATCCTGTTGTCTCCTGCCCACTTCCATAGTCTGTCCAGATCCTTTTGGATCTGGAGTACCTGCTCATTTGTGGTCACTGCTCCAGTTTTAGTATTGTCTGTGAATTTGATCAGCAGACTGTTCACCCCTTCTTCCATGTCATTTATGAAAAAATTAAACAGGATCGGCCCCAGGACAAAGCCCTGGAGGACCCTGTTTGTCACTGGCCGCCATCCCGATGATCCCCCACTAATGGTTACCCTCTGCTTTCGGTCAGTCAACCATGCCCTAATCCACCGGACAGTGCTTTGGTGTATCCCAAAACGCTTCAGTTTCTCCACCAGGACATCATGGGGCACTTTGTCAAAAGCCTTGCTGAAATCCAGGTATACCACATCCTGCATCCCCTCCATCTAGCTACCTGGAAACCTTGTCATAGAATTCCAGAAGGTTTGTCTGTTTTTGCGGAAACCACCATCACTTGTTTATTGCACAGCTATTGTATGAACCACATCAGTTAGTCAATGTTACTTTCTGTAAGAAAACCATGAGGAAAAAATCTTTTGCTTCTTAAGCAAGGTATTTGACACAATGGACCAGTATGGATGATTGCTGCAACCCAGTGTTACTTGTTTAAATGGTGTCTCCTGTCATTTTGAATATTCAAGATACAGTAGGTGGCCATCATGTCATGCAAACCCAGGAACAGTGGGTTCTGTGAGAGTTACACAATTCTTGCATAAGCCAAACTCACCAGGTTTGCACAACACCATATGTCATGGTGACCATCTGCCATGGTTTGAATATTCAAAATATTCATGACTGAAACAAGCCATGATAGGCTGCCCTGGTTATGAAAACCTGGTCATAGAATCACAGAATAATAGAGTTGGAAGGGGCCATGAAGGCCCTCAGGTCCAACCTCCTGCTGTTGCAGGACACCATGTTCCACCATCCCACTCAGTTTCTTTTTGAATGTCTCTAGTGTGAGGGAGCCCACCACCTCTCTAGGCAGCTGGTTCCATTGTTGCATGGTCAATAAACAATTTATCATATTTATTATTTTGGACTTCATTCCAGCCCCAATTACTAGCAAGTCACCACAGGTACTAGGGGGACTTCCAAGTAAAACTTGTATTTTCAATCACACTACCTCATTCACAATATTTTACAAGGGTCCAAATAGTGCCTTCCACTTTTAGCCCTTCTGTGTTTCCCCAATGCTTTCCCCTGTCACTTTTATTCAAATAAATAAAACTATTGAGGAAGAAACAGATAAAATAGCTACAAAATGGTTTTAATTAGTAGAGCTAAGAGTCCTCCATCCAGAAGCACCCTAAGATTCAGGAGATTCCACCATATATCTTGCCAGATTGTTCACTGAACCCATATGGGTGATCCTGTGCTTTACATTCAGTCTACATTCAATTAACTTGGTTTGGTAGGTTTTTACCAACTAAATAAAACAGACATTTACTTTTCAGCCTTCAAATAAACAGCGCTTCACTTAAGTACCATCTATTGTAGTTGGGGGTTCTGGACAATTACTACAGCCTTATCTCATGAAGTTCATAAGCAAGTTGTACTTTGTTCAGCAGGATCTACTCTTGATTCAGTTTGTATAGAATTGCATCCTTAGTCTATAATCTAAAGAATCTTGAGTCAAATCTAATGGTGCACTAATGTCCTGATCAATTCCTTTTGACAAGTGGTGGACCTCACTCATTCTACTGCATAAGCAGGACCAATCACATATGACAGAAAGAATGCTAAATGAAACAACATGCTAAATGAGGCCCTGAAACAAGCAGAAACACTAATTTCTGGAAGAAAGAAGGTAGACAGAGCACTGTTAGCTGCCAACCTGCCTTAGGAATGAGCATTTCCACTTATTTCCATTGTCTCCGAGGGCTAAATCAACATTGAGAAAGCAGTGAAGGGCACTTGTACAATAGAACTAGTAAGGTGTAGGCATCCCACTAGATTGTCACTTGCTTAGGAGTCTTAAATGTATAGTGACAACCCAAACATAAAGCTCTCTGATTAAACAGAAAAACTTGGGCAGTACAAGAAGCATAAGAGCATGTCCAAAGAATTTGGATTATATTCTTAGATTGTTTAAAGATTCTGTTTAGTTGCAAAGTGATGTGTTTATTGTTGTGGTGACCAATTAATATGTCTTCTTTTCCACGAAATATATGGATTTCAACAAGGTGAACGTACTTTAAATCAAGGCAATTTCAATCGATCTACTTTGAAAACAGTCCCTTGACATGGGCAAGTTCCTATACAGCGAAGCACTCCTTCAGCACCAGCATCTAGAATTAGTCTCAGAAGCAAACTGGCAAGCAGCACAACTTCCTCAGAATCTGTGTAATGTGATCCCACCCAGCCATACCTGTTAACACACTCATTCACACACAGAGCTTCATTCTGCACTATCTGAAGATTCCAGATCATCTTCAGTGGCAGTCTCATGTACAACACATTACGGCAATCTGTTCAAGGGTTACAAGAGAAAGAACTGTGACCAGGCTATCTTTATCCAAGAATAATTGTACCTAACAGATCAGCAACAACTGATACACTCCCCCCACCCCATGTAAGCAACAAACTTGTGTCCTTGAGTGATCAAGCTAGATCAAGGAATATCCTGAACCTACAGTGGAAATGCAACCCCATCTAGAACAAACTGCAGACCCAGTTGCTGGACATAACAGACAGCTATCCTCAGGAACTGCATCTAGTTTGTATTCAGCTTCAGTTTATCTTCCCCTCACCAAGCCTATTACCAAGTCCACACACACATTCAGCACCTGTACAGCCTCATGTGGCTCAAATTTCAAAGAGGAACAGAGCTGGTATTATCAGCATATCTAGCCCAACCCCTTGTTAATTCAAGAAATCTACTGCTCGCTGCATGACCATTACTCTCTGTTTATAATATTTTAACAAAGGCGATTCCACCACTTTTTAAAGAAGTCTGTTTCACTTGAATAGCATGTACCACCAAAATGTTCTAATTTTATTTAAAACCCCATTTCTTGTCACTTGAACTGGCTTAGCTCCTACCCATTGCAGCAACAGAAAATAAATTTGTTCTGTTATGTATGTGACTGCCCTGCAAATGTTTGATGATGGCCGTTATCACCTCTTAACTATACATTTTCTGGCCTGAGAACACCCATCTCCTTCAACCTTTCCTCAAAAGACTTTACCATTATTGTCTCCCTTTTCTGGAAACACTCCAGCTTGTTGATATTCTTCTTAAACAATAGCTACCAAGATAACTTCCAGTCTGAATGCCAGTTCTTAGCAGTGTGTATATTGCTGAGGATTTTCTCAACTTAGCTTAGGTTACTTAGCTCAGTGACCAAAGTAAAACAGCAAACGTTTATTTGTGACAGAGCTTGGGAAATCTACAGTGCTCTTATTCAATGAGGATTTTCTCAATATTTGAAAAAACAGGCACTGAAAATTTAGAAAGTGAAAATAAAAAAGTAGCAGTTTAGAATGTTTAAGTGCTTAAAAATTTTCAGCAAGTCTTACAATAATAATGCAAGATAAGCTTGTATTAACCAAATACTGCTAAGTAGAACAGGCTATGTTCACTCATAATGCCAAGCCATGATTTCTATTAAACATGCTTTGTTGCTGTTGATTACCAATAATCCTGCTGTCATGCCTTCAGCAGGAACATGGAAGCAGATGAAAGCTGCCAAAAGTGCTCACTTTAGTACACCTGCTGTGCTCAATTATTCATTGGAGATAGCTGGGGTTCCAGGCAACTTTAAATAGCATGATACTTAAAGGCTTATGGTACCATCTGAACCCATTGTCTTTTATATGAGCAAACAGATTTAAATTTGTTTTCCCTAATACTGGCTTTTTTTTTCTCACACCCATTTTGGCAAACTTCAGAGCTTCATTTTCAGGCCGTTCTTGCTGGATGCCTCAGTTTCAGGGCAACACAAGCAAACAATAAAATTCAGGGTTCAGGTCTCACAACAAGCCATGGATTAAATAAGCCAGGTTGTGTAAGACAAGGTCATACCAAGGGTTCTATGGGTGCATTATAACTGGTTAACAAACCACAGTTGGTTTCTGAGAATGGATTCAAGCACAAGAAGCCAGATGACAACAAATTGCAACATGGCTTGATATTATATGCTTGCTCAGGGCCACCCAAGAGAATAACAGAAAGAAGTGATTTCTTTCTCCTCCTCCTCCTCCTCCTCCTATTTCATTTCATTTTTCTACTGCCCAATAGCTGAGGCTCTCTGGGAGCTTAACAAAAGTTAAATACACATAAACAAGAAATAGAGAAGAAAATTAAGATAAAGACAATAAAACCACAGCAATTTCAACTGAATCAGCACAGAGATGTGGTGGTGGTACAGGATCAAATGCAATAATAAAACCAAAGTTTAAAAGTTAATTGTTAAAATATTGGGGAAATAAAAGGTTTTCACTGACCTTGAAAAGTAGATGCCAGGTGCACCTCTTTGAAAGTTCATTCCATAGCTGAGAAGATTCTTCTCCTGGTAGCCACCCTCCTTATTTCCTTTTGAGGGGGCTCCTGGAGAAGGACCTGGGATGAGACATTGAGAACCTGGCCCCAAGCCATTTAGGGCTTTGAATGTTAATACTAGCACTTAGAATTTGGCCCTGACTTCAACTGGCAGCCAGTACAGCTGAAAGAGCAGTCCCCATTAACAATCTTGTTGCCTTGTCTTGGATCACTTGAAGTCTCTAGACTGTTTTCAAAGGCAGTGCATGTACAATGCATTGCAGTGATCCAAGTGAGAGGTTACCAGAGTAATTCTTGTAGGGAGGGTTTATTTGTCCAGATAGGGTTGTAGCTGGTATATGAAATGTGTTCTCTGCCACTCAACCCACTTGTGCCTCAAGTGACAGTTCTAAATCCTGGACCATCCCCAAATATTAGGCTTTTTCAGGAGTGGCTTAATTACAGCCTCTTCTAAAAGGCTGGCACCACTCTCAAGGAGGCATTTACAGCCTCCTGGACGCTTCCTTAGTTGTTGTAATAAGCCATGTTGGGCCAGGGTTAAGCACACAGGTGGTGGGCCAGGCATGACCAAGCACCTTGTCCACATCCTTGAGCCTCAATAGCTGAAGCTCAGTCAATAAAACTGGACCAAAGAGAGCTCTAGATGCCTCTGTTGGTGGAACTGCATTAATTCTGGTGTCAAATTCATGATGAATTCAAGAGACTTTATCTTCAAAATGCTGTGCAAATTCATCACAGCAAGGTAGCAAGGGCTCCACATTTTCTTTTTCTGGCCTAGAGTACAGCAAGCCGCAAAAAAGCTCTTCTGGATGGCACAGAGAAGATGCAGTGCTGGTGAAAAAGATCTGCCTCTTTGCCATCATCACCACCACAGAGTAAGAGTGATAATGAACTCTAACCTGTGTTCCATTAGATTCAACATGAGTTTTCTTCTACCTGCATTCTAGCTGTCTCCCCTCTTGCTACATTGCCCTCAACTCAGGTGTAAACCAAGGCTGGCTGTGCTGTGCTCCAGGAAATGGAGCAGTTGGGTGTGATCATGTTAACTGCCCAAGCCATCTCTCCATTCTACAGAGTAACCTTGTGTTCAACAGGAGCACCAGCCAGAAACTCCCCCAGAGCCTTCTGGAAACCATCAGGATCCATTATCCTCTTCAGGTGGACCATTTTAACATGCCCCCCACCCTTGCAGAGCAGAAAGGTGAAAGATAAAAGTCTAAACCTCAGTAAGAAGTCATCTGATCATGACAAGGGAGTTGATGTTAATCCCCTCACTTCCAGGTCACCGTGCTTCTTCCCAGCCAAGAAAATCAGATCAAGAGCATTTTCTTTTACATGGTTTTAACCAATAACATGTTGAGACAGTCCCGTGGCTGCATGGCAGCCATGAAGTTTTGAGCTGCCCCAGATACAGCAGCCTTGGCACGGAAGTTAAGATCCCCCAGAACCATCATCCTATGAGTCCTCAGTACCAAGTCCAAGACCACCTCTGTCAGCACTCATTTCAAACTTGCCTATTCTGCCTCCCATGTGGTCCTTTGCCACTGAAACTCAGAGGTTCCTATGTTACATATTGCAAGTGTGTCCTCCCTCACTCCACTCCATATCTGGTGAACCCTAACTTTTCACCTCAGACTTTTGCTCTGTTATTAGGAATCATCTGCCAGTCCAAAGCTATGGACTTAATACACTAATCAAGAATAATTCTGTTATAAAACAATGTGGTAAAATTGTTCATGCTTAAACTTTGTCAGTGAGTTATTAAACCACCTTTGTTGAAGGACAGCCTAACGTCTATTACCAGGGTTTATGAGACTGATATTCATGTAAGCTTGCATGCATGTGTGGTCAAGGGCACTCAGTTATATGAATCATCAAGTTGCTCCAGACATCAGAAGCTCAACTTAAGAGATAATATAATAAAATGGGAAACATAAGAGTTAGTTTGACATACCAAGAGGCAGGGAGAATGGAAACGAGACTAGTTTATGCTCCTGGTTTCCTCAAGTAACATTAAGCAGTGACTTAGCTGTCCTCAGTTCACCCTGGGAGGGACTTTTGCTCAGTGGCATAGCACTTGTTTCACATGCAGAAGTTTCCAGGTTCAGTCATCAGACCTTGACTTTCCCAGGAAGCTTTGAAAGGGATACCGACTAAAACCCTGGAGAGCCAGTCAATATTAACAGTACAGGGCTAGATGGACCAGTGGCCTGGCAATATAAAGTAGCAGTCTATGTTGGCATAGAATTCATAGATCTCAGCCTGTCTGAAGCATAGTAGGAGGCTAGTAAAACTGATGGTGGAAAGTAAATAAGAAAAAATGTCTGTTCCATATACTCACACATTTAATTGCTCATCTTTTTTTTTTAAATGCATTTTCCTGACTTTCATATGAACTATTTTAATTATGTGTATCCCTCTATATGATGATTTATAGAATAACATTTCTGAGAGCTAACTGACTTGTAGTACATGTCTTTGGACATCCACAAAAAACTCATGGGCATGAGAATGGGGGAGGGTCACTAGTAGGATCCATCTTTCCTTTATTTATATGAAATGGGCTCCAATATACCTCTGAAATAGAATACAACGCTCTTAATTAAAAGACCCAGTATAGTCATCTATTATTTATCCTATTATAAAAGCCTCACATTAATTATATATTCACTTTTAGCAAGGAATGCACCTACAAAACTAAAGAAGAAATGAGATCTGTTTGACTGTTGCCACAAAATAAAAAATGTCTACTTGTCCAGGAATACATGTGTGGGGTGCAGCAAGGTGAAGCTCTAAGAACAAAATCAGCAGCAGGAGCAACATATTCATGCCAAAAACCTTTTGAATCAGAAGAGCGGATGTAGGAGAGTTGGGGACAACTCTTCCTCTTCAAGGCAGGAACCCACAGTTCCAGTCACTAGCCTCATGAAACTCCCAGGGTTCTCTGACTAGGGTATCAAGGGGAACCCCAACTTTCCTTGCTAACTCAGAGAGCTTCAGAGGGCACAGCACATTTATGAAGAAGGCATCTGGGGATAACTGTTTTTGAGGATGGAACACTAAAGCACTCAGGGTATCTCAGCCACCTACCCAATGTGGTCCTTGAATGTGGTCCTTGAAAACTCTAAACTAGGCCTAAAATTCCTAGGTACAATGTGGGTACAATCCTATGCATATTCAGAGAGAAAAATGTTCCACAGCTCCCAACACTCCTCAACTAGCATGGCTGCCCGGGTGACATGGTCCAGGGTATGGACGGTTGGGTATCGGATCAGGGCACCAGGACTCGGGCAACCAGTACACTATGAGGGCCATTCCAAATTGTAGTCAAGCAGTCCAGAGGTCAAGGCCAGTAACAGAAGTACAAGGTAAATCAGTCCACATAGCAGAGAGTAGCCAAAGCCAGTCAGGAGTTGAAAGCCAGAGAGACAAGCTGAGGAGAAATAGGTACCTGGGATTGGAGCAGAAAGTAGAACAGGTGAAGACCAGGAAGACTGGCAGGGTCCAGAAGCAGAGGCAGGAGCAAGGTGATGGGCAGTTTCCAGAAACAGGCTCCAGAAGGTGCAGAGAGCTCCAACATTCGCCCCCATCAAAAAAAAAAAAAAAATCCCAAACCCTTCATTGTCAAGGCAGCATCTGGAGGGAAGACCCAGTTCTTCTATAGCTCTTCCCTCAGGGCTCTCAGGTGGTGCTCATAACAGCCCAGAACTGCTATTCTGGTCTCTGGTTGGAAGATGGAGCACTGATGCTGCCTCCGAAACTCACACTGGGGAATGCTAGAAGTTGTGTGATGTTTTAAAAAACATGCATAAAATAATGTCTTAAATTACTTAAATCAGGCATCTCTAGATAGATGCCATTAGATGTGGGGTCCCAAGGCAGAAAAATATGGCCAAGCTATACTAAGCATTTCCATCTGTTTAGAAAAGGTGAAAGATACTATGTGCCACTTCACTGACTTAGACCCTGAGGCTGAAGAGAACAAAAGGCTTTTAAACATGTTGTTTATGGGTCAGAGCGTGGAGGATATACAGAGGAATTTGCAGAAGGCAGGCCAGCTGAGCTGACCTCTAAGCTGGTTGAAATTGTGTATTGGGTCTATGCCAAGAGAGACCAAGCAAAGGAAAAGAAAGTTGAAAGATGGCACAAAGTGCAAGGGATGGCATTGCAAGGAGTGGCAGGTGCCCAAGTGAGAGGGGAAGGTTGCTGGGACCCCTCATGGAACCAGAATGTTGGATGGAGAAGGAATCCAAAAGAGGAGGAGAGACTGGAAAGAGATCGATAGCATATTGCAAGCAGAGGGAGGCATTGGAGGAAGGAATGCAGGGAGATACTAGCTGTTGCTGCCACCTGATCCAGAAGCCGCCCTAAGGTTGTGATGGCTACCCTTGGAGAGGGAGAATTGGACTGGTGGGGATTGGTGGAAGTCATAAAGGTTTCTCCCACCGATCCCCGGGTTGAACTCATGGTGGAAGAAGTATATCAGTTCCTGCTTGAGAAAGGTGCCACCCACTCTATAATGAACTCTTCCCCCCCCCCCACCATCAACCAACCAAACTACCACCATCATGAGATGCCCACTTTTGCCTGAGTTAACCTTGGAGATTAGGGAGGCCCAGAGAAAACATCAGTTCTTGTACATGCCCAACTGATCTGTCTCACTTCTGGGATGGGATTTACTTTGCAAGATGTGGGCAGAGATGAGACTGAGTCCTGAGGTAGTAGAGGTCCACTTTCTACCTGAAACCATATGGAGAGCACAGGCTATGTTCGTGGGAAAGCCCAAGGCCTCAGGAATCCCAGAATGGCTAGATACGCAAGTGGACCCCCACCTCAGATGCTGGACTGGGCCGTGTGTTCTGATGGCATGGAAGTCACCTTCTGCAAAGGTGCCCCCATACCCCAAGTTCGCCAGTACCCCATATTTGCAAACCCAAGTTCATCCAGCAGGGCTTGGTCCCTGTGTTCGAAAAATTCCTAGCACACAGAGTTTTAGGATCCTGCCAGTCTCCCTATAATTTGCCTATCTTGCCCAGTCACAAGCCTGGCAAGCCTAACAAAGCATCCCAATAATGCTTCTTGCAAGACCTGAGGAGTGTTAGCTCGATTGTAGTGCTAAGATTCCCTTTCGTGCCAAACCACCACATTATTTTGAACACATTCCCCTCTGGTCATCTCTGGTACAGTGGGTTGGATAGGAAAGATGCATTCTTTTCAATCCTGCTAAAACCAGAAAGCTGCAATATTTTGTTTTTGAGTGGGAGGACCCCAAGCTAAGGAAAAGCTCCAATGGTTCATTTTACCCCATGGTTACATAGAGAGTCCCTTCATTTTCACCCATGAACTAGCTAGAGACTTGAGGGATTTCGTTGAGATCGGAGCGAATACACATCCTGCAGTATGTTGATGATTTGCTTGCATCTGTACCAAACGCAAAGGAATGTCCCTTCTAAACTACTTGATTGTTAAAGGTTACAGAGTATCCAAGTAGAAAGCTCAGATCTGTCAGAGAACAGTTACTTATCCTGGTTACAAATTACCTGCAGGGAAGCTAGACATCTTGCCTGAGCAGAAAGAAGCAATTTGCTGCATGATTGAACCTGTCAAGGGAAAGTAGTTGCAAGGCTTCCTAGGAACAGCCGGCTTCTGCAGAATGTAGATTGCCAAGTCTGGGCTGATAGCCAAGCTACTGTGTGAGGACTTAGAGTGAAAAGAATCAGAAACAATGTCCTGGGGTTCAGAACAACAAAAAGCCTGCACTGGGTCTGCCAGACTTGCAAAAGCCACACTGCATGTGCATGAGCAAAGAGGAGCGGCCTCTGGGATCCTAACCCAGTCCTTTGGAGGGACACAGTGACCAGTAGTCTATTTCTCCTGGCTAACTGACCCTGGCTGACCAGCCTGCCTCTGGATCATGGCTGCCGTCACACTCCTAGACAAAGAAAGCCTGAAACTCACCATGCAGGTCCTTGCCCCACAAGCAGTTCAGACCATCCTTGAGCAGCAAGGAGGGAACTGGACGACCAAGGGCATCTTGCACAATACCAAGTCCTTCTGTTGGAAAACCCTGAAATTATCCTGAAGACCTGTGGAACCTTAAACCCTGCCACGCTGCTGCCCAACTCCACAGATGACTCGCTAGAACTGAAGTGCTTGACTAAGCTGCCCCCAGAGGGCATGCCTGTGTGACACCCCTTTGGAAAGTCCTGACAAAGTTCTGTTTGTAGATGGTTCCAGCAGCATCCTGAGCAGCCACTGAGTGACTGGCCATGTGGTGGTGACTGAACAAGAGATGGTAGAAGCAGAGCACCTACCCACTAACCAGTCGGCCCAGCAAGCAACCCAATAAGCAACTGTCATACAGAGAGGCTCCACCATACTTCCAGAGCTGATTGCCATTTTGCTGTGATCAAACTTATACTCAAGAATAAAAATATCCTTTTCAATCCCTCACCCTTGTCATGCTTAATTGGGCCAAGCGCACCAAGGTTCAGACCCCTTGTGTCCAACAGCATCCCTCACTATCCTCAGCTCATTCTGCATTTTAGCATTAGACTTCTTTTCAGGGCCAGTTCCTGCTATTTAGGGCTGGGCAGAAAATAAATTTAGATCTACTGATAGGTCTTTGGGTGCAATACAGTAGATTGGTAATAATTTCTCCCAATCATTTAACAACAGCATCAACAACATTACTCCCCAGATACTGTCACAATGAAGCTTCGATTAACTAGGAATGGGTTTTTGTGTGAAAAGGTTATGAACTAAAGTCTATTCTGGAAAACAGAACAAATTCTTCGGTTCGTTATTCTTAAATTTTAATTGATTGCCTTTTGAACCAGGGTCCAGTTGGTGGACCCCAGGATTCATAAAAAGATAAACCCCAAAGATATTGCAATCTTGATGTCTACCAAGTCTTATGGATGCCCCTTTTCTTTTGCAGCTAATGTGTTTTTTCAGATGTCTCCCATGTTTCTTTCCTTGGAACTGCATGAAATTCTCCCTTTAGTAACTACCTTCTTGGGCTCTATTGGGTTTACCTAGCCATGGTCTTCTTTGATTTGATTAAAATCTACTTTTCCAAAATCCAACATACATGTATACTTAAGATCACCTTGTTCAAGGCAATACATTGGGCATGAAGAAGAATCTTGTGTACTGCCAAGAAACATAAAAACATAGAGAAACAAAGAAATATAGAAACAGAGCGAGTCAGAAGAGGCTTCCCAGGCCATCTAGTTTCACCCCCACTACAACTGGCTACACTGTGTATGTCAGCCTATCCTTGAACACCCGCACTGATGGGGCCTCAACCACCTCCTGTGGAAGCCCATTCCATACCCTTGGAGTCCTAACTGTCAGGAAGTACTTCCTAGCATCCAAACTGAACCTTGGTTCCCTAAGACTTGCTCCATTGGAATGCGGCTTGCCCTCCTCTGCAGGGAAAAACAGGTCTTTACCCACCTCCACATGACACCCCCTCACATACCTATATGTCTCTAACAGATTCCCTCAGAGTCTCCTCTTCCCCTTGGCTCCCTCAGTCTCGCCTCATAAAGCTTTCCCTGCAATCCAGCCACCCTACACTCCACTGATTATAACCTGGCTATATCCTTCTTGTAATGTAGAGCCAGAACTGAACTCAATACTCCAGTTGTGGGTACAATAGAGTTGCATAGAGTGGTAGTAATACCTCTCTCAATCTAAAAGCCATGCTTCCGGCTATGCAACCAGGGTGGCGTTCGCCCTCTTGATTGCCATGTCACACTGCTGATTCATGTTCAGCCTACAGTTGACCAGTTCCCCGAGATCCCTTTCATAAGTGCTGCAGCCACTTGCCCCCTGACCAGTACTTATGACACTGATTCCTATGCCCCAAGTGCAAGACTTTGCACTTATCTCCATTGAATACCCATCCTGTTCTCCCCTGGCCATTTCCATCCTCTGTCCAGATCCTTTTGGATCTGGAGTACCTGCTCCTCAGTTGTGGCCACTGCCCCCATTTTAGTGTTGTCTGTGAATTTGACCAGCCAAATGGTCACCTCCTCTTCCAGGTCATTGATGAATAGAATGAACAGGAATGGTCCAGGGACAAAGTCCTGAGGGACCCCGCTTGTCACTGGTTGCCATCCTGATGATTCCTCACTGCTTGTCAGAAATGCCCTAATCCATCGGACAGTGCATTGATCTATCCCAAAACTTCTCAATTTCTCTACCAGGATATCATGCAGCACTTTGTCAAAGGCCTTGCTGAAATCCTGGTAAATCACATCAACCACATCCCCTCCATCTAGCTCCCTTGAAACCTTGTCATAGAATTCCACAAGGTTTGCCTGGCAGGCCATCTTTTTGCAGATGCCATCTTGTGTGACTGCCATCTTCCCTTCCCTATCTAAGGTTACTAGACCTCTTGCTATTATCAGCCTTTCCATTGTCTTTCCTAGAATGGATATAAGGCTAACCAGTCTGTAATTCCTCATGTTCCCTCTACTGTCCTTTTTGAAAATTGGGACCACTGACAGCACCCTGCAGTCCTCTGGAACCTCAACCATTCTCCACAAGGCCTCAAAAATGGAGGCCAGTGGGCACCAGAGAACCCTTGCCAACTTCTGAAGTACCCTTGGTTGTAACTCATCAGGGCTTGGCACCTTCTGTAATGTCCAGTGCCCTGAGGAGTAACTCGACTTCTAGGGGAATGACTCTAATCTGTGCCCCTAAATCCCTGGTCTCATCCAATTCCTCATGTAGATCTCTCCCATCCTGCTTTGGGGAGTACACAGAGGCAAAATAGTCATTTAGCATCTGTGCCTGTTCCCTCACATCATTCACTGAATCCCCTTCCTCCTTATTAAGCAGTCCCACTGCCTGTCCCCACTTCCTCTTGCTATTTACATGTTCACAGAAGCTGCTTTTGTTGCTCCTGTAATTTTTTGCAAGTCTCAGTTCATAATTGGCCTTAGCCTCGTGAAGAATACTTCTGCAACAAGCTTCCTCCCAGTATAGCCTCTTGCCTACTTGCCCCAGTATCCATTTCCTACAGAGGCTCCTCTTATGTCTAATTCCTCCTACCACCTCTTTTTGCATCCAGAGCAGTGCTCTCTTTCGCCTCCCCACTTTGCTAACTAACGGTATCGTCAAGGCTTGCACTTCCATGACCTTCCTTTTGAGTGCCATCTACCCCTCCCAAACTCCCTTGCCTTCCAGTAATCTATCCCCAGTCTGGCCTTCAATTGACCAACGTTGGCCCTTGTAAAGTCCCAGCTTCTAATAATTGACCTGCCACTCATCCCCATTTTCCTGATTCTCAGAGCAAAGGATGGAGTGATCGCTGGCATCCAGAGTTCCTCCCTGTTGGTCAAGACCAAGTCACAGATATTCCCCCTGCCCCCATCATAGTCTCCCAGACTCTCTGCATGAAAAAGCCTCCCTCTATAGCATCTAGGAAGCAATGTGACCTGGCCATCACCAGTGAGACTCCCAACTAATATCTAATCCCATAATTACTGTGTCTCTCCCCTGAGATATCCTTCAAATCTGGTGTGTCAGTACATCATCCGAGGTCTCAAGTTGACTTTGAAGGTGATAGGATACACCACTGTCAGGTCCCTCCCCCTGTTGAAACCCCATAGTTTCACCCAGACAGCCTCTACCAGATCCCCATCTGCACCACCCTCTATCTCATTGCATCCCATCGCTTCCCTGACATATAATGCTATGCCCCCTCCCCTCTTTCCCTTCTTGTCCTTTCTACACAGGTGATACTCCTCTATGTTTACATTCCAGTCTTGCCTTTCACCCCACCAAGTTTCTGTGATCCCCACCAGGTCATACCCTCCTATTCCCAGGAAAGCTTCAAGATCTTCCTGCTTATTACCCATGCTCCTAGCATTGGTGTACATATCTGAGCCCCTTCACACAGATCCCTTTCTTTGGGACCCCTGGACTCCTCCTTCCTCCCAGGTTCCCCAAGCAGAGAAAACCTGTTTCCCAGCTCCAGGTCAACGCCAGGAGACAGAGGCAGCTGTGCTGGCCTCCTTCTTTTGTGGGTTACATGCCTCCATGTACCACTGGCTGCTTCTCCCTCATCCCCTCCTTCAACATTCTGTCTGGAGCGGGGCTGCTCTGTCAGCTCTCAGCCACCTCACCTCCTCCTCTAGGAGGGACACCAGCTTGCACTTGCGGCAAGTTTATTCCTGCCTCTCCTCAGGGAGAAGGACAAACATGTCTCAGGTATCGCTGCAGACAGCAACACCCGTGATTCCTACCAAGGCCATCTCTTGACCTAACGTTGGTAACCCCTTCAGACCCTACCTTCTTCCCTTGCCTTGACTGTCCCCTGCCTTCTCTGTCCTACACTACCCTTCCCTGACTTTACTCATCTAGTTCTCCCAGACAAAACACACAAACAAAACAATTAAAAATGGCCTGGGGAAAGAGTCCCCAGGCCGTCCGGGCCACAGCTAAGGGACACAGACACGGGGCGATACCCTTATCACGTTGTCTTTAATGTGATGCTGTTGGTGCCACGTCCATTGGCACCACCAATGGCTGAGCACAGCTTTATAAGCTTCAGAGGCTGCTGACCCTGCCCCTCTGCTTTCTCCTGGGCCTCTCTGCCCCGCTCCCTTCCTCTCTGCTGCTCCTGCCCCTCTGCTCATCTGCCCAGTTCCTACCTTACCTTCAACAGCTCCCTGGTCACCTTCTGCACATTTTCCCAGCCTCTGCTGCTCCACTGCTTTGCCAAGAGCCAAAAGAACATCTTGAGAAATGGGCAGAGCAAAAATGTAGAAATGAATCTAGGAGTTTACAAACAGACCATAAGGCAACAGCATACTTCTGTTGTCTGTCTTCGCATGACTCCCTTGCACTTTAATTTAAAACGAAATATCTCAACTTTCCCCACTCTAAAATGGGCAAAATACTTATCTTCATAATGGACTGTTCTTTACCTTTACAGCAGTGGCACAACTGTAGTCAGGACCTCTATTTACTGAATATGTGCATATGGTATTGTGCACCCCTTAGATGAACAGATTTTTTTTTTGGCTCTACTATTTACCCACATAGGCTCCACAGGTTCTGCCTCAATTCTGCCTCTTGACTCCTGCAGCTGCTGAGTCTCACCCCTTGAGCTACTAGCCTGATCAAAGGAAAGGAATGAAAAAAGGAAGGGGTGTGGTAAAAGAGAAAGACATGGAGCCCAAGGAAGTCATGGGTGCCCTGTTTTCCAAAGGCTCACCAAGCTCTGAAACCAGCTCTGAAGTAGTTATTTTTGTATGAGTGGTGGAGTGCAACATTAAACAACAACACAGGGCCATTGGATGGATGGGACCTCCCACACCTTTGCATCTTGCCTCCCTTTATCACACCTCTCCCCATCATAACAATTAAGGTGTTAAAGGTCTTATTTGTGCAAATCAGACCTTTATACCAAAGCCCAACTGCTTTAAAGGAGGGAAACTCATAGAATCATAGAACAGTAGAGTTGGAAGGGGCCATGAAGGCCATCAGATTCAAGCCCCTGCTGTTGCAGGACACCAATTTACACCATCCCACTCAGATGGCTGTCCAGTTTCTTTTCAAATGTCTCTAGTGTGGGAGAGCCCACCACCTCTCTAGGCAGCTGCTTCCACTGTTGTATTGTTCTGACAGTGAGGAAGCTTTTCTTGATGTCCAGCCTGAATCTGGGTTGTCACAGCTTGAAGTGAGTATTCCATGTCCTACACTCTGGCATCAGCAGGAAGAGATCTTGACCTTCCTCTTTGTGACACCTCTGAGGTACTTATAGAGGGATATCATGTCCCCCCTCAGTCTTCTCTTCTCAAGGCTGAACATGTCCAGTTCTCTCAGTCTCTCCTCATAGGGCAGTGTTCCCAAACTCTGGATCATTTTTGTTGTCCTCCTCTACACCCTTTCTAATTTTCCTGCATCTTTCTTAAATCTTGGTGCTCAGAACTGGACACATTTCGTTGCTTCTTCCTAGGTGGAGGACCTGGCACTTGTCTTTATTGAATCTCATTCTGTTGCTTTCAGCCCAGTGTTCAAGTTTATCAAGATCACCCTCGAACTTCATTGTCTTCTAGGGTGTTTGCTATCCCATACAGTTTCATATCATCTGCAAATTTGATTATCTTTCTTTGTACTTCCTCATTAATAAAGTTGTTGAAGAGCACTGGGCCCAGGAATGAACCCTGTGGCACCCCGCTACTTACCTCCATCTAATTTGAGAAGATGCCATTGATGAGCACTCTTTATGTCCAACTTAGCAGTCAATTTTGGATCCACCTAATAGTTTTTCCATCTAGTCCAATTCTTGCTAATTTGCTTATCAGAATGTCCTGAGACACAATGTTGAAAGTGTTGCTAAAGTCTAGATAGATTATGTCCACAGTGTTCCCTCTGTCTATTTGGGAGGTTACCTAGTAAAAAAAATGGGATTAAATTAGTCTGACAGGATTTATTTTTGATAAATCCATGCTAGCTTCTATTAATCACTGCATTTTCTTCAAGATGCTTGTAGATGGATTTTTAAACAATTTCCTTCAGAATTTTTCCAGGGATTGATGTCAGATGAACTGGTCTTTAGCTCCCAGGTTCACCTTTTTCGCCCTTTTTGAAGATAGGGACAAAGTTAACCCTTCTCCATTCATCTGGCACTTCTCCTGTTTTCCAAGATGTATAAAAGACAATAGCCAGTGGTTCTGAGAGTAACTCCGCTAGCTCTTTTATGACTCTGGGATGCAGTTCATCCTGCCCTGGAAATTTGAAAGTGTTAATTTCACCTAGGTATTCCTTGACCATTTGTCAATCTTGGGCTGTCATCTCTCACTTACAGCTTGTACTTCCTCTTGATTGCAGATTTTCTTGTGGGAGAAGACTGAGGTGAAGTAGGAATTGAGTGCCTCTGCCTTTTCCTTGTTGTCTGTTATCACTCTGCCATCCACTTTAAGTAGCTGGACACCCTTCTCTTTCTCATGTCTTTTGTTCTGGATGTATCTGAAGACTTGCTTGTTCTTAGCATCCCTTGCTCAGTTCATTTCCTCCTTTAGCCTTCCTGATGCTATTCCAGCAATCCCTTGCTATTTCTTTATATTCTTCCTTTGTCATCTGGCCCTGCTTCCACTTCCTGTACATAGAATCATAGAATAAAAGAGTTGGAAGGGGCCATGAAGACCAACCTCCTGCTGTTGCAGGACACCATGTTACAGCATCCCACTCAGATGGCTGTCCAGTTTCTTTTTGAATGCCTCTAGTGTGGGAGAGCCCACCACCTCTCTAGGCAGCTGGTTCCACTCTTGTATTGCTCTGACAGTGAGGAAGATACTCCTGAGCAACATGTTTTCTTTCAGGCTGTCACTTAACTTTTTGTGGAGCCTTTTTTTCTTGTTGGAAGTGTTTGTTGTTGTGCTTGGATAATCTTCTTTTTCAAGATTTCCCACCCCTCTTGGAATCATTTTCCCTTAAGTGTTTGTGGCCATGGCACATAGCTTATAATTTTTCTGAGTCTGTTGGTTTTCCTGAAGTCCAGGATGCAAGTTTGGCTCCAGTTACCCTTCATCTCCTTCATAACTAAGAATTCAAGTATCATATGGTCACTTTCCCCCAGAGTTTCCATGTTTGTTATTTGGTCCACCAGGCTATCCCTGTTATAGTTAGTATTAAACTGAGGATAGCTGATCCTCTTGTGCTTTCCTCTACTTTCTGGTGAAGAAAGTTGTTGGCAACGCATGCCAGGAATCTCTTGGAGGGGGAGTGCTTGGCAAAATTTGTCCCCCTGCCTAGATCAGCGAAATTGAAGTCCCCTATGATGACTATATTATTCTTCTTGGAAATGCTGGCAAGTTTCTTTTTGAAGGTCACATTCTTGTCCTCTTTTTGACTGGGTGGATGGTAATATATGCCAATAGCTATGTTTTTCTTATTTTTTCCTCCCTTTAAATTTAACCAGATGCTTTCAATGGGGCTATTAACTGAATAATAGCATGAACTACCAAACAATGCATGTAATATCACATTTTAGCAACTTCCTGAAAATAAAACAAGATCTAAGACATGGCTAAATATGATATGGATCTACTATTTCTTCAGTTGTTATCTGAGAAGACAGAAAATAAGGAAATTCTCTAAATGCCACTTCAACTCCAAATATCAGTTCTAGATCACTTAATCTTTAATGTGGAAACCTGCACCAAACCACATAACCATGGGGACAAATGCCAAGCCCTCCACTTATGAAAAGGAAACCAAATGCACTGCTACAAGATAGGGAACACTTGGCTCAACAATACAGTCAAACCTTGGATTGCAAGTAACTTGTTCTGCCAGTGTTCTGCAAGATGAGCAAACATTTCTAATACACTTTAACTTAATAAATGAGCCATGTCTTGCAATACAAGTAGTACATGATGCCAAATATCACATGATCACAACTGAGCCAGTGGTTCTCTCTCTCTCTCTCTCTTGCTGCGGTCCAACAACTCCCGGCAACCCTCCAGGAAGGGAGGGTATGCTGAGAATTACAGAACTGTTTTTCTGTCTAAACATCCATGGGATTGCACTGGAAGCAGCTTTAAGCTAACAGCATTTCCTTGTTGGTGCAAGGCATATGCTCATTCTGAAGACAAAGGGGTTGGGTTTTGGGTTGCGGGAGGTTAGAGTGTTGGGTTGTTTAGTGCTGTACACTGACATTGACTAACTTAAAGCAGGTTCTACTTAACTGTTCCAATGATTTGGTGTATATTTGGTGCTTTGTTGTGAAGATCTGTTTAAAAATCATATCAGGTCTTAACTGTGGACTTGTGCTTGTGCGGGAGGAGTACATGGTGTGTTGCACTACAAGGTTAGAATCTTGCATCTGCTTTACCTTTCAGTA
>NW_025336100.1:3274222-3280478 GCF_004798865.1 Varanus komodoensis | reverse complement strand
CCTTTTTCTTACTGACGAAGGAACACCAGGCAAGCCCGAAAAAGGGTTGCTTCATCTGGATGTGAGAACATTAGAAGTTTACAATGTTTTGTTTTCCTTCACAAGAGGACCATAATGGAGACAAATACAGCCTTATAAGCAGCTGGAACAGCCTCTGTCAGATTTCAAAGGGGAATTTGTGGAACCTCCAAGATGCAGGTTCTGCTCCTGCAAATGGCTGCTGAGTCCCATTCACAATGCAGAGAGCAGCATGATATTCTATGCCTCCCTTTGTACAGAGAAAAGAAAAATGGGTAGAGTGAGAAGTACATCCTCTCTGCCTTGTTGCAAAAGAGGCTGCTCATCCCTGACCTAGAATCTGCTAGCTCTTGCAGCTGAGCTGAATGCTTGATATTTCTTTCTCCAGTGACACGCTTGTCCTGATCTCAGCTACACTGAATTGTTAATTGTTGTACGTAAGACACACAGCAAGCCCATGTGTGGGCTATTGTAGCAGCATGCAAATCAAAAATAATAAGAATTTAATAATAACTTGCAATAATAAAGCTTCTCAAAGTTAATTTAAATGTAATTCTCAGTGTGAAATAGGAAATCTCAATAGGGAGAGAGATTGTTCTATCCTTTTTCTATCAGTATTCTTATTCCTACTCTACATCCTATTCTTCCCACCCAGCTGGTTGTCAGGGTTTTTAATTCACTCAGCCTATCAAAACATTGTACCACTGAGTCCTTTGTTTTCTTTCCCCATTTTTAGGGTTTGTTTTGTTTTTTGAAAGATAGTTAGGTATCTGCAAACATCAGGGATATCGTAAGTCTACTGTCACTTCTATCTTGTGTGTGGTGCTGTTGTTTGGCTACAGCTCAGCAAGTACCACTTAGACAGAGACTGATTATATGGGCATGTAAACTGTTGGCAGCAAAAGCAACTTCTATAAAATACCTTCCCCTTCATGGATCACTGCCTTGTCATGGTGAAGGGGCTTGCGTAGCTCAATGAAGCTATGAGCTATGCTGTGCAGGACCACCCATGATGGACAGGTCTTAGCAGAGAGCTCTAACAAAAGTTGATCCACTGGAGAAGGAAATGGCAACCTACTCCAGCACATAGAGGTCATACTAATTGGTAAAAATGTGGAGGAAAGGTATTTTATGTCGTTGTTGTTGTAAGTTGCGAAGACGTGTCCGACCCATCGCGACCCCATGGACAACATTCCTCCAGGGCCTCCTGTCCTCTACCATCCCCCAGAGTCCACTCAAGCTCACGCCGACTGCTTCAGTGACTCCATCTAGCCACCTCATTCTCTGCCATCCCCTTCTTCTTCTGCCATCTATTGTTCCCAGCATTAGGCTCTTCTCCAGGGAGTCCTTCCTTCTCATTAGGTGGCCAAAGTATTTCAGTTTCATCTTCAGGATCTGGCCTTCTAAAGAGCAGTCAGGGTTGATATCCTCTAGGACTGACCAGTTTGATCTCCTTGCAGTCCAGGGGACTCGCAGGAGTCTCCTCCAGCACCACAATTAAAAGGCCTCAATCCTTCGGTGTTCAGTCTACCTTATGGTACAGTTTTCACAGCCATACACTGCAACTGGGAAAACCATAGCCTTGACTATACACACTTTTGTTGGCAGGGTGAGGTCTCTGCATTTTAGTATGCTGTCTAGATTTGCCATAGCTTTCCTCCCCAGGAGCAAGTATCTTTTAATTTCATGGCTGCAGTCCCTGTCAGAGGTGATCTTAGAGCCCAGGAAAATAAAATCTGTCACTACCTCCATTTCTTCCCCATCTATTTGCCAGGAAGTGAGAGGACCGGATGCGATGATCTTAGTTTTCTTAATGTTGAGGTTCAATCCAACTTTTGCGCTCTCCTCCTTCACCTGCATCAAGAGGCTCTTTAGTTCTTCTTTACTTTCTGCCATGAGAGTGGTATCATCTGCATATCTGAGTTGTTGATATTTCTCCCAGCAATCTTAATTCCAACTGGTGATTCATCTAGCCCCACCTTTCTCATGATGTGCTCTGCATATAAGTTAAATAGGCAGGGCGACAGTATACAGCCTTGCCAAACTCCTTTCTCAATTTTGACCCAATCAGTGGTTCCATGTCCAGTTCTCACTGTTGCTTCTTGACCCGCATATAGGTTTCTCAAGAGACAAATAAGATGGTCTGGAACTCCCATCTCTTTTAGAACTTGCCACAATTTGTTGTGATCCACACAATCAAAGGCTTTAGCATAGTCAATGAAGCAGAAGTAGATGTTTTTCTGAAACTTCCTAGCTTTCTCCATGATCCAGCGTACGTTGGCAGTTTGATCTCTAGTTCCTCTCGCCCTTCAAAATCCTGCCTGTACTTCTGGTTGTTCTTGGTCCACATACTGCTGGAGCCTAGCTTGTAGGATTTTGAGCATAACTTTGCTAGCATGTGAAATGAGTGCAATGGTGCGGTAGTTAGAACATTCTGTGGCATTGCCCTTCTTTGGGATCGGAATGTAAACTAACCTTTTCCAATCCTGTGGCCACTGTTGAGTTTTCCAAATTTGCAGGCATATTTTGTGTAGCACTTTTACTGCATCGTCTTTTAGGATTTTGAGTAGCTCAGCTGGAATACTGTCGCCTCCACTAGCTTTGTTGTTGCTCAGACTTCCTAAGGTCCATTTGACTTCACATTCCAGGATGTCTGGCTCGAGGTCAGTGACCATCCCATCGTGGTTATAAGGGACGTTAAGCTCTTTCTTGTATAGTTCTTTTGTGTAATCTTGCCGCCTCTTAATCTCTTCAACCTCTGTTAGGTCCCTGCCATTTTGGTCCTTTATCATGCCCATCTTTGCATGAAATGTCCCCTTCATATTTCCAATTTTCTTGAAGAGATCTATTGTTTTCTTCTATTTCTTTGCACTTTTCATTTAAGAAGGCATTCTTATCTCTTCTAGCCATTCTCTGGAATTCTGCATTCAATTGTTTGTATCTTTCTCTTTCTCCCTTGCCTTTCGCTTCCCTTCTTTCCTCAGCTATTTGTAAAGCTTCCTCAGACAGCCATTTTGCTTTCTTGCATTTCTTTTTCTTTGGGATGGTTTTAGTTGCTGCCTCTTGTACAATGTTGTGAACCTCCGTCCATCGTTCCTCAGGCACTCTGTCTATCAGATCTAATTCCTTAAATCTATTTGTCACCTCTACTGTATATTCATCAAGGATATGATTTAGGTCATACCTGTGTGGCCTACTGCTTTTCCCTACTTTCTTCAACTTAAGCCTAAATTTTGCAACAAGAAGCTCATGATCTGAGCCACAGTCAGCTCCTGGTCTAGTTTTTACTGACTGTATAGAGCTTCCCCATCTTTGGCTGCAGAGCACATAGTCAGTCTGATTTCTGTGTTGACCGTCTGGTGATTGCCCATGTGTAGGGTCGTCTCTTGGGTTGTTGGAAAAGAGTGTTTGCTATGACCATCGTATTCTCTTGACAAAAGTCTACCAGCCTGTGCCCTGCTTCATTTTGTACTCCAAGGCCAAACTTGCCTCTTATTCCAGTTATCTTTTGGCATCCTACTTTAGCATTCCAGTCCCCCATGATGATAAGGACATCATTTTTTGGTGTTAACTCTAGAAGGTGTTGTGGGTCTTCATAGAACTGGTCAACTTCAGCCTCTTCAGCACCTGTGGTTGGGGCATAGACTTGGGACTATTGTGATGTGGAATGGGTTGCCTTGGATTCGAACTGAGATCATTCTGTCATTTTGGAGATTGTATCCCAGTACTGGTTTTCCTACTCTTTTATTGACTATGAAGGCTACTTCATTTCTTCTGAGGGATTCTTGCCCGCAGTAGTATACCTGATGGTCATCTGAATTAAATTCACCCATTCCTGTCCATTTTAGTTCACTGATTCCTAAGATGTTTATGATCAGTCTTGTCATCTCATGTTTGACCACATCCAGCTTGCCTTGATTCATGGATCTTACATTCCAGGTTCCTATGGAGTATAGATCTTTGCAGCATTGGACTCTCCTTTCACCACCAGGTACATCTGCAACTGAGTGTCCTTTCGACTTTGACCCAGTCGCTTCATTCTTTCTGGCGCTACTAGTACTAGCCCTCTGCTCTTCCCCAGTAGCATATTGGACACCTTCCAACCTGAGGGGCTCATCTTCTGGCGTCATATCTTTTTGCCTTTTGGTACTGTCCATGGGGTTTTCATGACAAAGATACTGGAGTGGGTTGCCATTTCCTTCTCCAGTGGATCACGTTTTGTCAGAGCTCTCTGCTATGATCTGTCCTCATGGGTGACCCTGCACGGCATAGCTCATAGCTTCAAGCCCGTTCGCCACGACAAGGCAGTGATCCATGAAGGATGAAATACAAATATATTATTTCTGGTAATAATCATCAACTTTCCCTGAATCTGATAAATGTAATTTATTTCCTTAATCTGTCAGAATCTTGTTAGATATCCTCTAAGCTTTGGGGTGGGATTTCCTCCAGTGAATTTTTATGTATTGCCAGCTTGATTTTTGAAATGAATGTTAAAACTCAACATGGCTAAACAGTTCTTGAATAAGGTTTTTTCTTAAATCCTTTAAAATTAATATTCTGTGTTATATGGCTTGTGTTTGATGGCTTGTTTTTATTTCAACTGCATTTAAAGAATGTCATTTTAGAACAATGGCTCAGCCCTATATTCATGCTGTAATGGATTTGGAACATGTCTTCAGGCCCATGTAAAATATGGAATGAAGAGGATCCCCTAACCTGGATTAGTGGCCTTAATCAATTTCCACAGTTAAAGAGAATATTTTTACTGACTTATATCCCATCACTTGAGATAGGAGAGATTTATGTTTTCAAAGCTGATTTCATCCCTCTGGAGTTCCACATAAATATTTGCTCTTATAAAATGCACCTGGATCTGTATAAGAAGAAAATATGGTGCTTGTATGTGACACGACAGAGTGTGTGTCTGTCAGGTACCCTGTTTCCCTCCCCCATTTCCCTACTCAGAATTGTAACATCATGAGCTGGTTCAAGACATTCCGCTGCCTAAAGAAAAGGACAAGATGGTGTCCCACTGCATATCAAGTACAGAAGGCATCTGGATTGGTAGTTATATCTTTAGCTCTTGTAATGCAGTGATGTCTTCTACTACATCTGAGGCAGCAGGCTAGTTTAGGACCTCAAGAAAGATGGTGTGGCATACAAAGCTCTGCCTTCAGGCAGAAGGAATAACTTCTTGGTGGTGTCCTTTCAGGTATAGTGCTATTATATGCTCTTATATCTCTCCTCATGCTCTCATATCTCCTTTCAGTCTTCACTTCCTGAGGCTGAACATACCTCGTTCTCACTATCTTTCCTCATAGAGCGTTCCCTCCAGTCCCAGTATCATCCTTGTTGCCCTCTCATGTACCCTTTCTAGCTTTTCTGCATCTTTTTAAATATAGGTGCCCAGAACTGGACACAGTACTCGAGGTGAGGTCCGAGTGCTGAGTATACTAGAATTACTACTTTAAGTGTTTTGGAAGTGATGCTTATGTTAAGTGCAGCCCAAAGTAGCATTGCCCTTTTTGCAGCTACATCACATAGTTGAATCATATTTAGCTTGTGATCAAGCCCAAGCTCTTTCTCATTTACAGTACAATAAAACCTTGGTTTGGGAGCATAATTAATTCTGGAAACAAGCTTGTAATCCAAAGCACTTATATATCAAAGAAATAATGGAAACTCAGATGATTCATTCCGCAACCTGAAAATATTCATATAAAATGATTACAATACTGTAATATAATACAAAATAATGAAGAAAATACAAAATATAAGGAACAATAAAACAAATTAACCTGCACTTATCTTTGAAAACCTTTGTGGCTGGTGTGAGGGAGACAAGGGAGAGGAGGGTTATTGTGTAGGACAGCTTTCAATATCACTAACGGAATCACTGCTGTCTCTTGGCTCAGTGGAATCTTTTTCTTTTTGTGCAACTTTAACAAAAAACCTATCCAATGACACTTGCTTTTGCCTCCTTTTGAGTATTTCGTGGAAATGTGACATTGCATTGTTGTCAAACAGATTCATTGTTCAAACTGCTACAGACTTATTTGGGTGGTGCTTTTCTACAAAATTTTGTGCTGTTTCCCACATTTTACACATCTCCCTAATCTCCTTTGAAGTGAGGGATTCCCCTGCCTTTTTCTCCTCCTCCTTCTGTAGATGAGATCTCCTCCATAACCTCTTGCATCTGCTTTACCTTTCAGTATCTCCCTCTTGGAGGGGGAGG
>NW_025336100.1:3156266-3274122 GCF_004798865.1 Varanus komodoensis | reverse complement strand
GAAAAAGGGTGTGCATAAATGTATAATGGCTGATATCCCTCTAGCTACTCAGGAATAAGAACCATATATGAAAGCTATGCTAAGCAAGACCTGAGTAAGCTCAGGGGTCCCATCCTCATTTAAATTCTTTTTGGTTCCATTTGTTGACAAATTTGAAGCTCTACACCTTGCATGAAAAAGGGCATCAAGTGGCAGAAGAGGGGCTTCAGCTGTGGGGTTGTATAGAAATGAATAACAGACTTACCCCATTCTTTGGATAGGCGATCCATCCAAGATCTCCCATTACTGACCTTGAGTCCAGTAAATTCACTGGAAGAAATAAAGGAAATGATATTTTACTGAATGTGAATGGGTGTGGGGAGGATGTCAAATAATCACTGTTGTCACAAGCGAAAAATAACCAAAATGTCAGACTGTGTGTACCTGCAATAAACCAAATCTGTCAGGCTTGATAAGCCACGTAAGGGAACTTCTAGGGTGGGGCTGTGGTTTTGTCTACTTTCTTTCCTCTTGTAAGGAAACCATGGTCATCATCCTCTCCATCTTATCCTCACAACAATCCTGTGAAGTGGGTTAGGCTGAGAGTCAGCAACTGACCCAAAGTCACCCAGGCAGCTTCATGGCCAACTTGGGACTAGAACCCAGATCTTTCAAGTTGCAGTTCAATACTCAGTGGTTCGTTTTGCCTTGGTATTCTAAATAATCAGTTCTGAACAAGCTAAAACTTGAGCCAAATCAGGGAGGGTATAAATTACGTACTTCAGGTCGTTGGCATTGGATTATGTGCGTATATATGATGTAAACAGAACAAGCAATGCACACAGACTGGGGCAGGAACCAGAATCACTGGCTAATAATGGTGTGCACAGAAAATGGTCACTTAGCTTCACACCACTTTGGACAAGCCACACTTCACTTGAGATCCAAGGCAGATCTATTTTACAAAGCTTCATATGGGGCCTAAGTAGTGATCCTTTTTAATTATTTTATTTTATTTTATTTACAAAAACTACATAACAAAATTATACAAATAACATATAATACATCGACTAAAAATGATACATAGCATAGGCTAAAAATATACGTAACATCCTAAACTAAAACTATATATAACACAGTGTTCCCATGACCCTTGGAAGCAAAACTTACAAAAGATGACCGATATACCCCATGTCTCTCCAAAAATTCAGCAAATCTTTTGCTGGATATTTCCCTTTATCTTTCTCTAATACATATAGTAAAAAAAAAACACACCAAAACCCACCATTCCATATACTTGTAAAATCATTTATTTTCCCTCTCCTAATTTTCAAATCACATGTTAATTTATCATTAATGGCTAAGTTCCACATTTCATTGTACCAGCCAGCAATGTTGATTAAATCTATACCTTTCCAGTTTTTAGCCATTAGTAATCTGGCAGCAGTAACCATAATGATAATCAATTCTTTACTCTGATTGACATACTCTTTGTAATTCTGTTATTCCATAGTTTCAACCAGTTTACTTGACTGATATCTTTACTCATATCATCTTGCCAACTTTCCAAAAGTATATATCGCCCATACTGCCCTTCTATTAGCATTTTATATATTAGACGTGTAATTCCTTTCCTATTACTATCTTCCTTCTCTGTGCTCTCTACCAGTTATTCAAATTTAGTTAACTTTCTTATTTCACCAAGTGTTTTCCTCGTTTCCATCACCCAGTTTTGTAACTGAATCATCTTCCAAACCCTTCATATTTGACCCATTTTCTCTTTATTATCCAAAAATTTTAACCAGTCCTTCAGTCTAAATATGTTCTGTTCTCTTAATATTCTTAGTAACTCACCTTTCAAATTCCCGGGAAAAATTACCAGGCTTAAAATCTTCCTACTATATCTTCAAAATTCCAACATATTCTTTAGAAATTGATTTTCTATTTTCTTTAAATCTAGAATATTATCCTCCCTAAACAATTTTTTTTCAACACGATTTCTATCCTTTTTGAATTCAACATCACCCCAAAGTAACTCTTTATAGATCATTATATTGAAAATATATCTTATCTGATTTGCTAAATAATATGTTTTGATATTTGGTAAGTCTAATCCTCCTTCTTTTTGGGGTTTATACCATAATCTTAATTCTAGTTTTTCCCCCCATTACAAAAAGAATTAATCATATTCTGCCAACTTTTTAAATAAGAATCTACAATCTTAATGGGTAGCATCCAAAAAAGAAAATTAATTTTAGGAATAATCTTCATTTTGCATACCACAATTCTATCAAACCAAGATAGTTTGACCTTATCAAACGCCTTAATATATTCCTCTATTTGTTTTTTAAGATAATCCATATTCAATTTCATCATTTTGTGTGTATCCCATGTAATATAAATTCCCAAATATTTTATTGTATCCCTCCTTTCCCCTTCAAATAAGTCTTTTCAGTTTGGCCTTATCTTCTCTGCTATAGTTAACATAATTTCAGATTTGTCCCAATTAACTTTTAGTCCAGTTATCTCCTCAAATTCTTGTAAATGCAGCTTAAGTCTATAACTTTTACAGGGTCTTTTAACGTCAATAGGGTATAATCAGCAAATAAGTTTACCTTAACTTCCTCTTTAAATCCAATTCCTTTCAACTCCGCATCTTTCCTGATTACAATAACTAATAATTCAATTATCATTACAAATAAAATGGGAGACAAGGGGCATCCTTGAGGTGTTCCCTGGCCTAGAGATATTATACCTGTGATTCCATCATTTACCAGAACTCTTGTGGTGTTATCTTTATATAACTGATTTATACAATGTTTAAACATAACTCCAAATCCTGTATTATCTATCACAATTTTTAATGTATCCCATTCCACTGAATCAAACACCTTAAAAATGTCTAATGATAAAATCCCGGGCTTTAAACTATTTTTCTTAGCTAGATGTATAATACTGAGAACTCTTCTCAAGACATATGCCATCTGTCTATCTTTCAGGAAACCATTTTGACCTTTCTTAATATATTCTCCAATAAAGGTGTACAATCTATTAGATAGGATTGCAGAAAAAAAATGCATCTTGATTTATCAGGGAGATTGGTCTAGAAGAGCGCATATTTACCGCATCTTTTCCAGGCTTCAGTATTAAAACAGTCAGAGATTCCTTCCATGATGGGGGGATCTCCTCACCTTCCAAAATTTTATTCATCAAAATTTTCAATGTGGGTATCATTAATTTGTGGAAAAAAACTTATAAAATTCAGGGCCTAGCCCATCTACTGCAGGGGTTTTACCAATTTTCAATTTATTACCGCTTCAATTTCATCATCAGTACTTTCCCTTTCCATTTCTTTTTTGTCTTGTATATCAAGCTTCTTTTCCAGGTTATTTTTCACATATTCTATAACCTTATTTGTATCCACCGTATTTGTGGCTGTATACAATTTTTTATAACATTCTTGAAATGCTTTTAATTTCTCCTTCATCTTACTACATCTTATTCCTTCTCCATTCTCTATCACTCCAACATTACCTTTCCTTTTATCTGTGAGGCTCATGCTAATAATTTAGAATTTCTATTTCCATATTCAAAAAAATGTCTTTTCAAATATATTAAGTTTCTCTGCACCTTTTCCATATGTATACCGTCTAAATTTTTTTGGGAGGGGGGCTGGATTTCTTTTCTAATTAAATCATATCTAGTTGCAATAAAATATTTTTCTAATTAATTTAAGTTATTTTCTAATTCATTTATCCTCTTAGATTGTTGCATCCTTACCTCATATCCAGCTTTAATTGTTAGGCCCCTTGATGACCCTTCATTCTGTCCCATATCATACTAAATTTCCCCTCTCCCTGTTCATTTATTTTCCAAATCTCCTCTATGTCTCTCCACATCTTATCCATAACCTTATTATATCTTGAAGTATTAGTAACTAATCTTCATCTTTTGGCTTCTGTATAATCTGCTTTAAAGTCCAATTCCATTTGCACTCTAGCATGACCTGAAATCTGAATTACCCCCATTTCTACATAGTTGACTTTCGTTATTACATCATTACTTGTCTATATCTAATCTTCTTATTATATTATTAAACATTATATTAATTTTAATTAATTAAATTAATTAATAGAATTATATTCATTTCTGCACCAGGTTAAAACTTTTTTTATTTAACTCTTATTTTAAAAACTAATTTAAATTTTAATGTTCAACAGTCACTTTTATTTAACTTATTTAATTTGTATTTTTGGTTGTTATTTATTGCTGTTTTATTGTGGTTGTTTTAATTATTGTAAGCTGTCCTGAGATGCCATGCATAAGGAATGGCATACCAATGTTTTAAATAAATAAATAATCTATTCTTGAATAGGATTTATGTGCTTCTGAATAAAAAGAGTACCTTCTTTCATTCCCCTTTAGCTCTCTACAGACATCTTTCAAATCTGTTCTATTTATTATCTCGTATAGTTTAGTATATCTATTTTGTTCTTCATTTTGTTTCCAAGAAGATTTATCATTCACTTTATCCATTACCATATTACAATCCCCTCCCAAAATCACAAATGCTTTCCTTGTTTCCTCCAATATCACTAAAACCTTCTGCATAAATTGTTCTTGGTTGACATTTGGTGCATAGATATTCCCTAAAGTACAAGTTTCTCCTTTCATTTGCCCCTGAACTATATCTTCCTTTTTGATCTTTAACTACCTTCTCAACTTTAAATTCACATCTCTTAGATATTATAATAGCTACACCTCTAGATTTAGAAGTTCCAAAACATTTTTCATAAACATCTATCCAATTCTCTTTAATTTCATTTAACCCATCCCTTTTTTGATGAGTTTCCTGTAAAAACACCACATCTTTTGTACTCTCATTCAATACATTCTGTATTTTACACCTTTTTAAATTTGTCTCTAGGCCTTTCACATTCCACGTTAGTATATTAATCTGTTTAACCACTTCGATTTTCCCAACTCTGTAGCTTCAATCCCGAGTATTGTGATCCACATTTAACATTACGAATACATATAACATAGAAAACATAAATCAAACAAACCCACAACCCCTATACATAGACAAACTTTCTTCCCCCTTGAATTACCACCATTCCCCTACACTGTAGGACCCACAGCCTTCCTGCCCTTAGGCACAAGGGGAAGGGGAGAAAGAGCATAACCCCCCCCTCCAAAGGGGAAAAGATAGACCACTCACCTCTTCCCTGTCTTGTATAATTACCTAATTTACAAACTTTATTATAAATTTATATATAACCCTTTATTTACAATATCCTACTCTATTGGGATTAGCCCTTAAATTCTATATACGAGTATAGTCACTAAAGACAAACTTCCATATTAAACCTTACTGCATCTTATACCAATTTGCTATGGGATTTCAGTATTTTAAATATTTCTTACTGTCCACTACTATATTACCCACACCTTCCCATCTACTTTACCTCATATATTAAACCTCAATTTAGTTCTAGTGCATCTAAATTCCTTTGCACAAAAGGGATCCTACTTAGCTTAAACCCTGAATGTGTAACAATGAATATTTTTTACCCTTTACAACACTTAAATCTGAAGCAAATATAGTACAATCTTCTCCTCCTGGTCCATACAAGCTCCACCTAGATCCTACCATTGGGAGTCAACCATCATTTCTAATTAACCATTCTATATTGTTTTACCCAAACAACCCAAAGGACCACCTTCACATCAGTTCATCATTATTTCCTCCCCCTTCTTTTTCTTGGCAGTTTAGGGCTCTCCTGTTTTGATCCAGTCCCTGTAGTATTTTCCTCTCCTATTGGCAGTTGCTCCAGTGACCTGGAATCCTCCCTCTCTGATGTCATCGACTGAGGCTCACCTACTTGTGTCAACAGTTTGTCCATCTGGTTGTCATATTCCCGAGGTGATAAAAAACCATAACCTCTCAACCATGTTAAAACGCCTTCTGGAGAATCTTTTCAATAATACTTCCAATTATGTTGAATTCACGCAAAAACAGGATACCCCCAGCTGCAATTAATAGATTTTTCTCTCAACAATGCCAGCACACTTTTCATTTTCCTTCTAAATTGTAACAATTCAAAACAGAAGTCATTATAAACCTGGACTGGCACACCCCCAATAGATAAAGCCTTCAGATTTTGTCTTTTTTTAAAAAAATAAACTTTTCCTTTTTTTGATAGTTCACAAACCTCACTAAAACATCTCTAGGGGCGTCACCAGGTCTCTTTAGTCCCACTCTATGAACTCTTTCAAGGTCCCACTCAGAAAATGGAAGTTCTTTACAGATGTCATCCAGCTTTGAATCTTTTGTAAAAGTTGTGCCTCTCCAGGTGCTTCCAGCAAATTCTTAATTCTAATGTTGGCTCTTCTTTGAGAACCCTGTAATTGAATTACTCGTTTTTGAAGTTCCTTGGACATAGTCTCCTGGTGAAAGATCCTCATAGAATTTGTATTAATCTGGCATTCCAGGACTCTCAACTCTTGAAAGTCTGTTCTAAGTGCTCCCATCTCCTCCAAGAGCTCCTTCTTCAACACATCATTTAATAACTGTATTGTTGAAATTATCACTGTTTTCATTTCTAACAAGTCCGAATTATTAACTTCATCCTGTCAACTATCAGCCATGTTTTAACCACTGATCAGATCAAGAAAGCAAGAAGAGAAAAGCCAAAACTTTGCAAAGAGGTGGGAATGCACTTTATCCACTAGGTGGAATTCTACTTCAAGAAGAGTCATTCCAAAAAGAAGGGGGTTATTGTAGAAAATGCCATTTTTATCTACTTCAGATAACTAGGATCTTTTCATTTTTTCCAATAAAGTTCATATATAACCTATTAATACCAGGCCTGTAACTAATGTATAATAAGGTAAAAGTAAATGTTTCCCCTTGACGTTATGTCCAGTCATGCCTGACTCTAGGGGGCGGTGCTCATCTCTGTTTCCTAGCCGAGGGAGCCAGCGTTTGTCCACAGACAGTCTCCGTGGTCATGTGGCCAGCATGACTAAACACCGAAGTGCACAGAACGCTGTTACCTGCCCACCGAAGTCGTAACTTTTTATCTACTTTCATTTGCATGCTCTCGAACTGCAAGGTTGGCAGGAGCTGGGATGGAGCAACGGGAACTCACCCCATTGTGCAGATTCGAACCGGTGACCTTTCGATCTACCAGCCTAGCAGCACAGTGGTTTAAACCACTGCACCACCTGCAGTCCCTAATGTATAATAGAGAAATAGAAAAAAAATCCACTTATGCCCAATGCCTTCTTAAGTAATATAGGTAGAGTAATTAGAAATTAGATGGATGAACTTGTCACTTTCCAAGGAAAAAAAATAATCCATTTGAGTATGTTCACACAGTATTAGGCTTAAGTATCTTTTTTAGTCCTGTGCCATGGTCTTCTCATTCTCCTGCAATTTGTTGTCAGTGTGATCATTCCTATGTAATGCCTCCTTTCCTGTAGTGGACTTGATTCTGTTTCTGTTACAAACAGGACTGCCACCAATGTTACCAAAGGGTAATCCACCTTAAATCAATGGTTTGGGCAGGCAATTTGTGGACCTCCTGGTGTTGTGTTTTATCATTTCATCATGACTAACTACTGCCTATGCTGCCTAAAGCTGATGAGAATTGTAGGCCAAAACATCCAGACAGTCATAAGTTGCCCACCCTTGGTTTTGGAAGCAATGGCTCCAAACCAACTCTGAAAAATCCCATGTTTTCAGTCCATCTGGGACTGACAGCACTGCAAACTCCAGTTCCAAGAAGAATCTGTTTGCACAGCAATTTCAAGCTCAGTATGTTGCATTGTCCAACCTAAATGAGATCCAGAGATCCAGGAGAGTGCTTCAGAAAGAAAAAGGGCCCATCATGCCTTTTAAGATTCCAGCTACTTCCTAGGCAGTTGCAGGAGCAGCCATGCTTAGCCGACTGTGCTTTCTCCTCCAGACAGAATGGCAGGCCTGCCTGTGGTTAAATCCACTGCAGTTTGCCCTGTCAAGCTATACAACCAATTAACAGACAGTATTACATTAAAGAGCAATCAACTATTTCAAAGCTTACAACATTTTTCTTGCACTACCTAAAATCTGTCATCCAAATAGAGAGTGTAATTAAAAGATAAATCTACTCACACTTAAACAATCTGAGGAAAATTATAGCCACTTCCTCTCTTTACTTATGGTTAAATCAGAGAGGTTTTTTATATTTTAAGGAAAAAAGTCTATGCTAAACTAACACAGAGTCAGCTACTGTTAGGAATGGAAAGGGATTACTTGCACAGTATTGCATTTCTTTCTGCTGCATCTAGCAATCTTATTCATTTTTCATAAACCCTTCTTTTCAGATTAATTCTTTAATCAGATGTTATTCAAGGCTGCTACAGCTTTCATCTTTCTTTCCTAACAGAACTGCTAATCATATTACACGATAAATATATTTAACATTCCTAAAAGTTATATCAGACCGAGTTATTACAGGTCTTTTGACTCTTGGCAGAGCAGCAGAACAGCGGAGTCTGGGTAGTGTGCAGAGTGTGGCCAGGAAATTGATAAAGGCAAGGTAGGAACTTGGGCAGAGGATCGACCGGGGGGGGGGGGGCGGGGGTAGAAGTAGCAGAGAAGAAGGGAGGCAGGGCCAAAGAGGCCCAGGAGGGAGCAGAGGAGTGGTGCCAGAGGCCTCTGAGGCTTCTAAAGCCACACTTGGTGGCATCCCTTATCTGCGTCCCTTAGCTGTGGCTCCTCTATCTTGCCTGTCTGTGGGTTTGGGCAAATTAGGGAGAAGAGAGTTCTGGAGGAAAATGACTGGCTTAGGATGTGGTGCCAAAAGGAATACTTGAGTTCCTCGATCATGGCACCTGGTTGCTTGCCAGTAGACTTCTGGCGAGGGATTGGGTGCACCTCATGAGGATGGAGAGGTCCTTTGGAGATCCTCCAGTGAGCTTCATCCAGAAGGCTTTAAACTGAGCTGGGGGGGGGGGGGGGTTTCCCCCCCCCCCCCCCCCGCCAAGCCTATCCTGATTGGACAAGTGAGGAGAGAAGATCAGAGTTTCAGGGCCAGGGTGTTGGAGGTAATGCAGGAGCAGGTGGAACTTCTATGATGAGGGTTCTGGTACCAGGGAAGAAGGGAAGAACAAGGAGGACAGGGGACCCAAAGAAAGGGGGTTGTAGGAGGGAGCTGAGATAAACGTGTTGTTGTTGTTAGTCGCGAAGTTGGGTCTGACCCATCGCGACCCCATGGACAACATTCCTCTAGGCCTTCCTGTCCTCCACCATCCCCCGGAGTCCACTTAAGCTCACATCAACTGTTTCAGTGACTCCATCTAACCACCTCATTCTCTGCTGTGCCCTTCTTCTTTTGCCATCTATTGTTCCCAGCATTAGACTCTTCTCTGGGGAGGCCTTCCTTCTTGTTAGGTGGCCAAAGTATTTGAGTTTCATCTTCACTATCTGGCCTTCTAAAGAGCAGTCAGGGTTGATCTCCTCTAGGACTGACTGGTTTGATCACCTTGCGGTCCAAGGGACTCGCAGGAGTCTCCGCCAGCACCACAATTCAAAGGCCTCAGTTCTTCGGCACTCAGCCTTCCTTATGGTCCAACTTTCACAGCCATACATTGCAACTGGGAAAACCATAGCCTTGACTATACACACTTTTGTTAGCAGGATGATGTCTCTGCTTTTTAGTATGCTATCTAGATTTGCCATAGCTTTCCTCCCGAGGAGCAAGCGTCTTTTAATTTCTTGGCTGCAGTCCCTGTCAGAGGTGATCTTGGAGCCCGGGAAAATAAAATCTGTCACTACCTCCATTTCTTCCCCATTTATTTGCCAGGAAGTGAGAGGACCGGATGCCATGATCTTAGTTTTCTTAATGCTGAGGTTCAATCCAACTTTTGCACTCTCCTCCTTCACCTGCATCAAGAGGCTCTTTAGTTCCTCTTTACTTTCTGCCATTAGAGTGGTATCATCTGCATATCCGAGGTTGTTGATATTTCTCTCAGCAATCTTAATTCCAACTGGTGATTCATCTAGCCCCACCTTTCTCATGATGTGCTCGGCATATAAGTTAAATAGGCAGGGCGACAGTATACAGCCTTGCCAAAGTCCTTTCTCAATTTTGACCCAATCAGTGGTTCCGTGCTCAGTTCTCGCTGTTGCTTCTTGACCCACATATAGGTTTCTCAAGAGACAAATAAGATGGTCAGGTACTCTTATCTCTTTAAGAACTTGCCACCATTTGTTGTGATCCACACAATCAAAGGCTTTAGCATAGTCAATCAAGCAGAAGTAGATGCATATACTGATGCTAAAAGCATGGGTAACAAACAGGAAGAGCTTAAGTCTGTCCTGGGAATACGAGGGTATGACCTGGTGGGGATTGCAGAAACATGGTGGGATGAAAGACAGGATTGGAATGTAAACATAGAGAGTCATGCCGTATTCAGAAAGGACAGGAAAGGAAAGAGAGGAGTGGGTGTAGCATCATATGTCAGGGAAGGGATAGGATTCAATAAGATAGAGGGGGGCAGCAGGTCAAAGAAGTTCTGGTAGATGAAGTACATATTGGGGATTGGGGGTTTTGACCAACAAATGGTGACAGCCATGATGTTATAGGGGGAGGGGTTTTCACGCAGAGGGTCTGGGAGGTGACGGGGGTGGATATCTTTGACTTGGTTTTGACCAACGAGGAAGTTCTGGTAGATGAGGTGCAGATTGGGGGAGCTCTGGATGCAAGTGATCACTCCATCCTTGGCTTTTTGATCAGGGGTATGGGGATGAGTAGCAGGTCAAGAAGTGCTATGTACTATGTTTTGTACTACATAGTACAAAACTAGTAGTATGTTTTTTCCTGCCCTTGTCTTTTGACCAACCTGTTCAGGATCCCCAACCTGGGGCCAAATGTGGCCAGGGGGTGCTGCAGAGAAGCAAGGATCAAGGCACGGCTGTCTACTGCCACTGGAAAGAGACAGCAGTGGGTAATCATCATTGGGGACTTCCTCCGAAGGGGCACAGAGGCAGCAGTATGCTGCCCTAACCTTGAGACAACGGAGGTCTGTTGCCTGCCAGGCGAATGCATCTAGCATGTGACAGTTATAGTAGAGTGTCTTCTTCCCTCAGGGGGTCACCAGCCACTTCTGGTGGTCCATGTGGGGATGAATGACATGGCCAGGCAGGGGGTGGGCAGGATCAAGAGGGACTCTGCAGCTCTTGGAGAGACACTCAGGGACCTAAAGCCCCAGGTGGCCTTTCTTTCTATCTTGCCATTCCAGGGATTTGGGCCAGGCAGGGAAATGAGGGTTGTAGAGGTGAATGACTGGCTCAGGATGTGATGTGAGAAGGAACGCTTCAGATTCCTTGACCACGGCACCCGGTTTCTTGCCAATTGGCTTCTGGCGAGGGACAAGGTACACCTCACAAGGATGAGGAAAAGATCCTTCAGAAATGCTCTAGTGAGGTTTGTCTAAAAGGCTTTAAACTGAACTGGTATGGATGGGTACAGAAACTTGTCCTGATGGGAAAAGTGAGGGGAGAGGACCAGGTTTTAGGGTCCAGGGTGTTAGCTGTACTGCAGGAGCTGGTGGGACTCCTAGGAAGAGGATACCAGTATCAGAGACTATGGGAGGAAGGAGGAGGCCGGGATACTCAAAGAAAGGGATTTGGAAGAAGGTACTGAGATGCACATATACCAATGCTAGGAGCATGGATAATAAGCAGAAAGAGCTTGAGGCTCTCCTGGCAATAGGAGGGTATGACCTGGTTGGCATCACAGAAACTTGGTGGGATGAAAGGCAAGACTGGAATGTAAACATAGAGGGGTATCACCTGTTTAGAAAGATAGAAAGGGAAAGAGGGGAGGAGACGTAGCATTATATGTTAGGGAAGGGATAGGATGCAAGGCATATCAACTATCTGGAGCTACTGGTAGTGTTCAAGGCACTCTGTGCTTTCCAGACCATCTTGGAAGGAAAGACTGTACAAATTGCATCAGACAACATTGTGACCATGTTCTATGTAAACAAACAGGGAAGGACAAGATTGGTCCAGTTAGCACATCTCGTTCTTCAGCTCTGGAACTGGTGTATCAGCCACGGCATCGACATATAAGTCATTCACCTCACTGGTACTGAGAATGAGGAAGCCGACTCCCTGAGCAGACATATGTCCACGATACACAAGTGGAAGCTGGATCGACATATCTGCCATCATTTCTTCGAGCAGTGGGGAACACACAGTATAGACCTCCTTGCCACTCACAAAAACTCCATGTACAGAGCCTATTGCTCCTGAGCGGGCATAGGTCCAAACTCCATCGGAGATGCACTCATGGAGGGACAAGCCATTCTATGTGTAACCCCCGATTCCATTAACAAGGACAGTAGTGAAGATCAGCCAAGACAACGCTTGTGGGATCCTGATCACCCCATGGTGACCCCACCAATCATGGTTCCCCACTCTGCTGCAACTGTCCAGAAACACTTATATTCATCTTCCCCAAGTTTCGCACTTTCATTCGCACTGTTCATTGCCCAGCAACAAGGTGCAATTCAACATCCAGATTTACACTTCTTAAAACCGACAGCATGGCTCATCCAATGAGTTCCACACGTACAATCCTTTCGGTACCAACATCAGCTTCCAATTCCATAGAAACCTCGGATTCGTCAGCAGTCTCTACATCAATGACAACCTCTGTACCGTTCTCAGCCTTGGGATCAACAATACCAACCTCGGCACTTTGGTACCGAGAATAACCTCAGGATCGACAAACTTGCACCCGGACTTTCAATTCATCCTACATTCCACATTGAGGCCAAACACACAATGGTCATACAGTTTAAAATGGAAGTGTTTCACATACTTCACAACCACCAATAATTTTTCTCCTCAATCTGTGACCATCAAGAACATTCTGCAATTCTTACTCTCATTACACTGCAGAGGCCTCAAACCTTCTTCTATCAAGGTGTATGTTGCAGCCATTTCACACTTTAGAGGACACAGAGGGTTCATTGGTGTTCTCTCATCAATTAATACACCACTTCTTGCAAGGATTACAAAACCTTCACCCTCCGATCCAATCGATCATCCCCACATGGAGCCTCTCCGTTGTTCTGCAGGCCTTAACGAAGTCACCATTCGAACCTGTGGCTACTGTTGATCTCAGACTACTGTCTTGGAAAACTGCCTTCCTAGTTGCTATAACATCAGCAAGAAGGGCTAGTGAGCTTTGTGCCTTTTGGGTTAACCCATAGCTCAGTTTTCATAAAGAAAAGGTGGTTCTTCACACAGATGCAACTTTTCTCCCTAAGGTGACAACGGCCTTTCACTTTAATCAAGACATTGCTTGCCGGCATATTGTCCAGCACCATCGACACCAATGAAGCATTCCTTACACTGCCTCAATGTGCGCTGATTCTTAGCATTCTAATGATCCTGAACCAAATCAGTCAGAAAAACCAAATGCTTATTTGTCAAATATTCTGAACATGATAAAGGAACACCAATAGGGACTGAACACCTATTGAAATGGATTGTGGAAACAATTCAACTCTCATACCAACTAGCTAAGCTGGACTTGCCTATCACTCCAAAAGGGCATTCTACAAAAGCCACGGCTACTTCTTCTGCCCTGCATGCAGGCATGCCAGTACAGAATGTATGCAAAGCTGCTACATGGTCAACCCCATGCTGTCAGGGTCCGGGGTATGGACAGCTAGGTATCAGGTCAGAGCACCAGGACCCATATGTTCACTATGCTATACAGGTCTATTCAAAATCATGGTCAGGCAGTCCAGAGATCAAAGCAGGTAACCAAAGTGCAAGGTAGGCCAGTCCGAATAGTGAAGAGTAGTCAAAGCTGGTAAAGAGTCAAAAGCCAGAGAGACAAGCTGAGGAGAAGCAGTACCTGGAATTGGTGACGGCAGACGCAGTCTCAGAGAACTCCAACAACACCAAAGACCTTTGTTACTGAGACTGAGTCTGAAGGGAAGAGCTTGTTCTTATATAGCTCTTCCCTCAGGGCTTCCAGGTGGTGTTCATAACAGCCCAAGTGGCCACAGCTAACCGTTGGCCCAGTCCTGCAATCACCAAGGCTGATATTCTGGGCAGTAGATGGAGCCCTGACACTGCCTCAGAACCTCACATGTGCACTTTTGTGAGACACTATCGTCTAAACATCAGAGCCCGAAAGGATTGCTTCTTTGGCCATGCCATCTTATCAACTGTTCTTCAGTAATGACACCATACTGCCTCCTGATGGGTAAGCTTGGTAGTCACCCATATATGTGTGACGCACAGAAACCACAACAAAGAAAGGCAGGTTGCTTACCTGTAACTGTCATTCTTCAAGTAGTCATCTGTGCATTCACACAACCCACCCGCTGGCCCCAAAGTCACTCAGTGTCAGTGACTAGGTCTCTATTTCACTGGGTTAGCATTCTTGCAATTTTACTGTACTTAAGTTTTTTCCTTGCCAGTACCAGCTGGAGGCGAACGGGCAGTCTTCAGCTGACTAGGGGGTGCAGAGTTCCCGCCAAAAACCGTTAAAGCTACAAAATCTTCTCAAATACAGGCACTGCGCAGGCACAGCACTCACCCATATATGTGTGAATGCGCTGAGGACCACTCGAAGAACAACAGTTACAGGTAAGCAACCTGCCTTTTCCCTCTCCTCATACACTTCCAAACTCCACCCATACATCCTCAGTCACCAACCAATCACGTCACTCAATCATTGGTTGTTTTATTTGTGGTTTTAAATTATGGCTGAGAAACTCCAAATTTTTAATGTTATTCTATTCTTTATTTTCTTTGTAAGCCACCCCGAGGCTTCGGCGATGAGTGCGGCATAAAAATGTTATAAATAAATAATACAAGTCATTAAACTACCCACTCCTCCACAATCGTCTCAGACTTATCAACATTCCACCACGGAAAGAGATCAAGGCCTATGTCTTAACCAAGCCCAAACAACATATTGGACACAGCTGCACATTTTACACCTCTTTTTCTAAACTGAAAAGAAGCCCTGGTGATGGCCTTTGGGAGCCAGAGATCAGTGGGAAGGGATTCTTAAGCCACTCTCTTCCCGCAGTTCATGTGCTCAAACCCTTTCCCCCAAGCAGCTTTCCATACAGCAATGGAACGATACAGGATATTCTCTTCTCTGACACTCTTTTGCTATGAATGGCAGGCACCAAGGCTGCTTTTTCCATTATTAAAAAGGGATAGCAAAGCAAATGATGTATTTTTCTGGTTTTATTATATTTTATTGTACTTTATTATCTTGTCTTATAGATTGTTGTATGAGGAAACATGTCATGCACATGCACTTTGGCAAGATTCCCAGGCATGCACAAGAAACTGACCATTTTGCTGGAACTGACAGCTCAGAGTCTGAGGATGATGGGGAGTTGGCTGAACCAGAAGAGGCTCAGAACTTCAACTCTAATAAAAGGATTGCTTTTTTAAAATAAGTTTTATTCTTAATAGATCTAACAAAAAGAGAAATAAAAAGTCATCAATCATCAAAAACATCAGACCTACTGGGTCAGCCCCCCACGTTTTTTCTTTTTATGTTAAACTATAAACATATTTAAATCTATGCATATTCCCGTTTCTCTAGCCAATAATAAAAAGAGTCCCAGATTTGATAGAAGTCTGTATCTTCTTTCTCCTTCAGAGACAAAGTCAATCTGTCCATTTCGGCACAGTCCAAGTCTTTTTTAGAATCAGTTCATTGGTAGGTGGCTCTTCACTCATCTGATGTTGGGCAAGCAATCCTTGCCGCAGTAGTTACATGTAAAATCAAATACATTGCTTGTTTACCAACACCATCAGGTACAATGCCTAATAAGAAAACTTCAGGTTTAACTGTTAGAGGTTTTTGTAACATTTCCTCAAGCCATTTGTGGATTTTAATCCAATACTTTATTGCCTTATCACAGGTCCACCACATGATAAAAAGTACCTGGTTTGTGTTTACATTTCCTACATTCATTTGACATATTTGGAAACATCGTAGCTAACCTATCTGGCGACAAATGCCATCTATAAAACATTTTCTACAGGTTTTCTTTGTATGAGGTCACTAATATTACTTTAATATTTCTTCCCCACAGCTTTTGCCATTTCTCTAACTCAATATTATACCCAAAATTTTGTACCACGTTATCATAGTTTCCTTAACCTGTTCATCTTCCATTCTCTTATCTAATAAGAAGTTATATAACCTTTTAATCATTTTCTCATCTGATTTAAGAATCACATGGTCAAATGCTGTTAACTCCTTATAAAAACCCCACATTTTATAGTCTTTAACATGTCTCAATTGCATTTGAACCTTGTGCCACCAAGAAATATTAATTCCTTGTTCTTGTATTTCTTGATTCAATTTCAATCCTCCATCATTATCCAAAATATCATCGTATCTCACAATCATATCAAAATTCAGAGCATTTGGATATACAAGAGCTTCCATAGGCGAAAGCCATCTTGGTAATTTAGTATAGTTTTATCTTTAACTTTTCCCACACTGATATTAATGATTTCCTAATATAATAATTTAAGAAACAACTATGTACCTTACATTTGTCATACCACATTTAAGCGTGCCAACCCATTTGCAATCATGCCCTTCAAGATACAAAATTCTCTTATTTCTTAAAGCTATCCATTCTTTTAGCCACATTAAAACAGAAGCTTGATAATACAACATCCAATCAGGAAGACCAAAACCCCCATTCCCTTTAGCCTCCTGGAGCATTTTTAATTTAATCCTTGGTTTCTTCTTTTTCCATATAAATCTCGAGATTTGGGTATTTAAATTGTCAGAGAATTTTTTGTCAATTTTTATGGGAATCATTTGGAATAAAAACAAAAGCTTTGGTAATATATTTATTTTAGCTAGTGCTATTCTTCCCAACAAGGATAATTGCAAATTAGCCCATTTTTCCGAGTCACTCTTAATTTCCTTAAATAGTTTATCATAATTACCTTCTTTCAATGTAGTACATTTAGCTGTAAGGAAAATTCCCAAATATTTAACCTTTTTGACAATTTCAAGATCTACTTGTTCCACCAAAGTTTTTCTCTGCTCCAATGTAAGATTTTTTACTAACAATTTTGTCTTGTCTCTGTTTATTTTCATCCCAGTAACATCGCCATGTTCTTCGATCCTTTGTAGAAGTTTGGACATTGTTACCAAGGGTTCCTCAATAATAAAAACTAAGCCGTCTGCAAATGCTTGCAATTTATAGCATTCATCTCTAATTCTAGTGCCTTTAATATCCATATCATCTCTAATATTTCTATTTAACACTTCTAAGGTCAATATAAACAGCAATGGTGATAAAGGGCATCCTTGTCTTGTGCCCTTTTGTATGTCTGTAGTGTTTGTAAATTCTCCATTAACTATAATCCTAGCAGACTGGTTTTGACAGATGCTTAATACTGCATTGATAAATTTTTCACCAAACTCCATTTGAACTAGTTGTTGCTTCATAAATTGCCAATTGACATTGTCAAAGGCCTTTTGTGCGTCCATGAATAATAACGCCTTTGATTTTTCAGAGTGTGCATCATAATACTCTAAAATGTCCAAGATGATTCTCATATTCCTCATTTGCCTTTTAGGTAAAAAGCCATTTTGGTCTGGATGTATGAAGTCTGTTAAATACTTCTTTAGTCTTTCTGCCATTACAGAAGCAAAAATTTAAACTCTGATAAAAGAATTGTTGTAATGGACAGGCCTGCCCCTATAGACCCAGTCTCTCAGTACCAGTCTGAGCCTGCTCTGGATGTAAGTAGCTCAAGGACACCCATGAAGTCCAGTTCTCCTGCTTCTGGGAATGAACAACCAAAACATCCTGAGGAAGGAGATTTGGAAATGGATAGTCTCTTGGATGAAGAACACCAGCCCTCTGAAGAGGTGGACCTGAGGGTCTGTTGCTACAGCCGCAGGCAGGTCCAATTAGGGGCTCAGAGTGCAGAACGCAGGCATGCCTGGTTCTACAGCGCCCCTCTTTCCAGAGCCAGGCCCTAAAAGCTTTTTGGTAATGGGGGTCAGAGAGGGTTCAACATCTTATTTTGTGCATGCTCAGAGGCTTGTGTATGCTTAGATACTTCTACATAGAATAAAGAGGCTTACAAGAAGTGCTGGGAAGTCTGTCTTACTGAGAAGGGAACACCTAGCTCATGACACAGTATAGATATGAAATAAATATTAATAAAATGCCACTTTCTAGTCTATAACATAACAGTTTAGTCCATAAGTAAACCCAGGGGCAAAGAGAGAAAAATAATTGTGGTAGGAATCCAAAGTCATCACAACTCCTTCAAACAGATGCTCATAATTTGGAGAGCATTTCACAAGTGCATAAATATATTTGAGAATATTTGTTCTTATAAATATTGTCTTTTTAAAAAAGGAAGTTATGGGCAAAAAGAAGGCACAGCCACAAGAAATCTGCCTGCAATAGTGACAATAATTAAGTTGTCCAGAAGAGTACATACTTTTCACAAATTGCAATGGTGCACAATGAGTATTGATCTACATTGTTGCATAACAAATTAAAATCTGTCCTGGAGAAACAATTAATGAATATAATTAGATGGAATGTTTGATAGCACAACGTTGCTTGGCATACATTAATGAAAAAGTAAAAAATGTATTAACCTACTAAGTTCAGTTTTGCACCACAGCTAAATCATTTATGTTTTTGAAAAACAGCGAACAAAATAGATAAACCATTTGTAAAAATAGTGAAGGTTTATTTCTCTCATAGTTCGCCATATTTGCATCAGTCCTCAAGGTTGCTTGTTAGCAACTTCCACAACTGATTTTGTGTAACTGTGAAATGTGGGTCACACTCACAGCCAGCAAATCATTTTGTAAAAAATGTAATGTAGTCAATTGCACTATAGTCAATGTAGTCAATTTCACTATATTATACTTGTATAGCTAAGTAAGCCAGATTAGTTCAGATGGCCATAGCATCCCACTCCACTTAAAGAATACCAAACATTTCCAACTTAACATTTATTAAAGCAAACTTTTCCCAAATCTTTTCACAGGACAGGATGCCTTTCTTTGGCTTTAATGAAGGAAACTATGGTACAAAATGCCAGCTTTGCCCAGAGTCACAGAAAGAAGCCTACAGCAGTACAGACCTAGCTGAGGGTCACGACATATGTGTTGTCCCCAAGAAGGAAGGAAGGAAGGAAGGAAGGAAGGAAGGAAGGAACCCTGAGGGCAGCTAGCAGTTGCTGGTTCACAACTCTCCCAGATTAAAACAATTCTACAGGGACAAACAGCTTAATTTTGGATGCAAGGTAAAAGGGGAGATTTCTGCCTTTCATAAAGATCAGAAAAATAGGGTATTGATTTATGAACTCTGACAAATTAAGCTTTAAAAACTCTCAAAGGGAAGATCCTTTCTAGAACTGAGAGATATGATTCTGTGGGAAGAAACATAAGAAGACTTAATTATAATTCTTTTTTACTGCTGCTCACTAATTTGAGCTGAACAAGCATACTACTCATTAATTAACTGACTGTGCACAGAAATTCTGGTACTGATAATACCTCGAAAGAAAGAGAAAGATAATACATTCCTGAATTGTTGATGCAATATTCGCGTGATGTTTTGTGATATGTGCTGAATATATCTCCTAGCACAAAGTGCTCCATCTCAAGGGCAGCTTAGGTCACAGAAACAACAGAAGAATCAGAAACCTTCAGCTCTTAATCTAAGATTGCATGTTCAGATATAGATATAGATATTTGGGAAGGTGTAAAAGTAGAAGTTTAAAGAGGAAATGGAGATGTGAGGGAAGGGAAGGGGAGAAGATTATTATTTATAAGATTATGGATGTTGTTAAGAAAATATTGGAAGAGAATAATAGAGAAGTGAAGAATCTAATTAAAGATCTGAAAGTTGATTGGAAACTCAAATCTCAAAATATTATCACCCAAATTAAAGAGGATAATAAGAAAATGTTTTTGAGACTGGAAAAAGAAATATTGTCTTTGGACAATAGACTTCAAGAAACAAAGAAAATGGTGATGGCCAATACATCATAATTAGATCAGCAGGCAATACAAATATCTGAACTGGAAAAAAGTTATTTCATTGGAGAATTCAAATTGCAGAATTAAATACTTGCTAGAACAACCATAACCAGAGGGAAAAAAATCTTTTAAAAGGTATTATTAAATGGATTAAAGTAATAGTCCCAGATGTAAAATGGGAACAAGAAGATTTTGAAAGGTTACATCAAGCTGGCTACAAGCAAGGACCCAGGATGTCCCCAAGATTCTCAAACTACTACAAGAAAGAAAGATTTGTGGAAATGAGAGAAAAAGTGGTGCAATGTTCATCATCATAGAGACAAATTAAGGCTGTCTTAATGAAGAATAACATCAAATATAGTTTGGGATATCCAGTGTTTATTGAAGTTCTTTATAAGTGGAAGTTCTAAAGAAAAAAATGCCAGAATAGGGGAAAGCTTACTGTGTGGATGGGGACTTACTGAAGAAGGAGAAGACAAAGGAAGTCTTTAAGAAAGGCCCTGGCAGTGGTACAGATTTAAGAACTGGTACTTGATAGAACAGACCAAAATGTATGAAGACCAACAAGCAGAAGAACAGGGAGCAGTTGGTGGAATCTCTCTGGTACAAAGCTCTACTCTGATAGATGAAGGACAAGTGGAAAAGAAGATGATGAAGAAACAACAAGAAGGTGTGCAGGTTGGTGGGGCTCCCCATCTCCTACTCGGGAGCAAGCCAAGGGAGATGCTCTGTAGGGAATGAAGAGATGGTGAAGCTGACACCAAGGGTGGCAGGCATGTCAACTACAGGGTGTTTGGTGGGGGAGCCATGCACCCAGCCCAGCACTGAGCCCCCAGGTGTGCAGGGGGAAAAAGCAAAGGTGGAAGGGGGCAGAAGGGGTGTGGCACTGGCCGTATAAAGAAGGTGAGGAAAGGGAGGAGGAGTGGACGTGGTGTGGAGACAGGAAGGGCGGTGGCGGGAAGAGGAAACAGGCGGTAGGAGAATAGGGCTTGGGAGGTAGGAAGGCAGCTTAACCCCCAAAGTCTAGGACAGAGGCAGGGGTCAAAGTCTGGACGCAGCTCACCCTTCTCTCCTGGGAAGAAGGATCACTGCAAGGGAGAGGCACAGCCTGGGAAAAGTTAGAGAAGGCAGAGAAAGTGCCCTGTAGTGTGCACATAAGGAGACAAGCTGGTCAGGAAGGGGAGTGTCAGTGTGAAAGCTGAGACTCTGCAGAAGTGGATGGCAGCCCCTAGGAACGCTGACAGGCAGTGTTGGAGGTGATGCTCTCTGTCTTAGCAGAGTGTGCCTACTGTAAGAGAGACAACCCCTTCCTCAACTAAGACTCTGTAAAAAGCAGACAGCAGCTCTGCAGTCTCTGTAGCCATTCATATATTAAAGGTGTTGCATTGCTGACCAGGACAGTGCATGGTGACGGAAACAATGGGGCGGGGGGGTTCAAAGTTCCCTTCCCCACTGACTCCACTATACCAGTGGAGAATGCAGGCAGGGCACAAGGAGGGGGCACAACAAGCCTTCCCTCTAACCAGGCAGAGACTTGGATGGCAGAGCAGCAGAAACAACAAGCTCGAGAACAGCATCTAACCCAGCAGTTGGGCCTCCCAACAAACACGGTTAATGGAACAGGTGTCTAATGCCCAACTACAAAGCCAGAGTGCATTACTATAGCAAGTGCTAGGAGGTTTGTGCCCACCCCAGGTGAAGGCTGAAGGCGGCGTCTCCACAGAAGCCCATGGGGGGGATGGCCCCTATACGCATATCAAAAATGACCCCAGAGGATGATACTGAAGCCTTTCGAAACACCTTGCTGCAAAGTGGCCCAAGGAACAGTGGCCCCTCATAGTGATGCTGTGCCTGACTGGACCTGCCCAGGAGGTGTTGGATACACTGACCCCAGAGGCTGCAGGCCAGTATGACCAAGTGAAGGCAGCTATCCTGGGGATATTGAATATATACAAAGAAACTTTCTGCAGGCAGATAAGGAACATGAATTCAGCCACCTTGGGTGGTGGAGCAGAAGAGTAAGGTGAATGGCTTGCACAGGCTAAAGCCAGCATTATGCACAGCAGAGCAGGTGGCTGAGTTCGTGCTACTGGAACACTTTGTGACTGTATTACCAGCACAGGCACAAAATTGGGTGAGGTGCCAGAAGCCAGAGACATTGGAGGAGGCCATTAAACTGGTGGAAACTTATGTGGCAGCGGCAGAGCCAGGAGAAGGGGCTTGGTGGGGAAAGCCTTGGCTCAAGGGGCATTCCAGGAAGGGACCAGAGACCTCAAACTGGGGAGGTAGGCCAAGGTGTGGACCAAGTGGCATATGTGGTCAGGCCAGCCTGGGCCAACGAGCTGGGGCCAAGGACCAGGCTGGCCAGAAAATTTTGGGCAAGGTGTGGCAGCTCCCTCACCCTCTTGTACAGAGGCCAGCAAACCCATAGAGGCAGGGGCTAAGCCAGTAGTTTGCTTTACATGTGAGAAGGAAGGGTACATACAACAAGAGTGTCCTCTCATGAGTGTGATTACATGGAGGCCTGGTTACCAGCCCAGGCCTAGCAGGTGAAGGCTTGGGTGGATGGCAGGGAGGTCAGAAGGCTTGTGGACACGGGATGTAGCCACACCCTAGTACAGCAAGCATGCAGTAGCACCCTGAATGAGATACTGCTGATGCAGTGCATTCATGGAGATGTCAAACCATATACCACCCGATGGGGAAAGGTGAAGGTGCAGGGGCAAAACCAATTTTGTAAAGTGGGGGTTGTACCCAGCCTGGCTTATGGGCTCATAGTGGGGCACGACTGGCCTCACTTTGAGGAGCTCATAAGGGAGGTGTTGGAAGGGGAGTCCTTGGTTGGGGGGGAGGTTGATATAGGACTCCTACCACCTTGGGTATCAAAAGCCCAATGGTTTTCTAGGCCCTGTCTTGTGCCAGGCCCATGCTGGTCCAGAGTCGAGCCAAAGGAGAGTCCAGGGACCCTATTTTGACATGGCTGGGGATTTATTGTACTCGGTGGTGCCAGCTCATGGAGATAAGCCTGAACTTAGACAATTGCTGGTCCCCGAACCCCTCAGAATGTCATTTCTAAGGATGGCCCATGACATACCTGTGGCAAGACACCTGGTGGTTGAGAAGACCTTGGAGAGGCTCATAGGCCAATTTTACTGGCTGGGGGTATATGCCCAGGTCAGGTACTGTCTATCCTTCCCAGAGTGCCAGAAGGCCCAAGGGCAAGGGCCTCCTGCTGGACCCCTCATCCCATTACCAGTGGTAAGGGAAGTATCTGAGTGCATAGGGACAGATGTAGTAGGGCCCTTCAAAAGGTCAGGCAAGAGGCACCTATATATTTTAGTAATAGTGGATTATACTATCTGAAACCCTGAAGCAAATCCTCTGTGGGGTATTAAGCCTAAGGCCATAGCCAATGAGTTGTTGGGGGTCTTTTCCAGTGGGTTTCCCCAAGGAGATACTATCAGATCTGGGATCAAATTCCATGAACCAAGTGCTGAAACAACTCTGGAAGACCCTAAAAGTTAAGCCTCTTCGCAACTTGGTATATCAACCCCAAACCAATGACTTGGTATATCAACCCCAAACCAAGTGATTCTATAGAACATTCAAACAGATGTTAAAGAATTTTGTGGCTGTTTGCCATACGGGAAGTGCCACAGGCCTCCATGGATTTTTCACCCTTTGAGTTATTGTACGGGAGGCACCCTCGGGGTATCCTAGACCTGGTGAGAAAGGGTTGGCAGTCCAAGCCACACAAGCCAATTCTACCCTCAAATATATCATGTAACCTTCTGAAGAAATGGAGAGAAAGAGAAAGTCAGGCTCACCTCGCTGAAAATGGTCAAGAGTGGCAGGATCTTGGGGAAGAACTGACATGGAACCCTAGCAGCCTTGCTCGGGACCCTTGCTTGAACCCTAAACAAGTAGAACAGGTAAGGTGGTCGGAGGCAGAGCTTTCAGAGATTTTCCCAGAGTTACCAGGGCACACCTACCTAATAGCTCATCCTATTGAGACCATCCCTGGGACAGTAGTCTGGGTGCCAACCCATCCCTACCTGCAGAAGTTAAGACAAGTAATAACAGATGAGGTCAGGAACATATTATAGCTTGAGGTGATAGAGTCAGTAAGTGACGAAGTACAGATTAGGGGAACTCTGGATGCGAGTGATCACTCCATCCTTTGCTTTGAGATCAGGGAACTGGGGACATGCAGCAGGTTGAGCACTAGAAGCTGGGACTTCAAGAGGGACAACTTTGGCCAACTCAAGGTCAGACTGGGGAAAGTCTTCTGGGATAGGTTACTGGAAGGAAAGCGAGTCAAGGAGGGGTGGATGTCACTCAAAAGGGAGGTGTTGGAGGCACAGGCCTTGACAATACCTCTAGTTAGTAAGGTGGGGAGGCGGAGGAGAGCGTCACCATGGATGTGAAAGGAGGTGGTTAGAGGGATTATATGAAAGAGGAACCTCCGTAAAAAGTGGGTACTGGGGCAAATAGACAAAAGGGTCTACCGGGAGGAGGAGGCCCATTGCAGAAAGATTCTTCACCGGCTAAGGCTGATTACGAGCTGAGACTTGCTAAGAATAACAAGAGCAACAAAAAGGGCTTCTTTCAGCATGTAAATAGGAAGAGGAAGGGAAGACAAGTGGTGGGACCACTAAATGAGGAGGGAGGAGATCCAGTGACTGATATGAGGGAACAGGCACAGATGCTAAATGACTATTTTGCCTCTGTGTTCTCCCCAAAGCAGGATGGGGGAGATCCGCATGGGAGATTAGATGAGACTGGGGACTTAGGGGCACAGATTAGAGTCACCCCCCTTGAAGTCCATTGTAGGAAAAACAATGGAAAGTCTCATAATGGAGAGAGATCTAGTGATGCTAGATAGGGAAGGGAGGCTGACAGCCACACAACACGGCTTCCGCAAAAACAGGTCCTGCCAGACAAAAATTATGGAATTTTATGACAAGGTTTTGAGATGGCTAGATGGAGGGAATGCAGTGGATGTGGTATACCCGGATTTCAGCAAGGCCTTTGACAAAGTGCCCCATGATGCAAGGCCTGGTTCGCCTGGGTCCTAAGGAAGATCCGATGCCACCCTCAAAGGCCCGCTGTGACGACTTTGCCAGGCATTTCAGGGAGAAAATCGCTCAGATTCGTCACGAGCTGGACTCCACTAATGAATCAGAGGTCTCTGAGGAGTCGCCAATGCCACCGTCTGGTCCAAAATTACTGGAGGAATTTCAATTATTGCGGCCCAATGATGTGGACAAGGTGCTTGGAAGAGTACGTCCCACCACGTGCCTATTGGATCCTTGCCCGTCTTGGTTAATAAATAACTCCAAGCACGGGATTGGGACCTGGATTTTGGAAGTGGTTAACGCTTCTCTGAGGGAGGGTCGAGTGCCTGCCCCTTTAAAGGAGGCGGTAATACGACCGGTCCTGAAGAAAGCGTCACTGGATCCAGAGATGGCCACTAACTGTAGACCTGTGGCCAACATCCCGTTTCTGGGCAAGGTGCTGGAGCGAGTGGTGGCGGGACAACTCCAAGCACTCTTGGAGGAAACTGATTATCTGGATCCTTTTCAGTCCGGCTTCAGACCCGGGTACAGTACTGAATCTGCCTTGGTCGCCCTGTACGACGACCTGTGCAGGGAGAAGGACAGGGGAAGTACATCCCTGTTGGTTCTTCTGGACCTCTCGGCGGCTTTCGATACCATCGACCATGGTATCCTTCTGGATAGACTTGCGGGATTGGGGGTTGGAGGCACTGCTTTGCAGTGGTTCCGCTCCTATCTCGACGGTCGATTCCAGAAGGTAGTGCTGGGGGACCATGTCTCTACGTCATGGCAGCTATGCCATGGGGTACCACAGGGCTCCATTCTATCCCCTCTGCTATTTAACATCTATATGAAACCGCTGGGAGAGGTCATCAGGAGGTGTGGGCTGCGGAATCATCAATACGCTGATGATACCCAGCTTTACCTCTCATTCTCCACTAATCCAGGTGAGGCAGTGGCTGTGCTGAACCGGTGCTTGGCCGAGGTAAGGGAATGGATGAGGGCCAATAAACTGAAACTCAACCCAGACAAGACGGAGGTCCTGTTGGTTGGCGGATCGGGTTTCGGAGAGGGTGGATTTGACCTGGTCCTGAATGGTGCAACACTCCCTCTTAGGGATAAGGTCCGCAGCTTAGGTGTACTCCTCGACCCGGAGCTTTCTTTGGAAGCTCAGGTGACAGCGGTAGCGAGGAACGCCTTCCTTCAGCTTCGGCTGATTAATCAGCTGCGCCCCTACCTGGAATACGACTGCCTGGCGACGGTGACACACGCGCTGGTGACTTCCCGCCTAGACTTCTGTAACGCGCTTTACGTGGGGCTTCCCCTGAAGACAGTCCGAACACTTCAATTGGTGCAAAATAGAGCTGCCAGGTTGCTGACCGGGACGGGGCGTTATGCTCACATGACTCCAGTCCTCCATCAGCTTCACTGGCTTCCCATTGAAGCCCGGGCCCAATTCAAGGTGTTGATTATGACCTACAAAGCCCTAAACGGCTTGGGTCCTGGCTACCTGCACGAGCGCTTACGTCCGTATATGCCCGACCGCCCTTTGAGATCTGCGGGAGAGTCCCTTCTCCGGGAACCCTCCATGAAAGAAATTAGGAGAGTAAGTACCCGGAGGAGGGCTTTCTCTGCGGTGGCGCCCAACCTATGGAATTCACTCCCCAAAGAGGTCCGCCTGGCACCGTCGTTACTGGTTTTTCGGCGCCAGGTAAAGACCTTTTTATTTAAACATCATTTCAATTGTTAAAACATATGATCTGGCCTGGGCAACTTCTTCTTCCTTCTCTTTCTCATCCTATATTTTTATTTTATACTGATAATTTTAATTTTGTATTTGTAAATCAATGTATTTTTTGTATTGTTATATTTAATGGTAATTTATTATGTACTATTGTATTTCAATGTATTTTATCATGTTGTAAGCCGCCCCGAGGTTTCGGCAAGGGGCAGCATAGAAATGTTATAATAATAATAATAATAATAATAATAATAATAATAATAATAATGATATCCTGGTGGAGAAACTGAGGAGTTTTGCGATACACCAAACCACTGTCTGATGGATTAGGGCATGGCTGACTGACCATTAGGGTAACCATTAGTGGGGTAACTATTAGCAGAGGGTAACCATTAGTGGGGAATCATTGAGATGGCGGCCAATGACAAATGGGGTCCCCCAGGGCTCTGTCCTGGGGCCGATCCTGTTTAATCTTTTCATAAATGACATGGAAGAAGGGGTGAACAGTCTGCTGATCAAATTCGCAGACGATACTAAAACTGGAGCAGTGGCCAGAAATGAGGAGCAGGTACTCCAGATCCAAAAGGATCTGGACAGACAATGGAAGTGGGCAGGAGACAATAGGAGGGCATTCAATGTGGATAAGTGCAAGGTCTTGCACTTGGGGCATAGAAATAGGTGTCATAAGTGTTAGGGGACAAGTGGCTGGAGAGCAGCACTTGTGAAAGGGACCTCGGGGTACTGGTTGACTGCAGGCTAAACATGAGTCAGCAGTGTGATGCGGTGGTCAAGAGGGCAAACGCCACCCTTGGTTGCATAGCCAGAAGTGTGGCTTCTAGATTGAGGGAGGTATTACTATTATTTTATTTTATTTAGAAAATTTCTATGCCGCCCCATTCGCCGAAGGCTCGGGGCGGCTCACAAATAAATCAATTAAAATACTATAAATTAACAATATAAAACAAGTTAACAATATAAAATAAGTTGCCCTGGCCAAATAATAAAATAAATACTATTAACAGTTAAAATGACGTTTGAATAAAAAGGTTCAATACTCCGCAACTGGAGTATTCTGCTCAGTTTTGGGCCCCTCATTACAGAAAGGATATAGCCAGGTTACAGTCAGTGTAGCGTAGGGCCACAAGGTTGGTGGCCGGTTTGCAGGGGATGGGGTATGAGGTGAGACTGAGGGAACTGGGTCTCTTCAGCCTGGAGAAGAGGAGACTCAGAGGGGATATGTTGGCAACATACAGGTATGTGAGGGGATGTCACATGGAGATGGGTAGAGACCTGTTCTCCCCTGCAGAGGAAGGCAGGACGCACTCCAACGGAGCAAAGCTCAGGGAACCAAGGTTCCATTTCGATACCAGGAAGCACTTCCTGACAGTTAGGACCCCGAGGGTGTGAAATGGGCTTCCACAGGAGGTTGTTGAGGCCCTATCGGTGTGGGTGTTCAAAGATAGGCTGGACATGCACATGGTGGGCATGTTGTGAGCAGAGCCAGTTGGAGCCAGGGGTCAGACTAGATGGCCCAAGAGGCCTCTTCTGACTTGCTCTGTTTCTATGTTTCTAAGTGCATGGAGAAATCATCCCATGTTAGTGCCCAGGCAGGATGGGACTGTTCATTTCTACATTAACTTCAAAAAAGTGAACTCTGTCTCAAAGTTCAATTCATATTCCATGCCACGGATTGGGTCGTCTGCTAGAGCAACTGGGGCTGACCAATTTCTTCACCAACCTGGACATCACCAAGGGGTAATGGCAGATTTTTATTTTTTTATTATTTTATTCAAAACATTTCTATCCTGTCCTTTGCAAAAAGCGCCTCAGGACAGCTTACAAAAAGTTAAAATAGCAATGTAATAATACAATAACAATAGTTAAAATTCAATAAAAACACAACATAAAACAGCACTTTCAAAACTAAAGAAAAAAAGACAGAGAAGAAAAAGAAGATCTCACTAGCTCGAGAAGCAAAAGAGAAAAATGGCATTCATCTGTATTACAAACTTCAGGACAGGGTTGTGACTGAGAATATTTTGGCTAATGAGCCGGCAGCTTTAAAGAAAGCCACTCAGTCATTTATCATGCTTTAACCCTTCAACAACTGATCTAGAAATACTCTTCTGGAGCACGCTCATCACTCTATGCAGCATTCATTGACCTTTTGACCTCATCTTCAAACTCTTCTCCAAACTCTGGGAGAAACTGAGCTCTCTCTCAATTGATACAAGATTATGCATGTTTATATACAAATTATATAAGAACTCTCAGATGAAGGTGCAATGCAATGCCCAAGGCCACGGCACCAAAGAAATTCTGGTTAAGAGGGGAATGAGACAAGGATGCGTACAAGCCCCTCCACTTTTCAATGTATACATTAATTTTCTTATTGATAAATGGAGCAGTCCTTCTCTTTATCTGCCAAAACTGGGAAACAGACACATCGTTTGTATGCAGATGATGCTGTGTTGCTTTCTCAAACACAGATTGGCCTGAGATGGGCACTTCACATACTAGCTGAGCATTGTCAAAAGAAAATCTAGAAATTAACTACTCTAAAACCAAAGACATGGTTTCTGCCAAGTGCCCTAAGATGCATGTTTAACGATTAAATAACCATCTAATACAGCAAGTTAAATCCTTCAATACCTGAGGATTGTCTTCCATGCTATAGGTAATCTTAAGTCTCATGCCAACTATATCATCTTAAATGCACAAAAAACAATCTCGGCTTTACAATCCTTTTGTTTCTCCAAAGGAGTGCAGCATATACCCACAGCCCAGTTCCTGTTTGGAGCTCAGTTGGGACCCTACAGGTCTTTTCTTCCTTTAGAAAGAGTTCAGTCCAAGTTCTTGAGAACCATCTTTGAAGCACCTTGCTGTGTTTCAAATACAGTCCTTCGATGTGAAGCTGGCCTTCTTAAAATTGAAACACTGGCCTGGATTTACATCTTCTACTGGCTCAAGCTTCTTTCCAGTTGGTTTGGTCTCTTTAATTATGAGTGATAGTTTTCAGAGCTCCTGGAGCCAGGCAATACAGGCCAAATTGCAATTATATGGTTATTCATGGCCAGCTATCATCTTTATAGGCTATCAATGGGCATTAGCAGTACTTAAACAGTGGGCCATTGATTTAGAGCTACGAGCAGATTGTCCAATTCTATCCAGAAATACCTTCTGCACATTTTCTCCAACCAGTCGGATATTTCAGTTGCATAATGATCCCAAAATTTAGAAGGGCTTTACCCTTAGCTAGATTCAATGCTCTCCCAACAGCTGTTACTAGAAGGAAATATTAAAAATCCCCTTTGAACAGAGACTATGTCCAAGTGCGGGGAGAAATAATTGAATAGCTGGAGCAAGTTATACTTTATTGTCCTCCCTATGCAGGTGCTCACCAGGAATTGCTATTCCTTCCCTTTTCTAAATATCCTGGTCATTCCAATCTTTTTATCTTAAGAGGTTTTTATATAATCAATTGGATTTTATTTCTTTGATCTTAGGCAAGTACTAGTCTACACAGTCCACTGTACAATTAATTCTAAAGTTTGTTAGATTTTTTAGAATAATTGTATTTTTTCTTATTTAATTAACTGTAATTTTAGAATAACTTTTTCTTATCCTAACTAATTGTAATTTTGGGTTTTATTTGCTAGTCAATGATTGAATAAAGAATTGATTAATTGATTCTTTTTCCTAGGTGCAGAACTTGATATTTGTCTCTACTGAATTTCATTTTGTTATTTTCATCCCAGAGCGCCAACCTATCAAGAACACCTTCAATCCTGTTTCTGTCTTCCAGGGTATTAGCTATCCCACCTAGTTTTGTGTCATCTGCAAATCTGATAATTGTTCCTCCGCATCCTTAACCAAATCTTTAATGAAAATATTGAAGTGCACTAGGTCCAGGATTGAACCTTGCAGCACCCCACTTGTTACCTCTCCCCAGTTTGAGAAAGTGCCACTGATAAGTACTCTATGTTTCCAAATCTGTAGCCAACTGTGGATCTACCTGATTTTCATTTCATCTAGCCCATTTTTTGCTAGTTTGCATGAAGCAGTTTGTCAAAAGCTTTGCTGAAGTCAAAATACATTATCAGCACAGCATTTCCACCATCCATCAGGGAAGTCACCCAATCAAAAAAGGAAATCAGATTAGTCTTTGTTCTTGAGAAATTCATGTTGGCTTCTAGTAATCACTGCATTATTTTCATGATGTCTACAGACTGCTTTATAATCTGCTCCAGAATTTTCCCAGGGATTGATGTCAAACTGACTGATCAGTAGCTCCTAGGTTCCTACCCAATTAGATGATCCTTGACCATTTGTGTATCAATCTTCAGCTGTCATCCTGCTCCTTCAGCTTGTACTTCCCCTTTAAAAGGATGGTCATAGATCTACTTTTGGGAGAAGACTAAGCCAAAGTAGGCATTGAGCACTTCTGGCTTTCTGTTGTCATCTGTTATAATTATGCCATCCATACTGAGTAGTTGAACCCCAATTTCTTTCCTCTTTTACTTTAGACCTATCTGAAGAAGGCTTTTTTGTCACTTTTAGCATCCCTTGCTAGCCTTAGTTCATTCTTAGCTTTATTCTTCCTGATGCCTTCCATGCAATTCCCTGCTACCTGTCTGTATTTGTCCTCTGTAGCCTGGCCTTCCTTCCATTTCCTATACATGTCCTTTTTTGATTTGTGACAATGTCTCAGCTACACAGGTTTTTTCTGCAGTTTTCTACCTGTTTTCCTTGTTGGAATTGTTTGCAATTGTGCCTTTAGAATTTCTTTTTTTAAACTTTCCCACCCATCTTAAATGCCTTTTCACATTAGAGTCTCTTGCCATAGAACTTATCAATGTTCTGAGTTGATTAAAATTGGCTTTCCTAAATCCAGGGTACATGTTTGGCTACCTTTGGTTTTGCTTCCTTCAGAATCAAGAATTCAAGTATGACATGGTCAATTTCTCACAGACTTCCTGTAGCTCTCACTTTGTCCACTAGGTCTGAATGTATGAAACTGTATAGGATTTGTATAACTATCACCTCTTATGCCTGAGGGTAAGATAAATAAAGATTAAGTACAAACTCAAGCTAGGCATTTACTTTTTTAACAATATAGAATTGAATTTTACATGTCCAAACTTCATGGTGTCAAATATCAGTATGAAAAATATATTCTGTAAATTCTCCACCTGAATATGCTAGTGATATACAGTATCCACATATTCCTTGGAAATGGAAAGCATTTAAAAACCCTAATACAGAATAACCATAGTACACAGTTACGTTAAAAGGAAAAGCCAGTTAGGAGGAAGAGCCACTCTTAAAAAAAAAATCTTGGTCTGGGAAGCAAAACAATAACTTTTTTTTAAGGAAGCAGTGAACTAACAACTGGCTCATAGCTCAGGTCAAAACTGCACCTACTAACAAAACTGATACTATGCCAGCTGAAGAATGTTGGGAGTTGTAGGCCTTACTTCTGTCTTAAACTTGTGTAGAAGTTCACCCAAAACCATTTTTAATTGAGAGCTTCAGTTTGATTTTGTTAGACCTACAGTATTTTGCATTAAGTCATTCGGGAAGGTCTTAAATGACTGCAGAATGAATGTAATAAAAATATATTAACATATCCTCTCTCTAATATAGACAGCTGTGTAAGCAGAGAAAGTCAGTGTTCCTTCTGTTCTCTCAACATCTTTTTACATAATTAGATCCACATGGAGATCCTAGTTTAAAAAAAAAAAAAAAAAACCTATACAGGTGGATACCTGCCACTATACCACAGAGAAGGAAGAGAATGGAATGCCAAAGAAGCCCCTCTCTGAATCAACACTGCTGGATTCAACCCACACAGTAATTAAATTCAGCCCCATGGCCAAGATACCAGATTTAGCACCACAACTCACTGAAACAACCAGTCACATTAAAGTGGGTTTATTAAGACAAGAAGAGAGGGAGAATGGGACTGAGATACAGAAAAGAAGAGGGAATGGGCAGGTAGACAGCAGGAGAAATAAAAAGCATCTAGAATAGGGGTCCTCAAACTTTTTGAACAGAGGGCTAATTCACTGTCCCTCAGACTGTTGAGGGGCTGGACTATAGTTTGAAAAAATATGAATTCCTGTGCACACTGCACATTAAAAAATCATTAAAATTAAAATTAATTAAAAATTAAAAAATGTTTGCTCCGCTCCCTCGGGCTGCAGCAGAAGCCCAAGTTCTTTGTCATGGCCTCTGTGCATCACACATATGGGTGCTGCGCCTGCACAGTGCCTAAGGCTGGAAAGATTGCAAAGCTAACGGTTTTTGGCGGGAAAACTCCATTCTCCTCCCCCTCAATGCTATTAATAGAGCGGAGTGTCTGCCATTTTCTCAGTCTTTTGCGACCGCCATTCGCTGTACCTCGAGCCTTTCTCCCTCGTTCATATTGATCGTCATTGCTATCTTCTTCTTATTACCAGTTGTTATCTAGTCTCCAAGTTTTTTCCCCCGTTCAAGTTTTTCCTCTACTCTTCGACTTTCTATAAAAAAAAAATACAAAAACAAAAATATTATCTTACCCTCTTTACTATCTCCTTCTCATTTCTCCTTCCGATGGCACAGCGGGCAGCTTTCCGCAAATGTTCTCAATGTGGGTCGAAGATGTCTCCTACCAACCCACAGGATCTGTGTCACCTCTGCCTGGGCAAGGGGCACAGGACTGATAAATGCAACCATTGTCAGGCCTTCACCAAACAAGCGCACAAAAATCGTGAAAACCGCCTGAGGAAGATGATGTGGGACCAGGCCCTCATGCAATCTGACCAAATGGCCGCTAAGCCTGCTTCAGCTTCTACTGCGCCTCCACTGCACCCATCGGCTGATGGTGCCCCTGTTGTGGAGACCCAGCAACCTCCTTCTTCACCCCATAAGAAAAAGGAGAAGAGGAAACATGGAGGATCCGATAAATCCTCTGGCCATAAAAAGTCAAGGAAAGACAAATCGGGTAAGTCGACCCATAAGCCCAGGAAACCTGATCAGGGACGACACCGTGATTCAGGATCATCTGTACCATCGGTCCCAACAGCCATGATGGTACCGACGCCAACAGGCCCGTCACTGCAAACTGCCATGCAGGTGACTCCACCAGGCTTCCCTAGATGGGTCACACACTTGGTGCATTCGTCCCCCGAGCGACCCGAAGTGCCGTTACACGAATCCATCTCTGATGGCGAAATTTGTGATTCCCTGCCGGTGGTGCATTCTCCAACGCTGATGCCGCATCCTGGACCAATCGCGAGACCGGTCTCTTATCAATCTCAGCACCGATGTCATTTCCCAGAACAGGTCCTGGAGGAATGGGACCAGCCCCGATACGGCAGTCATCGCAGAGGCTGGGATGACTACCCATCCTTCGCCTACTATCCGTTGGCTCACTCCCTGATACCAAGAGGGGACCCATCCACATCCAGGCTGACAAGATCGGGACACCCCATCTCACCAGGGGATTCCTCTTCTAGTGGCCCGCTCCAATACAGGACCAACTCGGATGACTCCAAAGTGGCTTTGACCTCCCCTGATGTAGCCATCATGACTCAGGGTCTGGGATTGCCGGAGGAACCCCATACTACCTTCGGGGAACTAATGGCAAGACTTGTCCGCTAGAGATCAAAGCCCAGCACCGTATCGACCCTAGCACGGACAAGTTTTATGATATTGTTAGAGGTGAACAATTGGTGGTCATCATCCTGCCTCTAATTATGACCCTCCACCAGGCCATGGTGCAGCCTTGGGATCTGTCAACACAACCCCAACCTAGGTCGCGGTGGTACGAGGCGATGTACCGAGTCCGAGTCCAGGAGCAGGACATTCCATTTCTCCTGCACCACCCTGGAATCTCCAAGAAATTTCAGGCAGGCAGTAAAGGCCAAGCCCCTGGCAAGGACCTTGGAGAGCTACCGTGAATCAATCAGTGGTACCTCGGCTCACGAACACCTTGGTTCATGAACAAATCGGGTCACAAACAAAAATTTCTGAAAAATTTTGACTTGGGTCGTGAACACCGCTTTGGGTGGCAATCAAGATCGCAGCCAAGTGGGGAGATGGCCATGATCACAGTTGTTTTCGTGCAGCGACAGCGTGTGTGATCAGAGGCGCGCTCCTGGCGCTCCTGCAGGAAAGATGGGTGCAATCTCGGCCATCTCCCCACCCCAACTCCCCACCCCTGAGTGGGGATATGGCCGTGATCATGCTGGGGGCAGAGGGGAGATGGCCAAGACTGCGCCCATCTCTCCCTCCCCCAGCACGCCGTTTGCGCCCATCTCTTCCTCCCCCAGTGCGCCCGTGATCACGCCTGTCTCTCCCCTCCCACCCCCGAATGCGCTGGGATGACGGGCACCTGCAGGGATGACAGGCATGATCTCGGTCATGCTGGAGGGGGCAGGGAGATGGCCATGCTTGTGCTTAGGGTCGGGGGGGGGGGGGGTGGGTGGAGATGGCCGCGATCTTTGTTGTTGTCACTTTGCTTCACATTTTTCTGATTTAAAAAAATGGTTACAGAACAGATTGACCTTATTTACATTGACTCTTATGGGGAAATTTAACTGGGCTCACAACCAATTTGGGTCACGACCAGAGTCCTGGAATGGATTAAATTCATGAGCCAAGGTACCACTGTATTGGGCTAGAAGCAAGAACCCTTTGATCTAGCATATAATCTCACTTTTAGCTGGAGGATGCAGACCTTCAGACATGATGTAAAGAGTTGACTAGTTCTATCCATTCCTTCCCCCACTTAGCACTTGCAGATACTTCAGCCCAGAAGGAGAGAACGGGTTCCACCACTGAAACAAGGGGATTGGACCTTTGTACCAGTATGGGAAACACCAAGCTGCAATTTCAGCAGTTCATGCAGTTACCTTTTAACGCAATTAGGACAGCAACAAAACATGCTTTCATTGTACTGTCTTTTCCCTTCAGTTAATGCTACAATGCAGAATGTTATTACCCACATACTACAATTGGTAGGGGGCACTGACCAATGAGGTTGAGGCTGAAAGACTGGCTTTCCTGAAGCTAACATTTGCTCCAGAGACTTCATCACAGTCTTGAGCTTCTAGGGCAGGGGTTCTCAAGCTTTTTAAACAGGGGACCAGTTCACTGTCCCTCAGACTGTTGGGGGGCTGGACTATAGTTTGAAAAAAATATGAACGAATTCCTATGCACACTGCACATTAAGATTATTTAAAATTAATTTTAATTTTAAAATAATTAAAATGAAAATAAATTTAAAAATAAATTTAATTAAAAATTAATTAACATTTTAAAAATAATTAAAAAATAAAAAATGTTTGCTCCACTAGCTTGGGCTGCAGCAGAAGCCCAAGATGAGGTGGGGAAGAGCATGTCCATATTCAAGGGACATAGCTACAATGTCCGCGATTGTGCTGCTGGAGTGGGGGAGAGACAGGCACGATCATGCTGGCGGGGAAGACAGGCATGATCGTGCTGGTGGTGGGGAGATGGATGTGATCGCTCTTGTGCAGGGAAGGCGGGCTCGATCACAGCCATCTCCTCCCCCAGCATGATCGGGGCCATCTCCCCCACCCCCAAGCAAGACTGCGATCACGCCCGTCTTCCCTGCACGAGCGTGCCCATGATCGCAGCCATCTCCCCACCCCCGCGCACAAAGCACAACCGCGATCGCACCTATCTTCCCTGCACCAGCAGGCCCACGATTGTGCCTGCTTTCTCACTGAGTATGTCTGCGCCAGCTTGCTCAGAGATCATTTTCTCCGAGCAAGCCCAAAAGCTCTGAGGCGGGCCAGATAAATCAGCATGGTGGGTCGGATCTGGACCTTGGGCCGTAGTTTGAGGACTCATGTTTATTTGTTTATTTATTTATTTATTTAGGGAACTTCTATGCCGCCCCATTCGCCGAAGCCTCGGGGCGACTCACAACCACAATGTTCTAGAGAGTAAGTCCATTAAAAGCAGTGTAAGTTGGTTAACACTGCAACACTAACTCACATGGCAAGATCCCAAGCAATGTTATGTATTATGTTTTCTTCCTAAAAGAGAACCAACAGACTAAATAGTTCAGGTGTGCAAAACCTCAGGTACAGAGGTCAAAGTCAGCACTCCTGGGGTTCCCCAAAAGGCCACAGCCCCTCCCTTGGCACCATCCATTTCCTTGGCCCCATCTCCTTTCCCCCAACAATCAATCATTTCTTGGCTTCATGGTTTCTGTGTTTTCCCCCATTCTAAAAGGTGAAATGTCTCTCCTAAGCTTTAGTGACTGACAGTAAGATCTTTGAGAAAGATATGCTACTGATGCTGAAATTCTGACCTCCACCCTTCGTGCTGTTGTGCCCCCAAAAGCTTCCTCAAACTGGAATTTGGCCCTCAACCTGGAAGAGATTCTGCATCCAGGAATATTTTCTAATCAGAGATCCCAACCTGAATGCAGGTTTTATTTTTAACAAATCCCACAACACAGCAACACAATATAACAACAGCCCTGTATTTTTTTAACCTACTTGAAGACATTCCCACTCATTATGCCTAACACAGTGGTTCCATGCCCCCTAGATAGCATCAGGAAAGGGGCTGAGATATTTCAGATACCCAGTTCTGAAAAGCCTCCCTCCCTTTCCAAGGCAGGCTGGTTCTCACACTCTTCACTAACCAACCTTGAAACTGCCAAGTCCTCCACCACCACCCTGCTCCTCTGCCTCCTTCTGGGATGAATCTATCTGAGCAAACTGTGATGTACAAGACAGGGCCCCTCCCTTCAGTGTGGGATCAGGACAGGACTCATAAACTCCACCAATTCTGCCATGTCCTGTCTAGAGTGTCCTCACCTCAAGAGGTAGACCAGTAGGGCTCCTTGGAGAAGGAATCCTTGTTTACAAAGGAGGATTCCTTATGAGTTGGATTCTTGCCAAGGGCTATAATGAACTATGTCTGAGCACTTGCTGTGGGTCAGGTCACTCTGGTACTATGATCTTTTAGATGCAGCCTAGCCAGTGCTGGAAACAACACTGCTTCTTCAGCTACTCTTCCTTGGTATCTTGCTTCAATGACCTGGACTCACGTTTGGATCTCTGGGTTAACAACTTTTGGATTCTGCCTGATGCTTCCTTCTGGACTTGATTGTGCTTGGCTATTTTTCTGACCTCTCTAGAACATCTTGTTTGTTTGATAAAACTGAACTTGACTTCTGTGTTGTGACTTCTCCATTAAATTGTCTATGTGTTTTACACACAACTCAAACTAGTTGGAGTAGAACTATTTCTTATTAAATGTCAATCATACCTCATTGTATCTAAATTGGAAAACTATAATTAGCACTGGCCCTCCAAATCTGAATCAGAAGCCTACTTCAAAACATGATTCCAGATAGCAGTTGGGAGGGTAAGCTCCAGCCATAGGAGGCATACTGAAACGTGGCTACTGCTGAAGAGAACATAGCAAGAATGGATAGAAGACAGTGCACAATCCACATCTGGTTTCTGATCCTCTAAACTGTGAACTGAACTACTAATGTTGGATCAATTCATGGTTATATCTCAGCACTCAACAGAATATCAGAATGCATCTTCTACCCTGAAAGACTATCTAGAAATGTTTTAAATCTAAGTATTTTAATAGATATATCTACAGAAACCTTTTCAACCTGGTGACTTCTAGATGTGTTGGACTACAACTCCTATCATCCTTAGCCATTGTTTGTGCTGGCTGGGAGATGACAGAAATAGCTGACCAACACATTTGAGGAACACCAGGTTGGAGAAGGCTGATTTAGAGCCTCAACTTGAGGTTCAAAGAACCGCTTGGCCACCTCTCCAATTTACCATTTGTTTTCTTTTCCCCAACTTCACTGTGATACTTGAAACTCGATCTCTTAAACACAGTGTTACTAGTTTGCTATTTCAGCTCTTCTGCCTGCTGTATGCTGAAGACTTTCAATGCTATTTCTGTACATAGTGTTTGATAAAGGTAAGTTCCATTGAGTTCCATGTGGCATATTCCCAGGAAAGTGGGGAGAGCCGAACAATAATGAGCTGAAACTAGCCCATCACAATATTCCTACCACTACAACTGAGCAGGAGATACTGCAAGAAGTCAGGCCTTGACCATTAGAAGTACTTGACTGCAATTAGTGTTCATCAAAACCCTATTTCAGCTTCGTACAGTTTTGAAAATCTTAACTACAGCATATATTCTTTAAAATCTTTCTGTCACAAGTGCCCAACTCATGATCTGAAGAGCAGGCAACCTAATGGTGGCTTGATTGCAGGAAAAGCCATATGAGCCAAGGCTGAGGGAGCTGGGTCTATTTAGCCTTGAGGAGACTCCGAGGGATTATGTTGGCATCATACAGGTATGTGAGGGGGTGCCACACGGAGGTGGGTAGAGACCTGTTTTCCCCTTCAGAGAAGAGCAGGATGCATTCCAATGGAGCAAAGCTCAGAGAACCAAGGTTCAATTTGGATGCCAGGAAATACTGCCTGACAGTTAGGACCCCAAGGGAATGGAATGGCTTTCCATGGTGAGGGTGTTCAAGGATAGACTGCACATAGAGAAATGGAAACAGAGCGAGTCAGAAGGGGCCTCCCGGGCCATCTAGTCTGACCTTGGGCACCAGCTGGCTCCGCTCACAACATGCCCACCATGTGCATGCCCAGCCTATCTTTGAACACCCTCACCAATGGGGCCTCAACGACCTCTCGTGGGAGCCCATTCCACACCCTTGGGGTTCTGACTGTCAGGAAGTGCTTCCCTGAGCTTTGCTCCGCTGGAGAGCATCCTGCCTTCCTCTGCAGGGGAGAACAGGTCTCTACCCACCTCCATATGACATCCCCTTACATACCTGTATTTCCCAACATATCCCCTCTGAGTCTCCTCTTCTCCAGGCTGAAGAGAACCAGTTCCCTCAGTCTCGCCTCATACCCCATCCCCTGCAAACCGGTCACCAACCTTGCGGCCCTACAGTGCACTGACTCTAACCTGGCTATATCCTTTCTGTAATGAGGGGCCCAAAACTAAGCACAATACTCCAGTTGTGGGCGTACCAGAGTCGTATGGAGTGGTAGTAATAACTCTCTTGATCAAGAAGTCACACTTCTGGCTATGCAACCAAGGGTGGTATTCACCCTCTTGACCACTGCATCACACTGCGGACTCATGTCTAGCCTGCAGTCAACCAGTACCCCGAGGTCCCTTTCACAAGTGCTGCTCTCCAGCCACTTGTCCCCTAACCTGTACTTATGACACCTATTCCTATGCCCCAAGTGCAAGACCTTGCACTTATCCACATTGAATGCCCTCCTATTGTCTCCTGCCCACTTCCATTGTCTGTCCAGATCCTTTTGGATCTGGAGTACCTGCTCCTCATTTCTGGCCACTGCTCCAGTTTTAGTGTCGTCTGCGAATTTGATCAGCAGACTGTTCACCCCTTCTTCCATGTCATTTATGAAAAGATTAAACAGGATCGGCCCCAGGACAGAGCCCTGGGGGACCCCATTTGTCACTGGCCGCCATCCCAATGATTCCCCACTAATGGTTGCCCTCTGCTAATAGTTACCCCACTAATGGTTACCCTAATGGTCAGTCAGCCATGCCCTAATCCATCGGAGAGTGGTTTGGTGTATCCCAAAACTCCTCAGTTTCTCCACCAGGATATCATGGGGCAATTTGTCAAAGGCCTTGCTGAAATCCGGGTATACCACATCCACTGCATCCCCTCCATCTAGCCATCTCAAACCCTTGTCATAAAATTCCACAATTTTTGTCTGGCAGGACCTGTTTTTGCGGAAGCTGTGTTGTGTGGCTGTCAGCCTCCCTTCCCTATCTAGCATCACTAGATCTCTCTCCATTATGAGACTTTCCATTGTTTTTCCTACAATGGACTTCAAGGGGGGTGACTCTAATCTGTGCCCCTAAGTCCCCAGTCTCATCTAATCTCCCATGCGGATCTCCCCCATCCTGCTTTGGGGTGAAGACAGAGGCAAAATAGTCATTTAGCATCTGTGCCTGTTCCCTCATATCAGTCACTGGATCTCCTTCCTCCTCATGTAGTGGTCCCACCACTTGTCTCCCCTTCCTCGTCCTATTTACATGCTGAAAGAAGCCCTTTTTGTTGCTCTTGTTATTCTTAGCAAGTCTCAGCTCATAATCAGCCTTAGCCGGCGAAGAATCTTTCTGCAATGGGCCTCCTCCTCCCGGTAGACCCTTTTGTCTATTTGCCCCAGTACCCACTTTTTACGGAGGTTCCCCAGGAGACTTTCCCCAGTCTGACCTTGAGTTGGCCAAAGTTGTCCCTCTTGAAGTCCCAGCTTCTAGTGCTCGACCTGCTGCATGTCCCCAGTTCCCTGGTCTCAAAGCAAAGGATGGAGTGAGCACTCGCATCCAGAGTTCCCCTAATCTGTACTTCATCACTTACTGACTCTATCACCTCAAGCTGTAATATGTTTCTGACCTCATGTATTATTACTTGTCTTAACTTCTGCAGGTAGGGATGGGTTGGCACTCAGACTACTGTCCCAGGGATGGTCTCAATAGGATGAGCTATTAGGTAGGTGTCACATCCAGAGCTCCCCTAATCTGTACTTCATCTATCAGCTCCTCTCTGTTGGTCAAGACCAAGTCAAGGATGTTTCCCCCCCCTCGTCACCTCTCGGACCCTCTGTGTGAAAAACCTTCCCTCTATAGCTTCTAGGAAGTGATGTGACCTGGCTGTCACCGCCGAGTGAGTCTCCCACTAATATCCAGAAGATTGAAATCTCCCATAATTACTGTGTCTCTTCCCTGAGATATCCTTAGAATCTGGTCTGTTAGGCCATCATTCAGGGTCTCAAGTTGACCTGGAGGGCGATAACATACCCCCACTGTCAGGTCTCTTTCCCTGTCAAAACCCCTAAGTTTCACCCAGACTGCCTCTACCGAATCCCCATTTGTGCTGCATTCTATCTCACTGCATCCTATCCCTTCCCTGATGTATAAAGCCATGCCCCCACCCCCTTTCCCTTCCTGTCCTTTCTAAAAAGGTGATACCCCTCTATTTTCACATTCCAGACTTGCCTTTCATCCCACCAAATTTCTGTGATTCCCACCAGATCCTACCCTCCTATTCCCAGGAGAACTTCAAGCTCTTCCTGTTATTACCCATGCTCCTAGCATTGGTGTACATGCACCTCAACTCCTTCCCACCACTTCCTTTCCTTGGAGTTCCCAGCCTCCTCCTTCCTCCCATCCTCCCTGATACCTGGCCCCTCTCTGTAGGAGTCCTGTCAGTTCCTGCAGTACCTCTGAAACCCTGCTCCCAGAGCCCTGATCCTCTCTCCGCATTTATCCATTGCAGACATGTTTCTGGGGGGGGGGGGCAACCTCCCCCCCGGCTCAGTTTAAAGTCTTCCAGATGAAGCTCGCTAGAGCATCTCCAAAGCACCTTTTCCCCATCCTCGTGAGGTGTAACCCTTCCCTTGCCAGAAGTCTACTGGCAAGAGACCGAGTGCCGTGGTCGAGGAACCTGAAGCATTCCTTCTGGCACCATACCCTAAGCCAGTCGTTCACCTCGGAGACCCTCCTGTCCCTCCCTGGCCCAAATCCCCGGACCAGTAAGATCAACGAGAAGGCCACTTGAGCCTTTAGCTCCCTGAGTTTCTTCTCCAAGGCCTCGAAGTCCCTGGTGATCCCAACCACACCCTGCCTGGCCTTGGCATTTGTGCCTGTCGACTGTCGAGAGGTGCAGCCCGGTCTGTAAACATTCCACACATTCTAGAGCAATAAAACCAAAGTCTTTTAATGCTAATTGTCTACAAGATTTACAATTCCATAGATAAGTTCCCTAATAGAGGTCCTTGCTAAGCAGCTGTCAGCCCTATAATGGCTTCTCTTCCTGAGCCCACGTGGGATCATTCTCCCAAGTCACGCCTTTCCTCCCTCTTGCGCAGTCTACTTTGCAGCTGTTCAAATCTGCATAAAAGATGTCTGTTCTCGGCTTTTGAGAAGTCTACGACACCTATTGTGTCTTCTGTTTCTGGCTCAGGGAGATCAGCGTCAGGGGGGGAAGAGGCAGTTTGCTCTGCCTCCTTCTGAGTAGAACTTGCAGCTTCCTCTTTCTCATGACTCTCTGTCTCTGATAAAGGTCCAGGCGTTTGCTCAACATGCTGGGGCTCAGAGGAAGACGCAGCAGCTGGCTCGGCCGTCCCTGTGTTGGGTTGTGGGGTCGACTCTTGGGCACTGGGTGTCAAGTGCAAGGTCTCCTCATGAGTCACTGTTTCTGTCAGGGCTTCATGCACGACAGTGCCCACCTGGATCACCAGGAGAGGCTGGTGACCCCGGAGCGAACAAGATGCTCCACTCTGTCCTTCATATGCCGGATGCGTGCGCCCAGCAGGCAGCAAACCTCCCTTGTCTCCAGGTTGGGGCAGCACACTGCCGCCTCAGTGCCCCTCAGCAAGGAGTCCCCAACGAACAACCACCTGCTGCCATGTCTTCCCAGTGGTGGTGGGCAGCTGTGCCCTGGCTCTCGCCTCTCCTGCAGTGGCCCCCTTGCCACTTGTCGTCCCAGGCTGGGGGTCCTGCTGGTCCCCCGAGGCCTCATCAGCCCCAGACTCCCCAAGCGGAGAGAACCTGCTTCCCAGCTCCAGATTGCTGCCAGGAGAAGGAGGACGCCATGCTGGCATCCTCCTCCTGTGGGTGACATGCCTCCATGTCTCCCTGGCTGCTCCCCCTGTGGCCTCTCCCTCAACCCTCTGTCCAGAGGGGGCTGCTCCTCCTCTAGCAGGACCACCAGCTTACACTGAGGGCAAGTGTAACCCTGCCTCTCCTGGGGGAGAAGGGTGAACATGTTGCAGCTGTCGCATTGGACAGCAACACCTGTGACTCCTGCCAAGGCCACCTCCTGGTCTGCCATTGGGAACTCTTCCGAGACCCTACCTTGGTCTCCCACCTTGTCTGTCCTGCAGTACCCCTCACTCGCTCAGTTCTCCCTGACAAAAACCCACACACACACGCAAGGATAAAATAAAATTTAAATTGGAGGAAAAACAAAGGAAAGCAAAGCACAGAACAGCACAAAATAAAACAAAAACAAAGAAAAACAAAGCAATTTAAAAAACAATAATAAAACAAAACAAACAAACAACCCTCAGCCTCCCAGGGAAGGGAGTCCCTGGGCAGCCGGTGAAACAGCTAAGGGACGCAGACAAGGGAATGATGCCTTATCAGTCCCTCAGGCACCACCTGTCAGATTCCTCCTGGCCCCTCTGGCCTCTCTGGCCCCACCTCCCTTCCTCTCCACTGCTCCTGTCCCCCTGCTCCTCTGCCCAGCTTCTGCCTGGCCTTCGCCAGTCCCCTGGCCACTCAGCACTCTCTCCCAGCCTGTGCCTCTGCTGCTCTGCCAAGAGGCCAGAGCCAAAAGGTATGGTAGGCATGTCATGAGCAGAGCCAGCTGGAGTCAGGGGTCAGACTGGGTGCCTGGGAAGCCCCTTCTGACTCACTCTGTTTCTCTGTTTCTAATTTAGAGCCATCTTATCCAGAATCAAATCCTCCACATTCACTCTGGTGCAACAATGTTAGGCAACTTTTTTGGAAACAATATAAAATTCTAATTATAAACTCTAACAACATTATGTGGTTGAAGGTTTTCACCAGAAATTCACTTTTAGGAATTATACTTCATAAAAGTGAAAAAGTCTAGTAATAACAGTAGTATCTTTTCATGGTTTCAAGACCCACATACATAAAAGAGAGATAGTTAAGAACATACCAACTAACTGAAACCAATGGCATTCAAATGCCCTTAATTTGTATTATACTGAGCACACAAGTTTGTTTGCTTGTTCGTTTTTTAATCGACTCTGGAAAAAGAGTTGTTTCATTTTTCAACAAATCTGAAAACTGCCTCAAGGACTTCTCAGTTTTAATGTACATATTGGATTAAGTACAGCTACACTTTAGAAAACTGACCTGATGACCAACTGGCAAGGAATTATGGGAAAAGGACATTACTGACAGTTGCTCCAGTGAATGAGGGTGGATTCACAGGATGAATTACTTTCAAAGACAGAAATGTTCAGACATAATTGGTCAAGCTATCCTACTGTGCAAAGTGCTTATGGAATAATGCGTGTTTACAAATAAACTCAGGTCCACATCTATACCTCATTCAGCTGTGGCTCAAGTGCATTAACCTTCCTAAAAAGACACACACAAGAGGAGGTAAAGGGGGTGGCAAGGCACCTAAGTTCCAAAGTTTTCCCTCTCCAATTCTAGATTTCACTGTGCCAATTCAAGGCAATAATCTGTTCAGTTCAACAAAGACAGTAATTCCTGCATGGCATATGTTGACTTTATAGGATGTGACCAGGTTTAACAGCATTGCATTAGTGGCACAAAATGAAATGCTGGCATAAATGAAAACATTTCACGTAACAAAAAGCCATGGGCTTCAGCCACTGGGCCCCAATGAATGATTCAGTAAAATTGTCTGTTTAAGCAGTACTGAACACTTCCCAGAAATGACAATTTCAGCTACTATTGGTTTGCAATGAACATGAATAAACTTCAGTCTGGTATGATGCATGCACAACTCCTGGTAACATGGGGATTTTAAGTGGAAAGTTGCTATTGATATTCTCCTAAGGGAAAACTCTGAGCTTTCCATCTAAGCAGAAAAAGATGCCCATGACACCATACCTTCTGTAAACTACAATGTCACATCAGTGGAATACTGGTTCTCTGCTAAAATCTGGAATTATAATTCCATTTCCTCTGTTCATCTGTCCTAGCGGAACCAATAAAAGCATGCATTTATGACTAAATATTGCTATCTATCTAAAATCTCTTAACACATATATCATAGCCAAACATTATTAAGAAAAATTAACTTCAGTCTGGCATGGTGTATGTTTTGTCAAGGCATAGTTTGCAATTGTCTACCAAACCAGAAGCCCAAACCATGATTTGTGTAAACTGTTCTTTTGTGTAATGTCTCAAACGGCAAACACTAGTTACAGCGTCCACTCCATTAGACCACTACACCTAGAGATTGGGGCACTGAGAGCAGACAGAAAACAAAACAGAGGCTTAGTTCAGGATTCTGTCCATGAAGGATGACCAGGTACCACACAGCTATCCTAGTCAGGATTCTAACATATTTTACCAGCCACTTTCATAAGTAAGATGATTCTGAGAATTTCCAAGAGAAAACCCCCAATTCCATCATTTCTTGATTATTACATCAATCCAGATCATTGGCAAAACATAGGGCAGTGTGAATTTAGCCTTCCACAAATAAGAATGCCACATTTTCTGTAATCCAGATGATAGGACTCAAACATAGAAATAAGCTACTCCACACAAGACTGATCAAACAGCTGAGTTATATACCAATAAGCATATGGACAAAGTAACTCTAAATTAGCCATGCAATAGTCCTATGCACCCTGATTTGGGTGTAAATGACACCAGATCCAATGGGACTTGGTTGCACATAAATAACACATATAATTAGGCTGTTAGCCATTATAACATCATCACTCCTTCTAATAATGACTCTATTTACAGAGTATGAACAGCACTATAGCCAAAACATGGCCAACAAGACACAAAAGAGTAGTATCTGCTCTCAGGTGAACCTGAGGTTTGCAGAAGTACCATATGATTTTAAAAAAAAAATGTGTGTGGGGGGGCAGAAAACCTAAAAAAAAAAAGGTCAATGATAATTGTGCACACTCAGTAGTTGCAGAAAGCAGAGTGACAAAGAAGAAAATAAAGCACATGTGGATGGAGAGGAAGAGTGCAGTATTCTGTTTAGAGACTGGGTTCATGCAACACAATAATCACCACTGGCTCTAAGCCACCATGGTTTATTACACTGTGTGATTCCAATGGTCAGCTAAATTCCTGAGAAGTAGCAATCCTTTTGGAAAGAGAATATTCTGCAATTGCAATATTTTTGAGGTTCCTATTTGTTTATTTAAACAAGCAAACAAATTGAAGTCATTTATAAATGGATTTAAAAAAAACGGAAGACTTTTCCCCAGGTCAATTGGTTTGAAACCTTCATTTTCATTTCTTTGACATGGCACAACATATTCAAATTTAAGGTTGGATGATAAAGTCACACTGTATAACAAAATGATTATACATTTTTAAATAAAAAACAGGCTGCAATCCTATAGCTGGTTGATGCAGTCCAGCTGGCTATAGGAAAAGACAGAGTCCTCAGTGTGACCTTGTAAAAGTTTTCCAAGGGAAAGCAGAGCACAGTTCTTTCCTTAAACCCAGAGGACCATTCTGGTGGGAAGGCAAGGCAAGAGGTAAGGAACCACTGCTGCCAGATCCATGCAGTGTCTCAACTCCTCCTCTTCACAAGGAAAGGGAAAACTTTTAAATGGCCATCCAAATATTTTTGAGGGCAAGAGGAGCATAAAAGTAATCCTTGCCTCTGCACTCCATTTCATTGGAAGTCTGTAGCCTTCCAAGTTCAGAAGGTTACAGGCATCCACATAAAACTGTGTCCTATGTAAGTTGTCTGTACATTTTGCCTTTACAAATAATACACTATTGGTGACCAAAAGAATATTAATTTTATGTTGTTCATTAACAGTTGTTTCACCCCTATTTTCCTCCATCAAATCTCACCATTTTTACATTCCATTCAGAGAACAAGGAAGGCACAATCTTCTCAAAAATTAGAAGTGCTTAGAAAATATGAGAATTTCCCTCTTTTAGTTGACAGCAATAAATCAGCCCCTTCAGCCCAGGCTCAAAAGTTTCTAAAGTCCCTCTGCCATAACTCTGTTTGAGGCTTTATCGGGACTCTCAATGCTAGAATTTAGAGCAGAGATGCTATCATAAAGAGAGAATCTGCTAGCATCAGTTTTGCAGCTCAAGAACAACACACGCACTTTTAAATACAAGGTCATACCAAATAAAGCCATTTTACAGGTATTGTTCATCAATATATAAATTGGCAACTGCATACTTTCTAACTGCTGCCAACCCCTTCACCAAAACTGAGAAAAGGAATGTTGGGGAACTTCTAATTTTAGGTAGAATTCCCCCCATACACTTTTTGAAAAGGTTAAGAGTCATTCAACAGACCTGTCTTAGGAAAATGACATGTTCTTGGCAGTGCAGACCTTTCTGTCATCCAGTCCAAGAAAAGTTCCCAGCAATGATGACCAAACAAGACACACACATCACGTTCAAGTCAAAAGCAAGATGTAAAACGGGCAGGTAGGTACCCTCCTCATGGCAAGCAAACCTTCTTTGGGGTCCTCAACACAGCCTCAGCTCATCTTAAGGAAAGGGGTTTTTTTTCTCCAGAATAATCCTCTATGCTCCACAAGACCAAAATCCAAAACTGCACATGAAGTCAGCCCCCTTCTCCAGGCTTTCCCCATTTTAAAAAAACCTAAAATCAACCACTCAGAAAGGCCATTTTACAGACCACAGAAGCAGAGGAAAGCCCCTTGCTCTGCAGCAAGCACCTGAATCATGGAAATCAGCTGAAAATGGAATGGTGGAGGTAAATGGTTCCTAGGGAACGTCAGCTGTTACCAAGTGGGCACATGGCTCAAGATCCCTCCCCTTCTCCTTGTGCTTGGCATTGTAAACTACCATACTAGCTGCACAATTACAAGGTGCACAGAAGATAAAACCCTTGGCACTTGGGCTCACATGGGCGCATCAGGAATATTAACTCACCTAGCTTTCCACAGGGTTCTGCCAACTTCTTAACTAGTCCCACTCTTGTGCTAGAGTTTTAACAGCAGTTTGACATGGAGCCATTAAAGCAGGCAGTTTGCTGGTCTCAGAAAAAAGTTATGGGGAAAAGTTCCTACCTGTCACTAGGCTGCAGAAGCCAGGCACCTACATTTTGGAAAGAAATCAAGCCAGCCAGGCCACTCCTCTGCATCCTACCACCTTCCAGGTCAAAGGGGCAGAGAGTACCTAGGGACTGCCACAATTATTTAAGAAGGGCATCAGAGAAGGGCAAACCTTGGTGGATACTGGTGCTGAACACAAACACTTGCCTTGTATAGCGGCGCTCGAGCCAGGAACCGATAGCATAAGCGGATGGTGAACGGATCACTGATCAGGTGCAGAGTGAGGGAGCAGAGAGTCGCCACACGTCTGAGCCTCGCGGGGAAAACGGCTTTCAGAGGGTGGATGGGCATGCCATTTCCGAGTCCCCTGAACCTCCGTATTCCCCTCTTCCTCCCCCACCCCCGATCCAAGCCCTGACAAGGGGAGGGGGGTAAAACGAAAGGGGTCGGGCTATAGAAGTCGGCGGAGGCGACAGAGGCTGCTTTCGTGCCCCGCATGCAGCCTGCTTCCGAACCGAATCCCTTGGGTGGCCCAGGCCGAGGGCGATCAGGGCAGCGCGGGAAGGGTCGGGGGCACCACTACAGCACATCCCATCAGATGATTGCAAAAGCACGCCAAGCTGCCCGCGCCCGGCGCCTGTTCCGCTTCAACCGGGCTCTCGCGCTCTCGTTCGTTCCCTCACCTTCACTCCCGGCCGCGGTGCCCAGCCCGCTGTGGAGCGCCCCGCCGGGCAGCAGCAGCAGCAGCAGCAACAGCCGCGGCGACGGCGGCGGCGGCGGCTGCATGAGCAGCGCCAGAGGCGATGGGCGGTGAGCAGCGAGCATCCTCGCGCTCTGGCCGTTCCGCCTGCGCACTGCTCCGCTATGAGGAGGCGGCGGTTGCTCCGCCTGAGTCCGGGTCTCGGCGGAGACGACGACGACAATGCTGCTGCTACTGCGGGTTTTCTTGGTACACAGGCTGGCCCTGCAGCGGGTTCCGCTGGCAGCGGCTCTCAATCATAAGGAACAGGGCAGGCGGCGGCCTGAGTGCGGAGCTCCTCCAACAGCAGTCCGGTGGCGGCCAGCAACTACCTCCTCCCTTGGCTGCCGTTTCTCCCCCTTCTTTTTGCTGCCGCCGCGCGCAACCACCAGCAATGCAGGGAGGAGCCAAGGCCCGAAAAGCTACGGTCCTGGCTCCTCCCGCTTTCATTGACACCCGTCCCTCACAGCCGTCTTGGTCTTGGGCTCTTTCCTGGGGGAGCAATTTACGGCTTAAGTAAATTCTTCCTGCAACAGAACAGTCTGACTCTGACCTCCAAGGCATTGGTTTGCAATATGAAAGGTACTTCAAAGTCTGGAGACTGCAGGAGGAGAGGCTAGGTTTTGCAGCTTCGATTGCCTGTTGACACTCCTCCATCCAGCAAAGTCGAATAGGGTTGCATTTTTTACACAAATTAGTTACTGGGGAAATGAGTTGGCTAAAGTGGGGGACAAACTGATGATAATGCCCAGCTAAACCCGTGTTGCTTTGTTGCTTCACTACCTCTACCTTAGCCTCCAAAGGTTGCAGCTGCCCACTGCTTACGTGGTGATGCAGGCACATTATCTCCCCCAATCCAAACTGTCATTTTTGAGCTTTGACCATGCGCCTGGCTTCCTGAATGCACCAGAACACCTCCTGGACGTGTTCCACATGGGACTCCCAAGTTAGACTAAAAGCACAGGCATATTCCTTCTAACTCGTCCAGGAGTCCACTAATAAGCCACTGGAAGGTATCTGGATCTGTGCACAGCCTGGACAACAGAAATGCAAATTGGTACAACCCCAGGTATGTGACAAAATCCATTTTTAGTAGTTCTCAGAGGAACTTGCCAATAGCCTTTAGTAAGATCAGTGGTGTAACATACCAGGTTAGGACCAGCTTCTCAAGTAAATCATCTACCGAGGGCATAGGGAAGGGGTTGGGTAGTGTAAGCTGGCTTCTAAAATCAATGCAAAATTTGACTCCCCTTTCCAGGTTATGTTTATTGACCAAAGCAATGGGAGCAGACAAAGATAACTGGCTGGGCATGATCACTCGCATCTCCAACATGGCTTGAGTTTCCTTTGCAACCTCCTGGGCATAAAGGCCCCATGGTCTGATGGGGAATCAACTGGATGGTATGGTGATCCCCTGTTTTAATAGTATATTTGGCAAGATGGGTATACACAGCAAGATGGAAAACATGGAGCAGAAAACCTCTGGAGGGCCTACAAGAGCTTCCTTTGGTCCAAAGTTAGCCCTGGGATAAATGTACTTCTTCAATCCTCCCTTCCTGCTGGTTTTCCTCAAACAAATCTACAACCTGTCCAACATCCCTGCCACCATTTTCCATGGGGTTTCCAATACATGGACATGCCCAGGCATAACTCTCTCACATGCATGGATTTCCCCATGTCTGGGAGATGACAACATACCACAACAATGATCTTAAATCATGAGGTGTTTTCAGCCCTCTCACTCTGACATATTCTCTTGGGCCCTTGTAGTATCTTATAAAAGTTCCAGGCATCTTCTCAGCCATACATTTCAGACTTGCATTCTCTAAACATAAGCAGCTAAATACCCAACTTTGACTGGGGGTACTACTAATTTGTGAATTCAAGTATTGCATAGTAATTTCCACCGGAGTTCCTATGGTTGTTATTTTGCCCACCAGGCCATCCCTGAGGATAGCTGATCCTCTTGTACCTTCCCCTTCTTTCTGCTGGAGAAAGTTGTTGGCAACACATATCAGAAAACTGTAGGAATGGCCATGCTTGGCAAAATTTGTCTATGCTCTTTAGAAGGTCAGATACTGAAGATGAAACTCAAATACTTTGGCCACCTAATGAGAAGGAAGGGCTCCCTGGAGAAGAGCCTAATGCTGAGAACAATTGATGACAATAGAAGAAGGGGACAGCAGAGAATGAGATGGTTAGATGGAGTCACTGAAGCAGTCGGCGTGAGCTTAAGTGGACTCTGTGAGATGGTGGAGGACAGGAAGGCCTGGAGGAATGTTGTCCACGGGGTTGTGATCGGTCGGACACGACTTCGCGACTAACAACAACAAATATATCAGGGAAATGGAAGTCTCCCTTGATGACTACATTATTCTTGTTGGAAATACTGCCAAGTTGATTTTCGAAGGTCACATCCTTGCCCTCGTTTTGATTGGATGGATGGTAACATATGCCAATAACTATGTTTTTCTTATGTTTTGCTCCCTTTAATTTCAGTGAGATGCTTTTAATGGAGTTAATGAGTTCCTCTTCTGGTATTTCTTTGCAGATATGTGTCTCTAACAACTCCCTTTTTGTCCTTTCTATTTTTCTTGAATCCTTCATGGATCACTGCCTTGCCATGGTGAAGGGGCTTGTGTAGCGCAATGTATGCCATGCAGGGGCACCCAAGGCAGACAGGTCATGCCAGAGACCTCTGACAAAAGCTGATCCACTGGAGAAGGAAATGGCAACCCACTCCAGTATCCTTGCCATGAAAAACCCATGGTCAGAATCAAAAGGCTAAAAGATATGACACCAGAGGGTGAGCCCCTCAGGTTGGAAGGTATACAGTGTGCTACTGGGGAAGAGCGGAGGGCTAGTACTAGTAGCACCAGAAAGAATGAAGTTATTGGGTCAAAGGTGAAAGGACACTCAGTTGTGGATGTATCTGGTGGTGAAAGGAAAGTCCAATGCTGTAAAGAACAATACTGCATAGGAACATGGAATGTAAGATCTATGAATCAAGGCAAGCTGGACATGGTCAAACATGAGATGGTAAGAATGAACATTAACATCCTGGGAATAAGAATAGAATAAAATGGAGAGGAGCAGGTGAATTTAATTCAGATGACCATCAGGTATACTACTGCAGGCAAGAATCCCTCAGAAGAAATGGAGTAGCCTTCATAGTCAATAAACGAGTAGGAAAAGCAGTACTGGGATACAGTCTCCAAAATGACAGAATGATCTCAGTTTGAATCCAAGGCAAAACATTCAACATCACAGTAGTCCAAGTCTATGCCCCATCCACTGATGCTGAAGAGGCTGAAGTTGACCGGTTCTATGAAGACCTACAACACCTTCTAGAAATAACAGCAAAAATGATGGCCTTATCATCATGGGGGATTGAAATGCTAAAGTAGGAAGTCAAAAGATAACCAGAATAACCAGCAAGTTTCTCCTTGGAGTACAAAGTGAAGCGGGGCAAAGGCTAGCAGAGTTTTGTCGAGAGAACACACTAGTCATAGCAAACACTCTTCTCCAGCAACCCAAGAGACAACTCTACACATAGACATCACCAGATGGTCAACACCAAAATCAGACTGACTATGTGCTTTGCAGTCCAAGATGGAGAAGCTCTATACAGTCAGTAAAAACTAAACCAGGAGCTGACTGTGGCTCAAATCATGAGCTTCTTGTTGCAAAATTCAAGCTTAAATTGAAGAAAGTAGGGAAAAACACTAGGCCACTCAGGTATGACCTAAATCCTATTCCTTATGAATATAGAGTGGAGGTGATAAATAGATTTAAGGAATTAGATCTGATTGAAAGAGTGCCTGAAGAATTTTGGATGGAGGTTTGCAACATTGTACAAGATGTAGCAACTAAAAGCATCCCAAAGAAAATGAAATGCAAGAAAGCAAAATGGCTGTCTGAGGAGGCTTTACAAATAGCTGAGGAAAGAACGGAAGCAAAAGGGAAGAGAGAAAGCGAAAGATACACCCAACTGAATGCAGAATTCCAGAGAATAGCTAGAAGAGATAAGAAGGCCTTCTTAAATGAACGCTGCAAAGAAATAGATGAAAATTCAAACAAAAATTGCATGAAAATTTTGACTTGGGTCACAAACTCCACTTTGGGTGGCAACCAAGATCGCAGCCATGTCCCCCCCTCCCCAAGTGGGGAGATGGCCATGATCGCAGTCGTTTCATGCAGGGAATACATGCATGATCACAGCTGTGCTGCGCTGTGCTTGTCTTTCCTGCAGGAGCACACCCGTGCCCGAGTTTCTTTGAGAAGCACCACCCCAACATAAATGTAACGAACAGAGTGTTGAATCTGATGAACAATAACGTGGTCTCTCATTTCTGGAGGGTTATGCAGCACAGGAAAAAACAAGTGACTATAGACAGATTTTTCAGCAAAATTGACCCTGCAGCTAAGAGACAAAGAGAGGAAACCCCTGAAAGAGATCTCCCCAATGTCCTTATGCAGGGGGACTCTCCCTCAAAACAATAACTTCCCCCCCCCCAGGTTAGTGTTCTCCACTGTACTGTACTGTACTGTACTTTGTTGTTCTTTGTCACTTTGTTTCAAAATTTCTGCTAAAAAAATAGTTACAGAACAGATTAACCTTATTTACATTGAGCCTTATGGGGAAATTTGACTTGGCTCGTGACCATAAACTGGCTCACAACCACATTCGGAGGGGCCAGAACGGATTAATCTTATTTACATTGAATCTTATGGGGAAATTTGACTTGGGTCACAACCAATTTGGGTCACAACCAGAGTCGTGGAACAGATTAAGTTTGTGAGCCAAGGTACCACTGTAATAGAATGGGAAAGACTAGCGATCTCTTCAAGAAAATTGGGGATATGAAGGGAAGATTTCATGCAAAGATGGGCATGATACAAGACAAAAAGAAGCAGATGAGATTAAGAGTTGGCAAGATTGCACGGAAGAACTATACAAGAAAGATCTTAATGTCCCTGTTAACCACAAGTGTTTTATCACGGACCTTGAGCCAGACATCCTGGAGTGTGAAGTCAAATGGACCTTAGGAAGTCTTAGCAACAACAAAGTTAGTGGCGAAGATGATATTCTAGCTGAGCTATTTAAAATCCTAAAAGATACACTCAATATGCCAGCAAAATTGGAAAAATCAACAGTGGCCACAGGACTGGAAAAAGTCAGTTTACAAGAAGCAACAGTTAGAACTAGATATGGAACAACTCATTGCTTCAAAATTGGGAAAGGAGTATGGCAAGGCTGTATATTGTCTATTTAACTTATATGCAGAGTACATCATACAAAAGGATAGGCTAAATGAATTGGAATTAAGATTGCCAGGAGAAATATCAGCAACCTCAGATATGCAGATGATACCACTCTAATGGCAGAAAGTGAAGAGGACCTAAGAGGAGAGTGCAGAAGTTGGCTTGAAACTCAACATTAAGAAAACTAAGATCATGGTATCTGGTCCTATCACTTCCTTGCAAATAGATGGGGAAGAGGATAAGATAATGGAAGATTTCACTGGGGAAAGAAGCAAGGGAAACCATAGGAAGAGTTAGTGAATAAAAAGCACCAATGAGACAAGATAATGGGTGAGAGAATGGCTGCCTGAACAACACCCCGCCCCCCCCAGCATTCATCCAGGAGTGACTTTAAGATCTGACTCTCCCGAGAGTGATAGTCTGAGGCTTGCAGCTGTGTTCCAGCTCAGGGCTGAGTAGAAACAGATGGCCTAAAGAGGTGGCCCACTTGGCCTTACCCTGGCAACAAAGCAAGAACTTGTGATTGCTTCACTTTGGGGGATAGGGGATGAGACTGATAAGGCCTGTGATGGGGAGTTACTGCTCCAAGCTACTGAACTTTGTGTCCCATGTGTGAAATAATGTTTTTGGTTGTTTGAATGTGGTAGAGAAGAGATAAATCAATTTTTATTTGGGGCTCGCTGGAAAGGTTGCTATGAGGTTTCTCTAGCAAACAGAAGTAGATCCTGTAACATTGGCAAGCTGGACTAAGGTTGCTTGTGAATTAGTATTACCTGCCTAAATGCTTGCCTCCCACATTCTTAAGCTGTAGGGGAACCATGACCCTCTTGTCAGAGAAAACTTCCCCTGCAGCCTTTTACTGATGAGGAATGAGGGGAATGCAAAACAATATCTGCATTACTGTCAAGAGCCCAAAGCTTGTGTGAGAACTGTATTGACAGAAAATCCTTTTCAGTACAGTACAGTTTTTCACACTAACAAAACATCACACAATCCTCCCTAAATTGATGCTAATGCAAGCTGAAAGTATGGGTAATTGGTCTTGGCAAAGGTGAAACTAGTGTGGAGTTAAGAGAGAACTTCTGAAATATCAATATGATATTAAAGTTTAAAAAATACATAATTCTCATATAAGGAAATATTGCATTGAATATATTTTTTAAAATATTTGTAAATATTTTAGAACATTTTAAAAAATATATTGCATGAAACACTTTAGAAATGTTTTCATACAAGCTCTACTGATTTCCTTCTTTCTTAAAGTAAAGCAATAGTTTTCATTAAAGTGTCGATTATAGCTCCATGCACATGTTTGAATGTTGGAGTTACTGGTGGAAAGTAGTTTGAAATGATGCTCAGTCTTCTATCCCATCATTTTATATCATATATAGATAAGAACAGCTGCCTCAATCTGCCCATCTAAATTTTTAATGATTTGCCAAAAAGGCAGTAGGAAAACATCCCTTGGAATGCTTTCCCTTTGGAAACCAAACCCATGCAACTTGCCAATAGCTCTGTATCCAAACAGAATACTGCTCTTCTGCCAACCCTGCTATACAGACATACTTAAGGACAATTTACAATCAACAGAATCAAATAATAAATATTTTCCTGGTGAGCACTACATGTTTGAATACATCTTTAAGGACAAAACTCCCTGAGCTGAGGAAAGGTCTAGGTCTAAACAACCTCAGCAAGGGAGAGCTGAACACCCAGCATATTTCTCAAATTTGGTTACTAGTGTTCACATTTTAGAAACGACAAGCAAATTTGTTTCTGCACCTTTTTAAGATGATATTTTATGTTGGTTAAAGTGTCCAAATGCAGCTGGTACAACATTTACTAAATGCTATTGCAAAACATTGTCCAAATACTGGCAAAGTCTTACTGCTACAACCTGACATACCTCAGCAGATCCTGGGGGCAAGGGGTTCAGTCTCTGCTCTAAACTCAGAGGAGGAAATGTGACCTTAAAATTTTAAACATCTGTTGAAAATTTATTAGAAACTCTCTGAAACTTCAGAGGAAATATTACAATGGTATTTCCACTGGGTCATTAAAAAATAAAAAGAAATGTTTAGTCATTTATAAATAGCAGGCTGTTGAAACTAGAGGAATGAAAATCTAATCAATATATTACTTTTGCTTTAGACCTCACCATGGAGGTTATGGATAATTTCTGGCTCTACTAATAGCCATTTACTCATTTTGAATTACTTTGAGAAGCTATTAATGTTTTAACTATGTTTTATTGGATAGTTTGTTACTGTATTGCATTTTCAAAAAGAATGTCTTTTAAAATAAAAAGCACTTAATTTTGATTATAATGCATCCATAAGATAATTCCTGGGTTTTTTTGGGTCCCCTGCTTGTACAGTAGCCTAAGTTCCCTGGCACTTTATGTTTGATATATATAGGATGTCAAGTTGTGACCTCCTGCTGTTTTCATCTGAAAAGAGCATATCTCCCTTGAGGCATGCCCCTTGTGGTTTTATTTGATATTTATAAAATGCACTATATCTGTAAAAAACAAACCCCAAACAAACCCTGATCAATTAACAATAATGAATGCAGCAGTTATGTGTAAGATTATGCTGGCAGTTTGAGCCTCAGATTAGAAGTTTGAAAACATATGCTTTAAAAACACTCAGTTTTTAATTGCATGTGGAGACCTTCAGGCATTCTAGACATGAAAAATGTTCCATGTATGCAGCCCTTTAAGAAACCTAGTTTATACAATAGAGGTGTGCTTTGTTGGATGTGACATCCAAATGGTCATTAAACACAACACAACGTTTGTATAACAAAATGACATAAAATCAAATTCTTTGCTGAAGAAAAAAGTAATGTTTCTGATTTTTTTAGTATGTTCCCATCTAATAGCATTGAAACATAAAGCCAAAAAAAATCAGTTAAAACCCTTCCAGTCCTCTATTGTCTGAGCATCATTGACAAAATAAATACTAATGGCTTCTTCAGACTATCACATCAATAATTGCATTCCGAGTGTGACCTTCAATTTGTGATTTATTGACATGACAGCCTGTAAATACATGCTTTGTGAATTACTGTTATCAGTATAAATTGTGATGGCCACTGGCAGCACTATGGCCAGATCCAGGCCCTAAAGCTGTTTATTGTCCCCTAGTGATGTGATCAAATTTGAGTTAAAGTAGAGTAAAAGTTTTGGTTGTATGACAGGGGAAAAATCTTTCCAAGTTGTAAAACCTCTCCTCTCCTCTTCTCTCCCTTTTGCAGCTATGATGGTGAATTTCTACTATTTGGTAAAAGTTGACATTCACATGTAAAATTTACAATCCCATATAAATTTTAATTCTATGAAATCATATCATATATGATTTCATATATATGAATCATATATATGATATATATATATATATATATATATATATTGCACTGATGTGTTTCAGGGGGCCTCAAGCTTAGCCAACAAACAAGAGAACATGAGATGTGAAAGGATTCAAGCCCATTATCAAGGAGATGATGTTAGAATCTGCTCTTTAGTACAGTCCATAGCAGTGACCTTTGTCAACTTTCTAGCAGTGCACTGCTTCTGCTGCTTCATTGGTAATTGACCTGTCTCATTTTCATACCAGAGAAAGAAGGGTTATCTCCAGCAGGGGTGGGCCTCCAAGATATTTATTGTTTTGTTTATTTATTTATTTATTTATTTAGAATATTTATATGCCATCCTGTCATGAAGGCCTCAGGATGGCTTACATACATAAAATAATATAAAACATAACACAAATGAATTACAGATCCACACTTGCAGTTAAAAACATATATAAACCAATATTAAAAGTTATTAAAATATTGTTGGAATAAAAAGGTCTTAACCTGGTGCCGAAAAACAAATAACGACGGCACCAGGCGGACCTCTCTGGGGAGCGCATTCCATAGGCGGGGCACCACCGCAGAGAAGGCCCTCCTCCGGGTACTCTGTCTCCTAATATCTTTCACAGAGGGTTCCCGGAGGAGGGCCTCTGCTGCCGATCTCAAGGGGAAGGAGGGCAAATATGGAAGAAGGTGTTCCTTCAGGTATCCAGGTACCAAGCCATTAAGGGCTTTATAGGTAATAACCAGCACCTTGAATTGAGCCCGGACTTCAATGAGAAGCCAATGAAGCTGGTAGAGGACTGGGGTTATATGAGAATAATGCCCAGTCTCCGTCAGCAACCTGGCTGCTTTATTTTGCACCATCTGAAGTATCCGGACTGTCTTCAAGGGCAGTCCCACGTAGAACGTGTTGCAGAAATCCAACCGGGAAGTAACCAATGCATGTGTCACTGTCGCTAGGCAGTCTTCCTCCAGGTAGGGACGCAGCTGATGGATTAGCCGAAGCTGAAGGAAAGCGCTCCTCACCACCACAGTCACTTGGGCTTCCAAGGACAGCTCCAGGTCGAGGAGTACTCCCAAGCTGAGGACTCTGTCCTTGAGAGGGAGTGCAACCCCATTCAGGGCAAGGTCCAAGTCACCTACCCAGGAGCTCGATCCACCCACCAACAGAATCTCCGTCTTGTCTGGATTGAGCTTCACTTTATTGACCCTCATCCAGCCCATTACCTCAGCCAGGCACCGGTTCAGTACAGCCACTGCCTCACCTGAATTGGTTGAAAAAGAGAGGTAGAGCTGGGTGTCATCAGCATACTGATGATTCCACAGCCCAAACCTCCTGATGACCTCTCCCAGCAGTTTCATGTAGATATTAAATAGCAAGAGGGACAAAATGGAACCCTGTGGTACTCCATGGCATAACTGCCATGACTCAGAGCCAAAGTCCCCCAGCACCACCTTCTGGAATTGGCCGTCAAGGTAGGAGTGGAACCACTGCCAAGCAGTGCCTCCTACTCCCAGTCCCACCAGCCTATCCAGAAGGATACCATGGTTGATGGTATCGAAAGCCACTGAGAGGTTCAGGAGGACCAACAGGGACGCACTCCCCCTGTCTCTCTCCCTGCACAGGTTATCATACAGGGCGACCAAGGCAGATTCAGTACCATACCCGGGTCTGAAGCCAGACTGAAATGGGTCCAGATAATCAGTTTCATCCAAGAGTGCTGGAAGTTGTCCCACCACCACCCGCTCTAACACCTTGCCCAGGAACGGAATGTTGGCCACTGGTCTATAATTGGTGGCCATCTCTGGATCCAGGGACGGCTTGTTTAGGACAGTCCTGATTACCGCCTCCTTTAAAGGAGCAGGCACCCAGCCATCCCGCAGAGAGGCGTCAATAACCTCCAGGATCCAGGCACCAATCCCGTGTTTGGCTTTGGTCAGCAGCCACAATGGGCAAGGGTCAAGTAAACAGGTGGTGGGACGTACTTGTCCAAGCACCTTATCCACATCATCAGGCCGCAATAACTTAAATTCATCCATTAATATCTGACCAGATGGAGTCACTGGCACTTCCCCTAAAGGATCTGAATCACTTGTGGAGTCCAGCTCGTGACAAATCTGAATGATTTTCTCCTTAAAGTGCTGGGCAAAGTCGTTACAGCGGGCCATCAAAGGTGGTACAGGATCTTTTTTAGGGCCAGGATGTATCAGCCCATGTACCACTTGAAAGAGCTCAGCTGGACAGCACTGTGAGGAGGCAATGGTAGTGGAGAAGAATTTCTTCTTCACTGCCCTCACTGCCACAGCATAGGCTCGATAATGAGCTCATAGGTGTGTTTGGTCAGATTCATCCCGTGATTTTCTCCACCTACGCTCTAGACATCTCCCAACCCGCTTCATCGCCCATAATTCAGGTGTGTACCAAGGGGATGAACAGGCTCTGCCAAGCAGGAGAGGATGCTTAGGAGCGATTGTGTCAATAGCTCTGGCCATTTCCCTGTTTCACAGTTCAACCAGAGCATCAACAGGAGCACCAGCTTTATCAACCAGAAAATCCCCCAGAGCCTTCAGGAATCCATCCGGATCCATCCGGCTCCGAGGGCAGACCAACATAATAGGGTTCACACCCTTACAGAGGGAAAGGCCAGCATCGAGCTCGAACCTTACAAGGAAGTGATCTGACCATGACAAGAGAGTCAGACACAAATTCCTCACCCTCAGATCACCCTCTTCCTGCCCCATTGAGGAAACCAGGTCCAGTGTGTGTCCATGTTCATGGGTTGGGCCTATGACATGTTGAGACAGCCCCATGGCCAACATGGAGACCATGAAGTCCTGAGCCATCCCAGTCAGAACAGTCTCAGCATGGAGATTGAAGTCCCCCAAGACGAACATCCTGGGGGTCTTCAACACCAGGTCCGAGACGATCTCCGTCAGCTCAGGCAGGGAGTCTGATGGGCAGAAGGTTGCATGGTACACCAGCAGAATCCCCAATATGTCTCGGTCACCCAATGCCAGGTATAAGCACTCTAGACCTGGTCTCGAGAGAACAGGAAGCCCCGCAAGGGAAATAGAAGCTTGATAGATGTTGTGCCTGAAGCCCCAACAGAGGCAGCACCTCACGAGGTCTTGTGCTTGGGACCCTGTACCCAAATGTCAACCCCACAACCTAACTTGGGGATGGCTGAGCAGATAGCTGTACCTCATCCTGACCCTCCGCCCATTGAGCAGACACCCAAGCCTGCATCAAAGCAAGAGAGCTCTGAGGGAAAAGGCACTATGAGTTCTGCTCAGGAAGAGTCTGAGCAGACTGCTCCACCCCGTCCTGACGCTGAGCTTCCTGAGCACGACACAGGAGATGCAGGGGGCAGGATAGACTTTTCTCTTGCATCCAATCAGCGTATTTTAAGAAGATGAAAATAAAGGCAAGCCTTGTTACGCCTCAGAAAAGGCAGGGCCAAGATAGCTAGTCCCACATGGGCTTGGGGAGAGACGTCACTAAGGAATTAGCCTCTGTATTGCAAAGACCTCAACAGTAGAGCTTATCTGTAGAGTTGTAAATCTTGTAGATAAGTAGCAATAAAAGACTTTAGTGTGGGTTGTTTATACATTGAGCCGCATCTCAACAGTATGCTAATCCTTTAGCCACCACACAGCCGAGCAAAGATTTTTTTTTCTCCTCTCTTCATCCACCAATTTTCTTTTTCCACCTTTGAGAAGCCGCATTAATGGAATCAACAGATCAAGTCGCTCCAGAACTTCAAACTTTAAGAGATGAAAACACCCTCCTGAGGACAAAATATGCAGAAGCTACACAGCCAATGGATGCAATGCAACTGGAGCTGGATAACCTCCATGCTAAGCAACAAACAGCTGCAGACTCAACGCAGAGCTGAGAGCTGACTCTGAGACGATGCGCCCTGGAGCCTCCCCCAAAATACAACGGGAATAAAGAAGGATTTACAACTTTCAAAGCACAATGTGAACGCTACATTAGTCTACGCCTTAATGACTTCACCGACGAAAAGATGAAGGTAGGCTTTTTAATAAATCAACTCACGGGGGCCCCTGCCCGCTGGGCAACTGCAAGGCTTATCGCTCGAGACCCTATATTGACCAACGCTAATATGTTTATAGATGCCCTGGGGAAGTTCCTTGGTGTAGAATCTTGCAAGGAAATGGCCATCTGAGAGATAAAGCATCTGAAACAGGGACACACCTCAGCCACTGATTACAGTACTAAATTCCAGCTCCTGATGAATGACATAGGGTGGAATGAGGAGGCCTTAATGGTGCAATACCGCGAAGGCTTGAGGGGGGAGGTTTTGGATGATTTGGCACGCACATCTATGCCAACAATTCTGCAGCAGCTGATGCTTGTAACAATTCAGATTGATGCACGGCTTAATGAAAGAGCCCGCGCTAAGCAGGAATGCCATGCTGGCCTGCAGCCAACTAAAGTAAGATGGTTCCCGCGCGCAGAAGCCAGCCCCCAACAATTCCCTCCTGAGAGCTACATTGCCATGGAGACACCTCAGCCGGAGCCGGAACCTGAGCCAATGCAGCTGGGAGCTGCCGGGCCTCGCATTCCAAGGGGAGATAGGGCCTACTGCTGCCCGATCAGACCATGTTTTGTCTGCGGACATAACGGCCATATGAGCCGGTCATGTCCTTTGAAAAAGCAGGTGGGAAACTTCCAGTCCCAGCATTGTTAAGCACCGCGAAACTGAGACCTGTCCATAAATCACAAGGGTGCCACTCCCTGGAAAAAACTCCTACGACCCGACACCTGCTGGTCGATATCACTTTGCAAGCACACCCAGAGCCTGCAATTCGAGCCACAGCACTAATTGATAGTGGTGCTACAGCTTCCTTCATGGATGAAAAATTTGCTGAGAATCACTGTTTTCCTACATCAATACTACCAACCCCGCTCCAGGTGGACTCTATCCAGAAACGTCCCCTGCAAGGAGGCCCCTCCTCTCACCAATCCTCACCGTTCACTCTACAAATTGGAAAACACTGCGAACAAACAGCTTTTTTTATTAGTGAAGGACCTACAATACCCCATAGTACTTGGCATGGACTGGTTAATCAGACACAGACCCCAGATATCTTGGGACTCGGGGCAAATACACTTCAATTCTACATTTTGTTCGCACCACTGCAGCAACCCCGCAGCCCAAACTCCTCTTACCTCCTCCCCACCTTCCACCACCACCCTCCCTCCGCAATACCAAGACTTTTGGGATGTTTTTGACCCACAAGAGGCTGACAAGCTACCGCCTCACCGCTCATGTGACATGGAGATTCACATACGACCAGGAGCAGCCCTCCCAGTCGGCCAACTACGACCCGTGTCATCTAAAGAACTCCAAGTCCTCAAAGACTTCATATCAACCAATTTAAAAAAAGGCTTCATCCACCCTTCCTCATCTCCCACTTCAGTGACACCCATCATCGTGCCTCGGAAAAATTCTGAGGAACCTAGGGTTTGCATTGACTACCGTGCTTGAACGCAATCACCGTTCCCAACAGGCACATCATGCCACTTATCTCAGAGATTTTGGAACACCTGGGCCAAGCACACATTTTTACCAAATTGGACCTCCGCAATGCCTACAATTTACTGCGCGTACGCCCTGGACATGAACATCTAACCGCTTTTTCAACACGTTTTGGCACCTACGAATTTTTAGTAATGCCTTTCGGACTTTTAAATTTGGGACAATCGTTTTGCAGATTGATCAATGAGATCTTCCACGATTTTCTCAATGACTTCTTAATCGCCTACCTGGATGATTTATTGATCTTCTCCAATGACCCTGAGTCTCACGTACACCACGTGCGAGCCGTCCTACAATGCATACGAGAGCACCACCTCTCTGCTAAACTGGAAAAATGTGAATTCCACACTACTTCCCTCTTGTACCTAGGCTACTGCATTTCCCCAGACGAACTACAGATGGACCCTGAAAAGATACGAGCAGTTCTATCCTGGCAACCACCATGAACAAAGAGGGAACTGCAAAAGTTCTTAGGATTCATGAACTTCTATCGTCGATTCATACTGCACTTTTCCAGTCTAACCGCACCATTGACAGACCTTTTGAAGGACAAGGGGCATTGCCTGAATTGGCCACCCGATGCTGCATCCGTGTTTGCCACTTTGAAATGCCAATTCACTTCAGAACACCAACTGATTCATCCAGATACATCCGCACCTTTCATATTACAAACCGATACCTCCGACAAAGCCATTGGAGCGTTTCTCCTACAATCACAAAACAGGTCCACCACTGACCTCAGACCAGTGGCTTTCTACTCTCACAAACTCTCCAGCTCAGAACAAAACTACACAATCTGGGAGAAAGAACTGTTAGTGATCAAAGCTGCCTTAGAAGAATGGCGACATTTGCTTGAAGGTTCTCTCCACACGATCCTTATCCAAACGGATCACAAGAACTTAATCCATTTCACTTCCGCCAACATACTCAACCAAAGACAGGCACGATGGGCTCTATTCTTTGCTCGCTTTCACTTCCGCATCGAGTACATACCCCCTTTGAAAAATCTCCTGGCTGATGCTCTATCCAGGAAACCCGAATACTTCCCTGACAACAAAGAGCAACCCAACCCAACCCCCAATTCTACAACCCAAAATTGCAGCTGCAGCAACCATATCCACCTCCTACAATGATGACCTCTGCAACGCACAGCAAACTGATCCCTTTGTTCACACAAAAAGGGAACAAAGAAGGACAAAAACCCTTCCTACAGCCTACTCATTTGAGAATGACATCCTGCTCTACAACCATGTTCCGTATGTTCCATCATCACTCCGTGAACAAATACTACAACAATGCCACGACTCTCCACCTGCAGGGCATTTTGGGGTCTACAAAACACTGCACATCCTCTCTAGAGACCATTGGTGGCCCCGCATGTACCATGATGTCAAATCGTACGTACTCTCCTGCCCTACATGTCACCGCGCCAAACACCAACCAGGAAAACCACCAGGACTGCTTCACCCGGTGGAAACCCCCCTCAGACCCTGACACACTGTTTCGATGGACTTCATTACTGATTTGCCCAGATCGAGTGGCTTCAACACCATACTGGTCATCCCCCTGCACGGGACTTCCCTCTGCTAAGACCATCACTTCCCTGTTCATCCATCATATTTATTTATTTATTAAAACATTTATTTATTAAAATATTTCTATAAATGTGCATTTATAGAAGCACATGGGTGCATTTATAAAGCACATGGGTGGCCCCTCGCTTTAATTTCCAACAGGGGCAGTCAGTTCACGTCCCAATTTTGGCGGGAACTCTTGACCTTGCTCAGGGTCAACCTCCTCCTCTCTTCAGCTCATCACCCGCAAACTGACGGACAAACAGAACATCTCAACGCAACTCTCGAACAATACCTCCGCTGCTACATGAACTACCAACAGGACGACTGGCTCTCCTTCCTTCCACTGGCAGAGTTCGCCTACAACAACTCCGTCCACGCCTCCACCTGTCAAACTCCTTTCTTTATGAACCTCGGTTACCATCCTTGAGCCTTCCCTTCATCACTCCCGTCGTCGTCCGTCCCCACTGCTGGAAATTTCCTGCACAACTTGGCCTCAGTACAGTCTGTACTCAAGCAACAATTGGACAGAGCCAAGGTGACCTACAAAGAAGTCGCTGACCGGCGAAGACAGCCCGGACCTCCTCTGCAAGTCAGCGACTGGGTCTGGTTATCCACCAAATATCTTCCCCTCTCTGTGCCCTCCCGCAAATTAGCCCACAAATGTGCTGGACCATTCCGTACAACCTCTCAAATCAACTCTGTTGCCTTCCACTTAGCTCTATCCCCCTCCATGAGGGTCCACCCTGTCTTCCACCGAGCACTACTCTCTCCGGCTCCACGACGACACCCCCTCCACTCTCAACTTCCACCTCCTCTACCTGTCATAGTCGATGGAGAAGAAGAATTTGAAATTGAAGAGATCCTTGACTCTAGATTCCGGAAGGGACGCCTGCAATATCTAGTGCACTGGAAAGGCTACCCCCCCGAGGACCAAAGTTGGGAGCCCATTGCTAACATCCATGCTCCCACCCTCCTGAGACGATTCCACACCCATTTTCCACATAAACCTGGGGGCGACCATCTCCGTCACCACCGGGGAGGGGGAGGTCGTGGAGCGGGGGGGTAGTGTCATGCCTGAAACCCTGACAGAGGCAGCACCTCATGAGGAGGTCTTGTGCTTGGGACCCTGTACCCAAATGTCAACCCCACGACCTAACTTGGGGATGGCTGAGCAGATAGCTGTACCTCTTCCTGACCCTCTGCCCATTGAGCAAACATCTGAGCCTGCATCAAAGCAAGAGAGCTCCGAGGGAAAAGGCACTATGAGTTCTGCTCAGGGAGAGTCTGAGCAGACTGCTCCACCCCGTCCCGACACTGAGCTTCCTGAGCATGACACAGGAGACGCAGGAGGCGGGATAGACTTTTCTCTTGCATCCAGTCGGCGTATTTTGAGAAGATGAGAACAAAGACAAGCCTTGTTACACCTCAGAGAGGAAAGGCGGGGCCAAAATAGCTAGTCCGATGTGGGCTCGGGGAGAGACGTCACAAAAGGATTAGCATCTGCATTGCAAAGACCTCAACAGTAGAGCTTATCGGTAGAGTTGTAAATCTTGTAGATAAGTAGCAATAAAAGACTTTAGTTTTATTGCTTGTGGGTTGTTTATACATTGAGCCGCATCTCAACAATAGATTAAAGCGACCCCCCTGCCCTGCCCTCTGGGCGTGGCTGGTGCTGAAACAGATACCCAGGCGGGCAGAATTGAGAGAGGGATACATCCCCCCCTCTCCCCCCCCAGATCTCTGTAATGAAAGGTCGGCCACCTCATCCACAGTTAAGTCGTGGATGAAGGATGTTTTGTTATGGACCGACCTGGCATTAAGCAGCAGCACCGTCAGGCCCGAGGGGCAGTTGATAAGCATACCTGGAACATTCCGGTTGGGGGAATAACCAGAAGGGGGAACAGGTGTCAGCCATCTGTCCCTCCTTCTTCTATGCCAACATGTTAACCCCCCAACGCCATATTGACCATTGCCCAACACCACCCCAATGGTGGCACCCACTCCAAGGCAACCCCATGGTAGCAGCCAAATGTGAATCTATTAAAACAATCCAATAAAATACAATTAAAACCCTTCAACCCACCCAATTACAAAACACACACACCCACGGACAGAGTCTCTGGCCGGCCCAGCCCCCGCACAGCCCTGGATGGTCCCAAACGGTGGTGATGCCCTTGGGCCGCTGGCCTCAGCCAGCGAGTTAATCCTGCGGCCCCGCCCCCAATCCGGCACAGCTGCCACCCATGCTGGCAGGGGAGGGGCAAGGGCAGGGCCTGCGGAGAACTCACCAGCAGGATGGAGGGCCCGCAGGCTGGCAGTGTCCCAGTCCCCGGTCCCGCAGTGGCCGTCATCCGTCCATCATGGCGGCATCAGCAGGCAGGCGGATCGGCGTCTACGGCAGTGGCAGTGGTGAGTGGGCGGCAGGGGCAGTGCGTGGTCAGTCCTGGCTCTGACTCGGCCGCAGCCAGCAAGTTAATCCCGTGGCCCCTCCCTGCGCCCCACTCCCAGTCCAGTGCAGCTGCCACCCATATTTTGTCCTACAGTTCTCATTTGTCCTAGCCAGCATAGCCAATGGTGAGAGATGATGGGAACTGTATCCCAAAATATCTAGAGGGCCACAGATTGCCTGCTCTGGTCTAGGGAAATTAGGGATCTCTGTCACTCCAATTGTTTTTTTAATCCCCTTGGCCCTACTTGCTGAATCAAATAAAGATCATGCTCTTGTTTAAAGTGAAAGCCCTGCCCTTTCTCCCTCTGAGCCATGCTTTCTGCTTATTGCTGGACTTACACACTATCAGCTCTGCCCCAATTAACTGAATTGTATGAGAAACGTGATCTCATTGAGTTGGGCCAGTCAACAGTTCTCCTTGGAGATCATGGATGTGCTTACTGGCTTCAATTCTCCTCCTTGTAAAGCACAGCAATGTTTGTTGGTTTCCTGCTAGGATGCTAAGTTCAATGTTGAGGATGACATTAGTGGTGTCTCAGCACAGATGCTATCTTTATTATGGTAGCTTACTACTTGCAATGGGATTGGCTTGGGCAGCAAAACACACATTTGAACCTCTCCCCACAACCATGGCAGTCTGGAGAGTAAGCCTCAGGAGTACAAAAGAGGATCTATCCTTGGTGGAAACTTGTAACATAGAGAATGAACAGCTCATTCTAAGTGCAAACTGAGTTTGTTCCACAAGTAAAAATGTAACCCTAAGCTTCTCTGATTTTGATGTTGCTGGCATACTAACAATATGAATCCTGAACAAATGTCCTTTCTCTAAGGATGCATCACTAGACCAGTCTGACAAGAATGCATTAAAGCTGATCCCAGACATGTTAGTGTCTGGGGTGGGAAATCTGAGTGGTGCCACCTGAGCTTTAATCAACACAAGACCAATGTACCTGGTTATTTCTTTTGCACAAGTATCACTGAAATTAATCAGAGCTGAGCACCAGATGCTAAAGCAACATAAGCAGCTACTCTCGTATGTCAAAAGGCTATGCTTATTCTTCAGAAATCTCTTTCTTCCGAGCAACTTCTTTTTAACTAGCTCCAAAGAGCAAAACCATTCCTTTTCTTTAGCCAACAATAAAAGAGTGAAAGCTTTCGACCCCCCACCAAAGCAGGCATAGTGTGACCCAAATTCCTTGTAGCAAAGGCCTTTCATCAGGACTTCTGTAATGCAATACTCTACATGTCTACTCAGAAGTAAGTCCCAGTGACACCAAAAGGGATTACTCTAGGAAAGTGGGTATATTTTGCATCTTTATTTGCAGGGTACACTGAAAGTAGTATATATAAAAATCTAGGGGGAATTAGTGGGATTTCCGTCATCGAAGTGCAATAAAATGTTGCAGTCTTTCATCCCATTCCAAAGTCCCTGTTGAGGTTTTTAATTGAATACTGTGGCATATTCCAAAGCATCATATTCCATTTAGTTTGGACCCAAAACATTTTAAAATGTAATTTTAGTTTACAACTTTTTACAAGCTTTTTTCTCTTAAAATATTTTCTTCAAACCTTGAAAAATATCTTTATGAAATGCATTACGTTTTAGCTGATAAATCAGATTCTATTAAAACTCAAAGGTCCTTTACCAGCAGTACACAAGTCACCAGAATTGGCTGTGTTTCAGCTCATGGGCTGGAATGGAAGAAAAGGACTGTGAATCTGCAAATACTTTCACTTATTTAACTGATCTTGTTGAGTCAACTTTCTATTTTCAGGTAAGCCTTTTCTTTTCTTTTTGTCTGCTACATGTAAAGGATTCTGGGGCAAACACTGTCCACATGGGGTATCAGCCTGTGTTGGCCACATGAAAATTATGAGTATATTCTAGAACACCCCTAGCACTCTTCTACACTCTCAAAGAACATGAGGGGTAAATAAGGCATTACTGATCACTGAGCCAGGAAATAAATTTGAAATACATGGAAGCTCAATCATTGGATATGGCTGGGACCCAAAACTTAAGACTGCAGGCTAAACATGTGTTGGCAGTGTGATGCGGCAGTCAAGAGGGCAAATATCACCCTTGGATGCTTCTGGAAGCATGGCTTCTAGATCGAGAGAGGTATTACTGCCACTCTACACAATTCTGGTGCCCCTATAGCTGGAGTGTTGTGTTCAATTCTGGGCCCTTCAATACAAGAGGGATATAACATGGTTGGAATCAGTGCAGTGATAAGCCATATGAGGAGAACTGAGGGAACTGGGCCTTTTGAGCCTGGAGAAGAGGGGACTCAAAGGGAACTTGTTAGAGATATAGAGGTATGTGGGAGGGATGTCATGCAGAGGTGGGTCATGACCTTTTTTCCCCTGAGGATGAAGGCAGGAGACATTCCAATTGAGCAAAGCTCAGGGAACCAAGATTCAAGGTGGATGGCAGGAGTTACTTTCTGACAGTTAGGATCCCTAGGGTATGGAATGGGCTTCTACGGGAGGTGGTTGAAGCCCCACCAGTGAGGGTAGGCTGGACATGCACATTATTGGCATGTCATGACTGGAGCCGGCTGGAGCTGGGAGTCAAACTAGATGACCCAGAAGACCCTTTCTGACTTGCTCCATTTCTATGTTTCTATGTTTTTAAGAAAGGTATTGAAAAATAAATATTCAGGTCAAAAATTAGATGGAGAAAATGGATAATAGGTAAAGGATAGTGGAATTACATGGAAAAATATTAACATGGTTTAATGTTATGCAACTGGAACAATGGACTAGAGAATTGTTGAAGGAAAATGGTAAGTGTAACGACCTTACTAAATTTGAGGAGATTGTGATGTCGAGATGCAAGGCCGAATGCAAACAAGGGGGATCAGGAAGAAGTTGTATAAGATTTTATTAGACAGGGAGATTATATACAATTTTTTAAAAACTTCATGAGAAATAGATTTGTTGTTGTTAGTTGCGAAGTCATGTCCGACCCATCGCAAAACAATGGACAACACTCCTCCAGGCCTTCGTGCCCTCCACCATCCCCCGGAGTCCACTGAAGCTCACACCGACTGCTTCAGTGACCCCATCTAGCCACCAGATTCTCTGCCATTCTCTTCTTCTTTTGCCGTCAATTGTTCCCAGCATTAGGGTCTTCTCCAGTGAGTCCTTCCTTCTCATTAGGTGGCCAGAGTATTTGAGGTTCATCTTCACTATCTGGCCTTCTAAGACGCCCTGAGGCTTATGCGAATGGGGCAGAATACAAGTATCCCAAATAAATAAATAAATAAATAAATAGCAGTCAGGGTTGATCTCCTTGCAGTCCAAGGGACTCACAGGAGTCTTATCCAGCACCACAAATCAAAAGCATCAGTTCTTCAGTGCTCAGCATTCCTCATGGTCCAACTTTCACAGCCATACATTACAACCATAGCCTTGACTATACAAACTTTTGTCAGCAGGGTGATGTCTCTGGTTTTTAGTATACCTTCTAGGTTTGCCATAGCTTTCCCCCGCCACGAGCAAGCATCTTTTAATTTCATGGCTGCAGTTCCTGTCTGCGGTGATCTTGGAGCCCAGGAAAATAAAATCTGTCACTACCTCCATTTCTTCCCCATCTATTTGCCATGAAGTGAGAAGACTGGATGCCATGATCTTAGTTTTCTTAATGTTGAGTTTCAAGCCAACTTTTTTGCTCTCCTCTTTCACCCACATCAAGAGGCTCTTTAGTTCCTCTTCACTTTCTGCCATTAGAGTGGTATCATCTGCATATCTGAGGTTGTTATTTCTCCCGGCAATCTTAATTCCAACTGATGATTCATCTAGCTCCACCTTTCTCAGGATGTGCCCTGCATATAAGTTAAATAGGGTGACAGTATACAGCCTTGCCAAACTCCTTTCTCAATTTTGAACCAATCAGTGGTTCCATGTCCAGTTCTCACTGTTGCTTCTTGACCCGCATATAGGTTTCTCAAGAGACAAATAAGATGGTCTGGTACTCCCATCTCTTTAAGAACTTGCCACAATTTGTTGTGATCCACACAATCAAAGGCTTTAGCATAACCAATGAACCAGAAGTAGATGTTTTTCTGGAACTCCCTAGCTTTCTCCATGATCCAGCGTATGTTGGCAATTTGATCTCTAGTTCCTCCGCCTCTTCAAATCCCTGCCTGTACTTCTGGTAGTTCTCAGTCCACATACTTCTGGAGCCTAGCTTGTAGGATTTTGAGCATAACTTTGCTAGCATGTGAAATGAGTGCAAAGGTGTGGTAGTTTGAACATTCTTTGTCATTGTCCTTCTTTTTTCCAAATGTACTGGCATATTGAGTGTAGCACTTTTACTCCATTGTCTTTTAGGATTTTGAGTAGCCACAGGATTACTTGGATTACTCCAAAAGATATTGAAAAACATAGATAAGAAATACAGTGGAAAATGTTGGAAATTTAACAGGGTGGATGGGACTTTTTATCATATATGATGGACTTAATTAAATAATTAAAACTTTCTGGAAGCTGCTACATACAGGAACACTAAAAACCTTTAAAACTAAGTTTTCTATGAGTCTTAAGAATATACTTTTGAACATAATGCCAGAGACTCTTTCAAAGAACATGTCAGACTTATTCAGGTACATGATAACTGCAGCAAGAATTACAATTACTTCTAAATGGAAAACACCAGAATGCCCAACAATTGAAGACAGGAAAAATAAGTTGGCAGAGAATGCAGTGATGGCAGAATTAACTAATTATGTAAACAGAAGACTGACTGAAGAATTTAATGAAAAATGGAAATTCTATTATATCCAGTATAATTAATATAAAAGAAAGCTTGTTAAAATATTGTTGATGATTTATAATTAACTTAAGTGATTGGAAAATTTGTCGGTAGGGAAAACTATAGTAATTCTTTTTTCTAGCTTCAGGAGAGTATTGATTAACAGAAAGATAGAAATTTTTGGTCCCTTTAGAAATATGTAGGTTATGAATGTATTGCTTTACTTGTTTAAACTCCCTTGGTATTTTTTTTTCTTATACCCTTCTGTATCTTATTTAAAAAAATAAAAAAGAGAAAATAGTCTAGCTCACACAATCAGCATGTGGAGTGATACAACCATTCATGGATTTTACTTTTCATTTGGTGCAAGCAAGGGGGCTGCACTACCTGAATGCTTGACTATATTTTATCTGACTTGAATACTTGAACATGCACACACAGACACACACACACACAAGATCTCCCTGCCTGAAAAAACTAGCTGGTCCCATAGCACAACTAGTCACTGAATTTCTTTGTGCAGGGGAGCATTACTTGCACAGGAAAGCATCAAATCTATAATCCCTTTACTATAAGCATGATGAGAATCAGTATAGTGATGTGTTTGTCACCCCACTTTTAGGTGAATCCAAAGTTTAGGGTTTGCCACTTGGGCTTTACTAGTTGAATTTAACTGCTCAAGATGTGCTCCCTCTCCGCTCTGGCCCAAGCATGCTTCCTCAAGTATATACCTCTGCTGCCTGCTTTGAAGCACCAACCATGCTGCAAATCATAGAACCGTAGAGTTGGAAGGGTCCATGGAAGCCATTGGGTCCAACCCCTTGCTCTTGCATGACACCAAGTGGCATTGGAACTCTCAAATAGTGGCATTGCACTCATACATCTGGCTTATATGTTTGTCAGCAGCTTGACCTGCAAGAATTTGAAAGTATAACTTTTGAAGGATGTGACATTAAACACAATTGCTTGTTAATTCCTGAAGTCAAAACTGTGACTAAAGCTCCAGAGTTCAGATGAAATATTGACAACCCTAAAGGAAGACAGGAGACATTGCATGTCTCGAGACAGAATTTTAGCAAATCCATGTATCTCTGTCTCTGCATTAAATTTTTGCTTCTGCCTATAAGTCTTCAGTTGCTGTTAAAGCACAGAGAAGTCACCAGGGAGCAAAGACTCCTAACTGATTTACAAAATTAGAAAGCATTCATTCATTCATTCAAAACATGTGTATGCCACCCAATTGTGCCACAGCACCTCTGGGGGGCTCACAGTCATAAGTTAAAAAAGAATAAAAACTAATTACAACTGGGTTTGAAGTTATTTTGCATCCCAATATTTTTTAATGTGTTCCTCTTCTTTTTTTTATGAATTTTAATATAATTTTTGTTTTTTTCATATTATCTTATATCCTGAATAAAGTGCAATTTTTTCAACTTGTGCCATTATATGCTGTATGGATTGATGTTAAATACTTAGGGATAAACATCACAGGACATAATGATGCACTTTTTCAAGACAATTTTCAAATTACTTGGATAAAGATTCAGAAGGACTTACAAAAATGGACTAAACTAAAAGCATTTTGGTTGGGGAGAATTTCAGTTGTAAAAATGAATGTGTCACCTAAACTGAACTTTTTTTCCCCCAGATAGATACCAATTGAGATTCTGGAAAAAGTTTTTCAGGATTGGCACAGACAATTATGCCAATTAAATAATTGGTATAATCATCATCATCCTTTACTATAATAATAATTAATAATTAAATAATAATGGTAATAATAATAATGGTAATTAAATTGTTTTATTTGGAATGGCAAAAAACTAAGGATCAGATTCAAAATTTTACAGGATGCAAAGGAGAGAGGAGGCCTTGCTGTACCCAATTTGAAATTATATTATGATTTTTTGACTTTTTCCTTGTTTTGTAAGGAACTTAATCACAGCGCGGTGCTTGATTTTCTTCAACATTGTTGCATCAGTCATTATGGTCGTCTTTCACTGAGGATTACTAGGGAACTAATGATCACACTTGTTTGAAATTTTGCGTGTATATCCTCAGATAATGTCATTAGCTAATGAAATAATTAAATTACCAACATCAATAGCAAATCAAGAGGCACATGACAATCTGGAAACAGAATCTTGGTGAAGAAATATCATTTGGTCAGTGGGAAGCTCTCTGGAAGAAAGATACTAAATTCACTGCTAGTCAAGCATTAAGAGAAAATTGGTATAAGATGTTTTATCAGTGGTACATTACTCCAAAAGATATCGGGAAAATAGATAAGAATTACAATGGAAAATGTTGGGAATGTAACAAGGTAGATGGGACTTCCTATCATATGGTGGACTTGCAAAATAACACAAAAAATGGAAATTGATACATGCAGAAATGTAGAAAATCTTTAAAATTAAGTTTCCTATGAGTCCCAAGAACATGCTTTTGAATATCATTTCAGGGACCCTTTTGAAAAACATGTCAGAGTTATTTAAGTATATGACTACTGCAGCAAGAATCACACTAGCTTCTAAATGGAAAGCCCCCAACCTTTGAAGAATGGAGAAAAAGATTAGCAGAATATGCAGTGATGGCAAATCTAACTAATTATGTAAACAGAAGACTGTTAGAGGAATTTAGTGACAAATGGAAATTTTATAGTGCTTATCATGATTAATGGAAGTTCAAGGGAGTTTGGAAGGAAAAAAGGAAAGCATTAGAATTTGAACTGGTTAGAAAATCTGTTGATGTATAGAATATTTTTTTTTCTTTTTGCAAACTTTCATAGAGCAGGGGAAGATATGAAAAGAGTTTGTTTTGGGGGCTGCAGGATAAGGGCTGTGTTTGTAATTCCCTTGGCAACTTTGTTTATTTTGTTCACCTTAGTTTGTTCTGTTTATGTTAGTTTTTCTTTTGTTCTGTATTTTTTCTTCTATATTATTGTAATTAATAAAAATAAAAACTAATTACAACATATTAAAAATACAGTGTTAATAAAATAAGAATAAAAGTATGCAAGAGTATGAACTGGCATGCTGCAAAACCTTCAGGTTAAGGAGGATTAATCTTCTCTATTACCGCAAAGGTTCTTTTCAGATGTATTTGAAGAAAAATCTACCTTATTAACTTTGAACAGTATACTTGAACAGTATTCAGAAATCAAACCATTCATTTTTGTTCATTTTTATTAAAATAGCTGGACAAAATGTAGTACTTTATGGCCTCTGATAAGTGTAAGAGTAAAATCAGGCCCCTATCTCTTTCTTTTTTTACCTGTCAAATGCAATGCAGAACATGTTACCTTTTGGACACATCTTACTGTGTGCGTGTGTGTGCATGGGTGAGAAAAACTCAAGCTCTCAGTTCTGGTAAGAAATCCAGAGATCTTTGTGCCTCAAAGGCAGTATAGGTTTTCAGGTTTCCAGTTGGGACTTATTGTGCCCTCATTGTTTGTAAGCCTCCAAACTTGAAGGCTTATGAGCATTCAGTGCAGAGCAGAAAGAGCAGGAGAGACTCTTCATTGTAGCTAGAGGGCCATGTTTTGATTTCTAGTTAAGGTACTTCAGAGGGCAGGGAGGGGAACTGGAACAGTAGCAGGATACAGTGGTACCTTGGCTCACGAACGTTTTTTTTTAATGTTTTATTCTAAATAAACCTAACACAAAAAAAATCAACCTAAAAACAACATCAATCATCGGAAACATCGGACCTACTGGGTCAGCTCCCCACATTATTTCTTTTTATGTTAAATTATAAACATATTTAAATCTATGCAAAGCCCCGTTTCTCTAGCCAATAATAAAAAATAATTTAAAAAGTCCCAAGTCCCAAAACGTCCCAAAGTCAGTCTGTCCATTTCTGCACAATCCAAGATCTTTTTTAGGATCAGTTTGTCGGTGGGTGACTGTTCACTCTTCCAGTGTTGGGCAAATGCAATCCTCGCAGCAGTGATTACATGTAGAGTCAAATACATTGCTTGTTTGCTAACATCATCAGGTATAATACCTAATAAGAAAACCTCAGGTTTAAATGCCAGATTTTTGTAACATTTCCTCAAGCCATTTATGTATTTTAATCCAATATTTTTTCGCCTTATCACAGGTCCACCACGTATGATAAAAAGTACCCAGTTTGTGTTTACATTTCCAACATCCATTTGACATATTTGAAACATCTTAGCTAATCTATTTGCGACAGATATCATTTATAAAACATTGTATACAGGTTTTCTTTATATGAAGTTGCTAATGTTACTTTAATATTTCTTTCCCACAGTTTTTGCCATTTTTCTAATTCAATATATCCAAAGTTTTGTGCCCACGTTATAATAGTTTCCTTAACCTGTTCATCTTCCATTCTCTTATCTAATAAGAAGTTATATAATCTTTTAATCATTTTCTCATCTGATTTAAGAATCACCTGATCAAATGCTGTTAAGTCCTTATAGAAGCCCCACATTCTATACTCTTTAGCATATCTCGATTGTATCTGCACCTTATGCCACCAAGAAATATTAGTTCCTTGTTCTTGTATTTCTTGATTCAATTTCAAACCTCCATCATTATCCAAAATGTCATCATATCTTATGATTGCTTCAAAGTTCAATGCATTTGGATATACAGAGCTTCCATAGATGAAAGCCATCTTGGTAATTTATTATACAATTTGTCTTTAACTTTTCCCACACTGACATTAATGATTTCCTAATATAATGATTTAAGAAACAACCATGTGCCTTACACTTTTCATACCACATATAAGCGTGCCAACCAATTTGCAAATCATGCCCTTCAAGATATAAGATTCTCTTATTTCTTAAAGTTATCCATTTTAACTGGTCCTCACAATGTTTATTGCTGAGTGTTTTAAATTGCTTGGTATGTAATTATTTTAATAGTATGTTTTATTTTGTATTTTAGAAGCTTCATCTTTGTTGACTGCCTAGAGAACTTTGGTAAAGGAATGTAGTGAATAAGAATAATAAATAATCATTATATGCCAAATGTTGGAAATGGCCTTTTCTACCTTCTGTCAAAATGTATCATATAAGGACAAGAAAAATGTGAGAAGCATTAGCTGAAATTTCAGAAATGTACTCATTATTTAAAAAACAGACCTTTGAGAAGTTCAAAGAACACCATCTGTGCCCAAGGGCATAGTCCTTACTTTTTGGTGAGGGTTGAAAGAGTTTTGCACCAATGTTCCCCCAAAGCCTGGTAAGGAAACAAATGTGGGAGTCCTGTGATGGGGACTGACTGCGAGGTTTTTTATTCCCATTTCTTTTCTTTTACATAGATTTACTGTGATCATTGTGTGTATGGTTCAGGGAGAGTATAAAAGACTTCATCTCACCTCATGCCATTTTCCCCTGAAAAAATTTCCCAAGCTGCTGTTTTACCCCAAACAGAAAAATTTACAGAATAGCTGGAGGGTAATTTTCAGCTGTAAAACTCTACAGAGGGGAAAGCCTTAACCACCCCCTGTCCCTGCCCCCACAGCTTTGGTCCCAGTTTAGATCCAGGCTGATTGCTGCAGTTTTCATGTGTGTGGGTGTCAAAAAGAAGTTGCACATCTGGTTTGATCCCATGTAGGGATATAAGGTTCTTGTATAATACTTTGTGTTTTGCAGATCGTCAGACTTAATCTGGTCACCAACTCATGAAGACCTGGTTGTTCAATTATTATTCCATAATGAAAAGAACATCCTCACTCTGGAAAAAGCTTCAAACCCCTTGATGTATCCAGCAATGGAATACAGATTTGCTAAGACGTGACAGTTAGAATGTAAAGGAAGAATCTTGCTTACATGTTATAGCAGCATCAGCAACATCTGACACTGCAGACATAGAATGTAAAGGGAGGCTTAAATAAATGTGTGACTTCCTTTTTAAAACCTGTTTTAAATGCAACAAGATCATCATTGGTTTTATTGCTCTTCTTCTGTATGTGCTCCCTTGGATGTTTTTCTTATTATATCATTTATTCAATTGTTTGGTTTTTAAAAACTTTTTCTATTACAAGCTGCCTTGAGAGGGCCTAATCTAAATAACAGAGTAGTACTACATAGGTAAAATTAACAACCTGCAAGTCACATCCAAAGAAGAGGGAAAGAAGATGTTTTTATATTAGAGAAGAAAATTAGAGATGTTTTTATATTGGAGAAATAGAATAGTGGGGGAAGATGACAACTCACCTGGAAAAGCTAGAAAGATCAAAGAAAGGTCTGGAGAAGAACTAGAAGATGCACCAGCACCATAAATAGACAGTTGCTAGCTCACACTGATGACCTTTTCGTGCAGGCAGGGGCTAGACTATGGTCAGCAGCTTATGGTGGCAACAGCAATTTTATATTCATTCTTTTGAGTAATATTTTACTTCCCATAGTTGCTGCTAGTGGCACCTGCCTCCTGGTAGCCACCATTTCCAGTGTGCAGCTAAGGCTGGACCTTGTGACCAAAGTCCAGGGCACCAGAGCAACAGGTGGTGAGGGCAGCAGGGAAGCAGAAGGATACTACTTTCATTCCTGGAGTCATTATGTTGCCACTAGTACAGGAGCTTAAAATGGAAAATGCATGTGCTCAGAGGAATATCTATTGTCAAACGTTCTAACATATCAGGAATGTAGAAGTAAATGAAAAGCATGAAGAGGTGTTTTTGGAGGGAAAGATGCTAATTGTGTGCTTCACTATGTAAGTAATTATATATGGCTAAGTGTGGGACAGAACTCGGCACCATTATATCTGTGGTCTGATACCTAGTTGCACGATGGCTTCCACATTGCTTGTCACAGCATCTGGTAGTCTGTGGTACTTCCTCCCTGAACATGGAGATTCACTTTGACATTCTGGCTAATAGACATTGATACACTTATTCAATACTATTCTGGGAGCTCATTTATACATATAATTTATGCACATGCTTATTAACAATAACATGTATTTTATCTTAGGTTAATTTTTTGAAAGTAGAATGGATTATAGCTGACAGTAAACAGCTCCTTGCTGATCAAATAAGGGCCTCTTTTCCCTCTTGTTCTGTAGTAGGTATTTTTAAAATTTAGTATTATAGATCTTTCCAAAGCTTAGCAACCCACAGGAGCTAAATTACGTATGTGATTTACAGTGCACCGTTACAGGCAGCAACCTATTGCCCTCATTTTATTTTCATTTCATACAGTTCCCCTGCAGCTTATTTCATTTCATACTTGGGGAATATTAATTCAGTCACTGCACCATTTCCCTCTAGGTCATAGAGAGGCCAGGAGAACCAAGAAGCAATTCTCACAGAACAAGTCACCAGAGCTAATGGCAAGAAGCCAAATCACACATCCTTTGTTGTCATCCATAGGGTCTCTAGCAAGCACTGGTCTGGAGATGAGCATGCTGTGTGAAGGGTGTCAGGGACTCCTGGAGGAGCAGCCACAAGAATGTACACTTGGATCCACAGGGGGACCTTTGTGTTACAAATCTCAGCAGTTTTATTGGTGAGGACAACCCAGGAAAACCCCTCTGCAGAGACAACCCTTTACAACAGCATTGTCAGCTAGAGGTACACGCAACAATTACAAGTTTCCAGAACATAAACAGAGTGTTTAATAGGTTTCTAGTTTCATACACAGGAACAAGGCAGATAGAATCATAGAATAGTAGAGTTGAAAGGGGCCATGAAGGCCATCAGGTCCAAAGCCCTGCTCTTGCAGGAGCCAAAGTTACACCAACTCACTCAGATGGCTGTCCAGTTTCTTTTTGAATGTCTTTACTGTGGGGAGAGCCCACCACCTCTCTATGCAGCTGGTTCCATTGTTGTATTCCTCTGACAGTGAGAAAGCATTTCCTGATGTCCACCCTAATCTGGGATGTTGCAACATAAAATGATTATTCCGTGTCCTACACTCTGGCACCAGCAAGAAGAGATCTTGACCTTCCTCTTTGTGACAACCTTTGAGGTACTTATAGAAGGATATCATGTCCCCCCTCAGTCTCCTCTTCTCAAGGCTGAACATGCCCAATTCTCTCAGTCTTCCTCATAGGGCAGTGTTTCCAAACCCTGGATCATTTTTGTTGCCCTCCTCTGGACCCTTTCTAATTATTCTGCATTTTCTTAAATCTTATTTATTTTATTTATTTATTAAAACATTTTTATACCGCCCCATTCGCCGAAGCCTCGGGGCGGCTTACAACAATAAAATCTTGGTGCCCAGTGAGACCAAAATCTTGGTGCCCAGAACTGGACACAGTATTCCAGATGAGGTCTGACTAGTGAGGAGCAAAGGGGAACTACTACTTCTTGTGATTTGGAAGTAATACTTCAGTTAATGCATCCCAAAATAGCATTTGCCCTTTTGGCAGAAGCATCTCATTGTTGGCTCATATTTAGCCTGTTGTCCACAATTATTCCAAGATCTTTTTCTTTTTCAGTTCTGTTGAGCCACATATTCCCTATCTTGTATCGATGCATTTGGTTTGTTTTTCCTAGCTGGAAGACTTGGCACCTGTCCTTATTTAATTTTATTCTGTTGCTTTCAGCCCAGTGATTATCATTCCTTGTACTTCCTCATCTAAATCATCAATAAAATGTTGCTGTCACTTACGTTTTTGTGGAGCCACATGGGTTTCCTCTGCTATCTTCTACACTTTTTTCTTGATAAAATTGTTTATAGTTGTGCTTGGTGAATCTACTTTTTCAAGATTTCCCAGCCTTCTTGGTTGCCTTTTCCCTGAAGAGTGTGTTGCCATGGCACTTTGCTTATCATTTTTCTAAGTTTGTTAAAGTTGGCTTTCTTGCAGTCCAGAGTGCATGTTTGGCTCCAGTTACCATTTGTCTCCTTCATAACTGAAAATTCAAGTATCACATGGTCACTTTCCCCCAGAGTTTCCATGGCTGTTACTTTGTCCACCAGGCCATCCCTGATAGTATTAAATCAAGGATAGCTGATCCTCTTGTATCTTCCTCTACTTTCCGCTGGAGAAAGGTCTTGGCAGCACATGGCAGAAATCAGTTGGAAGGGCCATGCTTGGTAGAATTTGCCTCCCAGCATATATCAGGGAAATTGAAGTCCCCACTGAGCTGGGGGTGGGTGGGTTCAGGGCCCTCAGAAACTTGTCCTGATTGGACAAGTGAGGGGAGTGGATCAGAGTTTTGGGACCATAGCGTCAGAGGTCCTGCAGGGGCTGGCAAGACTCCTACGAAGAGGAGTGCAGCCTTATAAGCCTCACATGCTGCTGGCCCTGCCCCTCTGCTTCCTCCTGGGCCTCTCTGGCTTCTCTGGCCCCACCTCCCTTCCTCTCCACTGCTCCTGTGCCCCCACTCCTCTGCCCAGCTCCTCCCTTGCCTTCACCAGTCCCCTGGTCACCCTCAGCACACTCTCCCAGCCTCTGCCGCTGTGCTGCTCTGCCAAGAGCCAAAGGTTTGATCACAGCAAAATGGCAATTGACCCCAGGAGCATGGTGGAGTCCCTTTTTACACCCAGTAGGAGCAGGTGGCAAGGGCAGCTGCTTACTGGGTTGAAATTTTTGCTGGGATTCCTGGCTGGCACATTTGAATCCATGTGATCTCTGTACACACCTAGGGAGGGAGATCCACCTGGCAGCTGAGGTGGAAGCTTTTGGGCAGGAGATTACTTAATCTCTAGTCAGTGATGATTCTCTGTTGTTTTGTAATTACACTGTAGTTTCTCTATTTTTGTGTGTATGCTTGGGACATTATTAGCTGGCTACTGCCTAATGACAGATTTGTCTTACACTGAGCATGCGCACTGAGCATGATTGGTTCTATGAGTGGAGTCTGCTTTTGCTTACCCATCCCAATGTTGGATATTTTTCTCTATTTTTTGACTGGGAGAGGAATGAGAACAATAGACCCAATCACTGCTACATTAAAATCTCACATCTCTAAAATATCTCGCCTTGAGTTCCTTGGAAGAAAAAAAGCATAATATAAATATAATAAATAAATAAATAATCATTAATAAGTTAGTCCACCAGTACAAATCAATTGGATGGAACATATAGACATAATACTTCTTCTGTTGTCTAATTCTGTGAGATGCACAATGGGAAACTGATGATATGTAGTAGAAGCCAGACACAATCTTCAAATAGTACAGGTTGCTTACACAGCTGAACAGTGTTTGAATTCAGGGGAAACAAATTTCAGTGACAACAAACAATCCATGTTCTCATGCCTCTTAATTATAATTAGGTAGACATGTCATGAGTGGAGCTGGCTGAAGCCAGGGGTCAGACTAGATAGCCCGGGAGACCCCTTCTGACTCATTCTGTTTCTATGTTTCTAATTACACAACTCGACTGTTATCTCTTGCAACAGAGAGCACATTGGGCACTGTGCATAGATTTCTTGGTGTGCCATTTTCTCTTCTGGTGAAGATAAGCCTAAATTGGCACTGGTCTGATATGCATATATTTGTTCAGTTGAATCTGTACAGGTTTGCCACAGTTCACTCAAATCTGCAATACAGAATATATATTTTAACATGCTACCTTCAGGGCACATTGTTCAGAATCGGTATCATGAATGGACTGATGAAGCACAAATGGCAATGTATTTTTGCCAGTAACACATAATAATAGCACCAGTCCTTTTCTATGATCATTTGAAATCTGTGCACAGGGCCAGCAAGAAGGACAGGTATGTCTGGGTGTCTCCCAAGGACCCAGATACCACAGGGACCTGCTGACAACTGCCCTGGAGTCACTCCTCCTTGTCTCCAGTACAGTCTACTTGTTCACCTGCCTCTTGCTCTGGCCTAGGCAGTGAGTGCGTGGTGCTGAGAAAGGGCTGTGTCATGGGGATGGTGAGCGGCAGCAGCAGATGCCACTGCCAACTTTCTTCTGTCCCTCTGCCTGTCAAGCAAGCAAGTCATACCAACGATGAGAAATGGGGGGGGGGGGCACAGAGCAACAGTTGCTGCTCATGACAATGGCAGGGAGAAGGAGAAAGAGGGCCGTTCAGGGTGTCTTGCTCAAGGCCCTTCTGAGACAGACGGAGCAGGGACAGCTGGTGCATGTGGCCAGCTACTGAAACCAAACACACTCAGTTTAGATGGCTTGTTGGTATTTCCTGATTTGCTGTCTTGGGCCATGTCTATTTATCACCACATTCCCAGAGTCCAAGTGGGACCCAGACAGCCAAAGTAAACCAGTTGAGCTGCAATCCCGCCCCCATGAATAAAGGATGTGGGTAAATTGTAGACCATGTTTGAAGATATTTAAGAAAAATTATTTCCCTGCTGTCCACATATTATGAGATTTGTTGGAGCCAGTCAGGCACAGTGTTGGAAGAGAACAAGGGAAATTTTGAGCAGTCAGTACAATGCAACAAAAGGTATGAGCTTGTACTTGCTTTGATGGTTTGCTTGCTGCACATATAGATTGCTCCATAGCTAGAGCCTTCAGGGCAGTGCACAAGTAAATTAAAAACATAATACAAAATAATAGTTTTAAAACAGCATGTGCTAAAATTAAGATAAAACCAGCATGAAAGGATTAACACATACTGCACAAAACAAAACATAGCAGCAGAAACTAAGCACTAAGATCTAAAAGTACCAATATCAATTCCAGTATAAAAGATATTTGTGCTTCTATATGTGACATACTTTCTCAAAATGTACCAGTTCCTGAATTCCTTGTGCATAAGCAGAAGGGAGGGACTGTTGTGGAAAAAGCATCATGATAAGCAGGATGCTGATTCCAGGGTCAGTGGAAGCTAGTGCAGCTTGTAGGGTTTACAGGGTCAAAACACATAGATTCATGTTATTTTTTAATTCCATTTTTGTACCATCCCATAGCCTGCAGGCTGTCTGGACAGTTTACAAATTTAAACTTCATTTATACTAATATTACATAAATAATGAGACAATAAAACGGTAGAACAGGACAACAACCACAGGATAGCAACCGCAGCAGCAATAATAATTTAACCTCCTGGCACAGCAGCACATAATAAAATAGTTTTTAAAACAAGCACAGGACTTAACTATTAAAATAACTGGAAAATAAAAAGGTTTTCACCTGATGCCAAAAAAGATGGCCAGTCATACCTCTCTGGGAAGCATATTCCAGAGATGGTGTGCTACTACCGAAAACCCTTCTCCTGGTTGTCACCTTTCCGCCTTACTTCTTTGTGAAGGGTCCCTGAGAAGGACCTTGGCATATGATCTTAAAGTAGGAACAAAAGGGACAAGGTGTTCCTTCAGATAACCTGGCCCCAACATGTTACAGCTTTAAATATTAGAACAAGCACTTTGAATTGGGCCTGGACTTCAGCTGGCAGCCAGTGCAGGTGAAAGAGGATTGGCAAGATGTGATCTCATGAGCTGGAGTTTCCAGACATTCCCATGTAGAGTATGTCGCAATAGTCCAGACAAGGGGTTCCCAGACTGTGCATAACTGTGGCCAGGTTCTGCCTGTCTAGATAGGGTTGTAGTTGGCGAATCAGCCTAAGCTAATAGAAGGGAGTTTATTAGTGCTTGCGCTCTCTCCCCTGCCCCCCTGCCTAATACTCCCATGTCTGGCTAAAAACACAGATGATGAGATTGTATGTATGCAATGGGACTGTGAGATGGACATGGGAAGGCGCTTGCATTACCCGTCTCTATTAGGGGCCCTAAAAATGATGCTCAGGTTCTTCAACAGGATGGCGTTCAATGTTGATAAGTGCAAAGTCTTGCACTTGGGGCATAGGAATAGGTGTCATAAGTACAGGCTAGGTGACAAGTGGCTGGAGAGCAGCACTTGTGAAAGGGCCCTCAGGGTACTGAGTCAGCAGTGTGATGTGGTGGTCAAGAGGGCGAACGCCACCCTTGGTTGCATAGCCAGAAGTGTGGCTTCTAGATCGAGAGAGGTATTACTACCACTCTACATGACTCTGGTGCGCCCACAACTGGAGTACTGTGTTCAGTTCTGGGCCCCTCATTACAGAAAGGATATAGCCAGGTTGGAGTCAGTGCAGCGTAGGGCCACAAGGATGGTGGCCGGTTTGCAGGGGATGCCGTATGAGGCGAGACTGAGGAAACTGGGTTTCTTCAGCCTGGAGAAGAGGAGACTCAGAGGGGATCTGTTGGCAACATACAGGTATGTGAGGGGGTGTCACATGGAGATGGGTAGAGAACTGTTCTCCCCTGCAGAGGAAGGCAGAACGCGCTCCAATGGAGCAAAGCTCAGGGAGCCAAAGTTCCATTTAGATGCCAGGAAGCATTTCCTGACAGTTAGGACCCCGAGGGTGTGGAATGGGCTTCCACGAGAGGTCGTTGAGGCCCCATCAGTGCTGGTGTTCAAGGATAGGCTGGACATGCACATGGTGGGCATGTCGTGAGCGGAGCCAGCTGATGCCGGAGGTCAGACTAGATGGCCTGGGCGGCCCCTTCTGACTCGCTCTGTTTCATGGATTAATCACCTAAGTATACTGTGTATCAACATGTAATACAAACACATATCCAGTAAGGAACTTCACTGGCTGCATTGTATCCCATGACAATATTAATAGAAGTTAATGGAAAGCCACAGCACAGCCTTCCCCAACCTGGCACTCTCAGGATGTTCTGCACCATGACTCACAGCATTTCCAACCATTGGCTATGCTGGCTGGGGCTTTTAGAAGCTGACCTACAAAATACTTGGGGGGCATTGCATGTGGGAAGCTTTTTCCTGGTGAAAAAATCATGTTGGGGGGACCTACATTTTTGTCCATGTTTCCATGGAAATATTTCCATGTTATTTTTGGAAAGGAGATTCCCTTTGAAAGAAGGATTTTTGCATGCAAAATGAAATATCACTCAAATTTAGCACATTGATAGGATCATTTTTGAGCTTCAGGCACATAGACTAAAAAACAAAACAAAACAAGTTTCATCTAATTTCCAGCATTATGTGGAGCCTGGCTAGATGAGGGTGGGTAGGGATGATATCCCACAGAGGCAGCTTTAGAAGAAGAAAGGTATACAGAGTTGATGTATGTTCATTAATAGGTAACAATGTAAAAGGCAGCATGAGCTATAGATTCTGAGAAAACCAGTTCAGATCCATCCATTATATACAGTAGATTTCTGTGCATGGAAAGCAAGAGTGGGGGACATGTTGTAGATTATAAGGCAGAGTCTTCAGAGGCCAGCTAAAAACAAAATCAATGCAAATCTGTTCTTGAAATCCCAGCTTACATTTCCAAGCATGATATTAAAATTTCATGATCAATACTACTAAAAACTGTTCTCTGTCCAGGCTAATGTAAGTGCTGACCATTCACCAGCATATAAATGCAATCAAATGTCATCTGCCATTAAGCTCAAACATGAGCACCTTGTCTAAATTATCTCTTTGATTAGGAATTCCAATGAGCTGACACCTTTCTATTGGAAATAGATGGCACCTACATGGTGTGTAATATGTTTGCTGCGGAATATCTGCAGCTGCTTGCCCACATACACTCCATTAGCTCTAGTTGATCTGAGAGCTTGTCTAGTACTGGCAAGGCAATCAGAGGTGGGGAAACGGAAGGTTTTAGATTGGGGCCAGCTGAGGATACTGCAGGAGCTGGATCAGGAGCTCTATCAAAAGGAATGACTAGTTTACTGGCCAGCTTCCCTAACCTCAGAGCACATATCACTTCCTTACTCTAAACTAGCCTGAGACTGAAGACTCAAAGACAAGAAAAACAAAATACTTGCCATGGACATGCACATTTTCTGAAGAGGAAAAGGAAAATCAAAATAAAATCTCAAAATATTTTTTTCTTATGGGATCGAGGTTGACTGCATACTAAAATTCATCCACACATTGACCTAGTGCCCATGGGCACCCTGACTCTGTGTGTGAAACTTGTTGCAGCCAAGCCAGCTGGCACTACTGAGAGTAAACTGAACCCAGTCTCCTCTGTTTCCAGGTGCTTTTGGTTCCTTAGGAAGGACTGGTCAAGGATCCTGCTGAGATCTCTTGTGTTGGGCTTATTTGCAGCTCGTTTGTGTCCTTAGGGTTTTGCTCATGCAAGCTGCGTGTTACATGTTGCACTGCTTGTAAACCTTCCTCCATTTAACCTCACCCCCCCCCGCCCCAAACACTCAGTCTAGCTTTTTTTTCTTTTACTTTTTTGAAAACAGGGTAAAATATTTCTCAGGACTCAGAGGAAAAGTATGGAATAGGAAAGAGGTTAGTCTGTTTTGGAGCAGTAAGCAATCTGAAGTGGCAATTCAGTGGCAAATGAAAAAAAAAAAGAAAATAATGTTCATCTAGCACAACCTTTTGTTAAGCTGCCAACTGGAGCTTCGTGGCATAGTCCTTGCAGTGCTAATATCTGGTCCTCCCTCTCTTTCTCAGAGCCCTGCACTGCAGCATCAGTACTGAAGAGTTGTGCAATTCACTCTGGTGCCTGTGTCAAGCTCATCTAATTCCTGGGAGAATTATTCTTAGCACTGTTACTGTGTGAGAAAGATCACCATCTTCCTTTCACAGTAGAATTTATCTCTTTCAGTCCTTCTCACTAGCCTGGATGGAGATTCCAGAAGAATCACTTGTTTCTTTGTTTGTTTTGTCTGCTAACTGTCCAGTAACTACTCATCTCCATCTCTAGATGGATTCTAGAATTTTCCTTGTGTGGGCCCTGTTGGGAAAATTTGGGTAAATCCTGTCTGAAAAGCATTTCTCCTGTGTGCCTTTGCATTGTGGGATTGTTGTAACCCGCGGTGTTACAGATGAGACCAGAGACCGGATGGTAAAATAAAGATGTTTATTCCTGCGGCAGGGACCACATTCATAGAGGAATGCGGCCTCGAATGGAGTTGGAATGAGGTTTTTATAGCTTCACAGTGAGTTTTCAGTAAATGGTAAACAATACAATCAGTTTTTGGCAGAAATCAGAACAATGGCGACAATGGGGAGTTACAGAATCACATAGCAGCAGTTGAGCAAGCGATATACAAAAGCAGATTTGGTTAGCAGTAAGTTTTATCTTTTAATTTACACCTTCTAAGCAATCTTTGTCCATTACGTTGTAGGTAAGCTCTTTCCACTTTCTGAGGGGAATTCTCTGAGGCAGTTACTAGACATTTGAATGGGCTAGAGCTTAGGAGAGCTAAGCCTATCATGCATACCCTGAGACAGCTGATTATTCTAGTGTTTGGCCGTGTCATGCCTATCTGGAGCCTAGAGGAGTCATGCCTATCCTGAATGCCCTGAGAAAGCTGATAGGTATTTCTATTATGTCAGGATCCTGGGGAGTCAGGTATAACAGGATCAAATCCTGTCTTCCTTCTCAAAACCAGGCTGTCACTGTTTAAAATGGCATTTCCCCGCTCCTTTCTCTCACCTTTAGCTGTAGGCTACAGTAGGCCATTTTAGCCCAAATATACATTATAAATAGTCATTGTTGGAATTCAGGGTACAATAATCTTTTGATAGCCCAGTGGGCTTCATATGCCCTGATGATGCAGAATGTTTAGAGTCGAGATAGGGGTCTGAGCTTATCATGAATAGTTTCTAGTAGCTTGAATTTGCATGTCTGAGCAGACCTGGAGATGGGTTCAAGTTACTCAACTAAAGTGTCAATACTAATCTCATTGTTACAGTGTGATTGACTGACATTTCTTTATCTGTTCTGTATGTGGTGACCTCAGGATCTTATTGCAATCTCTGCATTCTGTCATCAATTGCCCTGTACCTGTGTACCTATAAATGCCCTCTAATGGTATTGAAGCTTAGCAGCAGAGTTCATCTCTGCCTGCCCGGTAATGCAGCCTGCATTATCGTGAGTGTACCGCGGGAACCTTGGGGTAAAACAATAAAGCCTCAGATGGTCTGGACGCTTGGTCTTTCCCATGAACCTGAGTTTTATTCCCTCTTCTCAAATTGAGATTCCGGGATTCTGACAGCCCCAGGGCAGCTTAGTATTTAAAAAGTTTGCTAAGTGGAGGTGGCTTGGCTTGAGCCTCAGCCAGGGGATTTGTATTGCAATGCCAGCATTCAGATGGCCTGCTCTTTAGTTTTAGCAGAGACCTGCAAATGACTGTGAAGGGGAGGTTTCTTTCTCTTATACCTGGGTAAGATGAAATCGGTATGCTTTGGCTGAGTCGGCAACTGTAGGCCAACTATAACATGGTGCGTGTAAGAATACTTCGTGTTTGTCAAGGTGGCCATCTTTTCTTTTCTTTCTTAAATGAGCCAAGATTGGCTAAAAATATTTTGTTGCCTGAGGCAAAATACAAGGTAGTGACCCTCATTCCACATACAGAAGTCATCTGAGTTGGTAGTTGAATTTTACCTTGACAATTTCAACAGGTCAAACAGGTCAGGGACCTTCATTGCATCTGAGAGCAGCAAGCTTAGCCTCCATTTACGAGACGGCACAGTTGAGGTGCCTGTTGTGTGGCTTGAATCAGTAACAGTCCATTATTTGAAGAGCATAGGAACTGAATGGTTAAATATAGGTATTAAAATTTGAGATGGGAATGACTGAAGAGAGAAATTGAAATTGCTGCAGAGGAATGGCTTAGAAGTTTCAATTCAATTTTTAACAGAAATTTAAATGCAAGTGCCCAGATTCTCAAATATCACCAGGCATCTGGCTGTGGCTGCATTTTTAGAAAGTCTCATTTCACGGGCTTATTTACATGGTTAGCATTTCAAAGGTTGCAAATTTAAGGATGTTATCCTAAAGCAGCATCACTTTTACACAGCGGGGGAGGGGGATAACAAAACTGAATTAGCTCACTGCTGCAGGTCATTCCTGCTTGTATGAATAAATTAATTTTTTCTAGTCTTATTGAAACACCTGAAAAGCATTGATATATCTAGATTGTCAAATGTATCCAGACACATAATTGAAAAACATATGCCCCATAGAATATTTATCATTTAAACATTAATGATATAACAAAAGATGGGAAAAAGCTCAATTTCCTAAATTTTCCACTACCACAAGTCCTACTCAGGTACAGAAACACAGCATCATGCTCAGCCATGGAGCCAACTGGGTGACTTTGGGCCAGTCACAGACTCTCAGCCCAACCTACCTCACAGGGTTGTTGTTGTGGGGATAAGATGGAGGAGGAGATGTAAGCTGCCTTGAGCCCTTTGTAGGAAAAAGGCAGGCTATAAATCGAAAAATAAATAAATAAAATAAAAATCATAGAACAATAGAGTTGGAAGGGGCCAAGAAGGCCTCTGGTTCCAATCAATGCAAGACTCCAAGTAAAATCATTGCTAACATATGGCTGTTCAGGTGCATCTTGAATTCTGGGTGGTAGAGCTCAAGAGTTCCCAAGGTAAGTGATTCCACTGTTGAATTGCTCTAACAGTTGGGATGTTTTCCCTCATGCTTAGCCAGAATTTGGCTTCCCATAACTTGAGCCCGTTATTTAGTGTCTTGCAGTCCAAGCTGATCAAGAAGAAATCCTGGTACTCCTGTGTGATGAACTTTCAAGAACTTGCAGAATGCCATCGTATCTCCCCTTGGTCAGGCTAAATAGGCCCACCTATTTCAGTCTCTCCTCATAGGGCTTTGTTTTCAGTTTCCTAATTATCTTTGTTGCCATTCTCTGAACTTTCCCATTTGTTTGCCTCTTTCTTAAACTGTGACCCTCATAACTAGGTGCATGAATCAGGATCGGGCCAGATAGTGCTGAGGGAAGGTGAACTAGAATTTCATGAGATTTGGAAGTGCTACTTCTGTTAATACATCCCAAAATAGCATTTAGCTCTTTTGTAGCCACATCATATTGTTGACTTATATTCAGCTTGTGATTTATAACAATCCCAAGATGCTTCTCCTTGTAGCATTGCTGAACCAAGAATCCTCCGTCTGGTAACTATGCATCTCATTTCCTTTTCTCAGGTGCAGAACTTTGCATTTGTCCCAATTAAATTTCATTCTGTTGATCTCAGTCCAAAGCTCCACTCTATTAAGATCACCCCATCTTCCAGGGTATTAGGTATCCAACCCAATTTTCTGTCATCCATAAATGTGATATGCATTCCCTGCACCTCCTCATTCAAATTATTAATGCAAATTTGAAAAGCAGAGGACTCAGAACTGAACCCTGCAGAAACCTACTCATTACTTTTCCCCAGGCTGAGAAGGTGCCATTGATGCACACTCCTTGAGTCCTACTCTGTAGCCACCTATGGTTCCATCTGATAGTTCTTCCATTTAGCCAACTTTTAGCTAGTTTTCTAATCAAGATGTCATAGGAGTCATATCACCAATTTTCAGTTATATCTATCAAGTCATATTCACCCTCCTGTATTAAGAGTTCATGCTGTTTTTTTTTTTTTTTTGATAATGTAGGCATTAGAATATAGACATTAGGGATTACATCATATATAGTCTATTTTTCTTCCTACATTTTGGAAAGCCATCTTTGGACATTTATTAGAGCTGCTCTCTCCATTGTGATACATAAGCCTTTGTTCATTGTTACCCCCAAGTTTATTTTTATCTCCCCTGTAGGATTCAGTTTAAAGCCCTCCTGATGAATTTCTTTATGTTGTGGCTGAGCACAGTCTTCCCAGTCCTTGTGAGGTGCAAGAGAATCCAAATCTCTTGCATCAGCACTATCTCTGTACCCAGGTATTTGCCAAGAGTATTTTTCTTCCCCTTTCTATTCCTCTTCTAAATATTGGAAGAATGCATAAGAAAACTATCTTGAGTTTCTTGAATTTCCTTTCCAAAACTTCAAAGTCTGTCATTAGTTCTTTAAAACTCCACTTGACTGCACTGTTGTTCCTACATGGATGAGAGGGAAGAGCTCGTACATGTCAGTCAGCTCTATGAGCACTGGCAGCCATCGCATTACATCTCTAACCAACCTTCCAGGGAGACATCATACCTGGTGAGTCCATGGGTTTTGCATGGGAGTCAGGGGAGGCTGCCACAACTGCTGCTCTTCTCTTCTTGTTGTTGCAGACATTAGTTTCATTGGCTGTGCCTGACTGACCATCAGCCTCTTGCTCACCACTGCATGGGGTATCCTGCAGTCTTTCCTCTGCAGACTGTCCTCCAGTTTCATCCATAGTTCCATTGCTTCTATGGAAAGGAGTGCAGTGTCTTCTTTTTCTTCTGCTCCTGTTACCCATTTCCAGGGAGTTTCCTCTACTTCAATTTCCCTTGCCTCAGGATTCTCCTCTTCTGCCTCAGCTTGCTGTTCCTCTTCTAGTTTCTGTACTTCACTTTGTTGTAATTCCTTCATTCTGTTAAATAGCTCTTTGTTTTCTGTTATTTCCTTTGATGTACACTTGCCACTCTAGTAATCTCACTTTTTCTTCCAACAGGGCAACCAGCTTGCACTCATTGCACATGGAGGCCATGTAGACAAGAAAACATATATTGCACAGATCTCGCAGGTCACCGCCACTGGAAAGAATTTTCTACCCATAGTCTGTACTCCCTTTTTAATTCTGTCATACTGATTGTATTGAAATGGCCTGTGCTTTGTCCTGTCTTCCTGAAGCCGGACAACAGAGTCCTACTATATAAATGGTTAGGGATCTTCCTTGTTGAACTGTTAGCTCTCCCTTGTTTGCTCTTCCTGATCACTTGCTGTCTTGCACAGCCCCTAGACCAGCTGGGGCAGCTTAGCTAAGAGGCAGGAAATGGAAGGGGCTAACAACAACATGGTGGATGCATCTCCTGCTGGCCACAGTTCGAAGTGATGAGTGATCACTGTCAGCCTGCAGAGGGCTGAAGTACATGTGTGTCTTTGTGAGCATAGAACCATGACTGAACTTTTTTTTTGCCCTCCTTAGTGCCCTATGAATACATCCATACTCATGTAGGCTCTGTTCAGACTGATGTCCATCACATTGGCCAGAGGAGATGGCCAATGTGCGTGCCAGCGTCTAGGGGACAGGGCTAGCCCATAGTCCTCCATACATTCAGTACCATGGGCAGCACATGCCTGAATAGAGCCACATGGTGCTCCTCATAAAGACTTATTAAAGATTAAAAGGTAGTAACAACCTTAGTCTCATCCTAGAGCAAAGAAAAGGGTGGTTCAAAGGTTATAGGTTGGAAACTGGGCACTATATTATAATTATTGGATTTTGAAAAACCATGTTACAGTGTGTGTGACCAGACTCCATGTGGCTCCTTGTGTCAGGGAGTCGGGTATGAACTGAAAGCCTTACAATGGGAGGTTATGGCTGAGCCTAGTGAGCTGTTCATGCTTAGATCTCAAAGCTCCTTTTCATGCATAGGATGGAATGGGGGATATAGCATCAGCTCCTGAGACTGGCAGGCTGCATGAAGCCTCTGGATCAGGCATATACAGCAGCTTTCCCCTTCATGCCTGCTATATTTCAGGTCTTTGCCCTTGACCTGGAGCCAGTCCTCGGCTCCAGATTCAGCTCCTGACCTCAGGAAAGATGGATCGAAAAGAACCCTCCCCTCCCCACCACACACACACACACCAGGTCTGGATGGTTTATGGATGCCTATAATTCTGGCCTCACACTCATATTTAGTCTCAGTTGTTATCAAAATGGTGTCAGAAACACATGGAAGTGGATCTGGGGCTACTGCTCATGATGGATGAATTTCTTCTCAAGTAAAGCAGAGAAACTGAAACAGGCACAGATTCCTGAGGTCCTCTGAGCTCGCAACTGCACCCTGCTCAAGTAACTGGAATATGAGTGTGATTGTGTCAGAGGGAAGGGGAACATCACCCCCCCACTCACACACACCATTGCTTCCATCACCATGAACAGTCTTAGCCAGTAGTGCAATGCCTTCAATACAGTCCTTGGTATAAACACAGCAGGGCCATGTGGCCGCTTCTTGCAGAGGCTTAGCCAAAAAAAGGGAGCTGTCTCTTTAACTTCAGGCACACTCCTGACTGTCCCCACCAGGGCAGGGACACTTCCCCACTGCCCACCAACACTCTCGGGGCCAGGGACCCAGGTTTCACGTTTGTAATCCCTGTCACTGCTAGCTTCCTTCCATGTACACACTCAGCAGGTCAGTTCCTTTCCACCTCACCAACTCTTGACAGGCTGTTTCTTCCCCACACAGGCACTCCTCTTTGCAAGGTGGAAAAGTGAGTTGCATCTACCCTTGCCTCTGACCTGCCTCTGCCCTGGATTGTAGGGGTGAAGCTCCTTTCTTGCCCCCTGAGTCCTGCCTCTGTCTTCTTGCTGTCCCTTTCCTCTCTCCTCCTGTCACATCCAGCTCCATGTCCTCCTCGCTCTCCTCTGTTTCCTCTTTATCCCTCCACCCATTCATCTAGGTGTTCCCTCCCTGGGGAAAACACCTGCACACCTAGGTGCTCAGTGTTTGGCTGTGCACATGCCTTCCCCACCCATTGCTGAAGATCTTGACACCCCAGGAGCCTGCTTCATTGTCTCTGCCCTTCCCATGGTGGGTCCCCTTGGCTGGCTACCAGGTAGGAGATGGTGAGCCCCACTGACCCTTCACATTGATTGATTCCACTGTTCCATGAAATGTCACCTTTCAATGTAGATTACCGCTTACAAGTCCTAGGATATTTGATTATGTAGGCATAATCTTGCTTACTAAGAGTTGCTTTTTAACTTGGAGAATGGAAAGTTAAAGATGCTCAGTAATGAGAGATGGGGTGGGGAGCCTTCCATGAACACCTTTTCACTGCTTCCTTGATTAACCCACCTAAGGCACCCATTTATACTGTAGTTCATGACAGCAGTGAATTGAATTACAGCAGCAGTGACCGCTGCTAACGAGAACTGTATTGTTATTGTTACTATTTGCATGATCTAGAAATGACTAATTTATTTGGAAAAGTGTTCATTTTTAAATGCAGGGTTATGAAATGAACAACAAGAACATCTATCAGAACTTGGATAGTATAATATGCTTTCAGGGTTTCACAAGTCACAGTAATGACCACAAAGCCTCAAGTAAGTAATTAAAAGTTGTAAATGAGCAAACCTGGCTAGGAAAATGTAGACAAATAAGAATGGCATATTTCTGTGCTGGCCCAGCTCTTCTATTTTGACAAATGCAGTCTAAATTATTTACATAATATTGTGCAGTATAGTGCTGTTATGGCATAATACATAGTACACTTCTTTGTCATAGAAGTGACAAAGGAAACCTCATCACAGTAACTTGTAGTTAAATCTTTGCTAAGAAATGAAAGGGGAAAAGGGTACCAGTGGGAATAATTTGTCATGTGAGTTATTTGACTTGAAGATTATACAGCATGCAGATTGATAAAGTCTGATGCATCAAAGACATAGAGAAGAAACTAGCCACAAGCCAAAGCCTGCCACAGATCCAGAAATTTACAATATAATTTTAAGGGAAGTGTACCAGGTGTGCCCAACCAGCCAGCATTGCTGTGGTCTGACTAGTAAAGATCAAATGTCAGAGTCTGAACAGGATTATGTTCATCCATATCCACTGCTCATAAGAGCATGATTTAGGAATTGTGAGAAAGAACCATTGTCTCCCAACCAATTGTTCTTCAGAAGCACATACCTCTCTGATTGCTACATGGTATGTAGAAGAATGTGGGTATATATATATAAAACAATAAGCAGCAACTCCCTAATTTATCATCTTGAATATATAGAGGTCTTTGACACTTGCTGTGGCCTTGATTTTCCTTGTCCTTGCTCTGTAACTGGAAAGGTACCTCTAGGTAGTCCTATGTATGCATGCTTTAATCCAGTGGTGGGGAGCCTGTGGCCTTTTAAATATTGTTGGACTCCAACTCTTGGCAGCCCTAACAAGTATAGGCAATAGTCAAGGAGGGCCACAGATTTCCTCAACCCTTTCCTGAGTCATTCCTTTAATTTCTGGATTTCATCCTGGCTCTGCCCAGAAATTCCATGGGGTCCACTTCTCAAATTCCAAGTTGCACCCTGTATTGGGCCAGTGCTGAAAACCCAGGACTCTGTCTCTGACTTTCATACAGCAGTCTCTTTCCCAACAGTCCCCAAGGCTCCTCACCAGTCCCTGGTGAAGAGTGCCCTGGCCAGAGTCTTCTCTGGCCTTCGTTTGGTCTAGGTAAAATGCTGAATTTTAGTTACTTTGCTTTAATCTAATTAAAAGTGTAGAAATTTTAGATATTTTCCTCCAGCTCTGAGGAAGTGTCTTCTGAGAGAGAGAGACTTTTTTGGCAAGGGAGAGATGGGTCAAAGGATGGACATACAGCTGCGCTCTGCCTGGGATACGTACCTTATCAGACCTGCTAACAAGGTTATGCTTTGTTGTATGATTAGCTTAATGAGCTTATGATATTAGATCCTATCATTTTTTGGCAAGCAAAGTGGGAATAAGACTCTTATATCAGAAACCTTGGCTGACCAGGGTGGGAAACTCCTTGCATTTTGGCTGCTATGTCCTGGCATATGTGTAACATTCATCACTTGCTTTAAGATTGCAAGTGTCAATGCTTCCTTATTAATCAATATTATCAAGCTTTCTAAGTTTGCTTTGATGTAGTCTTGATGTAAACATGTGACCTATATAAACTGTCATTTCTTTTGGGTGTTGTTTGGACACTGGCATATCATAGGCAGCTTTGCTGACCTTCTGCTCCAGCTGATTGAAGTTTGCCTTGTGGGGAATTCATGCTTTGCATTGTAAATAATTTGCTGCTAAATTCCTTGAAAGCGAATTCACTTGTATTTTGTGCACAATAAAGTCTCCTTGTAAGCAAACCTGGAAGTGGCTTATCAGTTCCTTGGGATCCCAAAAACCTTTAGCTCATGGGTGGGGCAACACACACCATCTGCTAAGGATGCTGAAATTTGTTCAGTTCACTTTTAATGCCAATTTTATCTAATTAAATTCTTTTGAAGTGAAGGTCGATTATACCAGTCCCTCTCATTGGCACTGACAAAACCACAGCAGACACGCTCAGCAGAATACCACACAAGACCCACAAATGGAAACTACACCAGGATGTCCTCAGACATGGCCTCAACAACCATAGTTTGCTCACCTTCTCTGAATGTTGAACCGCACATTCATTCATGTCCCAAGGAGGCTGGACATTATCTTCCAAGACAGGGACAGAATTCTTCTCCACGATGTGAAAACCTTTCAACTAACACATGGGTTCTCAAACTACAGCCTGCAGGCTGGATACGGCCCGCCATGGTCATTTACCCAGCCTGCCTCAGAGCTTTTGGACTTGTTCGGAGAAAACAATCTCCAAACGAGTTCAAAAGCTCTGAGCTGGCACAGGCATTCTCTTTCAGTTTTGGAGACTAGCAGAGAGCTGGCGCACATGCCAAATTGTAACAGCTTCCTTCAACTGGGTGTGTGCTGGCTCTTCCCCCTATTGCACACATACATTGGCTCTGAATACAGAGCGGGATTTCAGAGTGGGAATACTCTGGAGGATGGTGGGAATAGAGAGACAAAGACACTAAAAAAAGATTGGAGGTAAGAAAAATAACTTTTAAAATCTGTTTTTAATTATGTGAGCCGCATCCCCAGGCTGCAGGCCAAGCTGCAGCCATCTCGCTGAGCCAGGGGACGGACTGGCTGAGGCGGAGTGGGAGTGAGGCTGCGGCTCCCGCACCTCCGCCATGGCCTTCTCTGGTTATCCTTCAGCCAGATCATGTGTTCCTACTGAAGGTCACCTCCCGATTCCACCTAAATCAAGACATCATTTTACCAGCATTCTTCCTGACACTGTCCACACCAGTGGAATCAGCTCTATGCAGTCTTGATGTTTGCCAAGCACTAGCTTTTTATTGGTCCTTCTATTCCCACAAGCTCTTTATAGTGAACAATGAACAGTTCAGAGTTTGAAATCTGCTTGGGTGACTTAATGTTGTGAACTGCTCAGAGAGCTTCAGCTATGTGTGGTATAGAAATTTAATTATTATTAATAATAATAATCCTTAGACATTTGCACTTCTCTGGTATTTCCACTGGCATTCCAATCATAGCATGTCCATAAGACTGCATGTATTACAAAAATATCTAAAATACATTATATCAGAAATGTTGCTTGCAAAAATGTGTGCATTAATCAAAAATTCATAATAAAATACATGTATTAGGAGATGTGCACATGAATGATTATAATTATGAATGGCCATGCGAAGTTTTAAAATGACAATTCCCAAAGTTCAGGACAAACTAAATTTGAGATTGGAGAAATTCTCAAAGTTGGAGATGAATCAGACATAAGATTATTTAAATGAGAAATGGAGGGAAACCAAAATTAATAGATTTGTCTTCCTCTACCCATAGCACCTCCAAATGGGATGAAGCAGCAGGGGCTAGAGTGCTCTGGCTTAACTTTGGTTTGCCCTATTCAAGTACAGAATGCCTAAACAGGGTTTTCATATATGTGTGAACTGAGGCCACTGAAAATAATTTGGTTTGAAGTTCTGTGAAGAGGAGAGTTGATACGTAGTTTGTCAGAGCTGTGACACAGTCATGGCATGGCATGGTATAGTTGTTAAGAGTGTTAGCTTAGGACTTGGGAGTTCCAGGTTGTACTCCTGGTTCAGCCATGCAGCTCACCAGATGACTTTGAGCCACTCACTGGGTCCATCTTACATTATTGTGCAGCTAAAATGAAGAGGAGGAGGACCAGGTAAGTTACCCTGGGTTCCTTGCAAGAGGGAAAAAAAGGTAGAATAGAAATGTATTAAAAATAGATGCATGTCTCTCATCCCTGTATATCATAGTGGTCAAATTATGAACCTTGCATCTGTGAATTGACCTCTAATATGCAGTAATCAGGTACTCAACACTCAAGTGATCCATGTGCATATGTGCCCAGTCCCATCAGACATACAATTCTACAAAACTCCAGGGTGTAATTTCTCTTAACTGCATGGGTACCAACTTCAGGTTGCTTTGGCCATTTCTGACAATAAGTAGCAGGTTAAAAAATAGGGATCTTGCTAGAGAATTCTTAATGCTCTCACCAAATTACAGTTCCCAAGATGATTTGAAGGAAACAGTAACAAGAAGGCTGGCCCTACCATGAGGCGGAGTGAAGCAACTGCCTCATGTAGCAGGTCCAGGGAGCCAGCATCAAGGAGCTGTAGGAGGACATGGCCTTCCTTGTGCTCTTTAATGTAGCACACTGTCTTCAAGTGTGATGGAAGACGCTGTTCCATCACCAACAGTGAGGAAAGATTCAATTGCTGGTCCAGTCAGCATTTGAACACAAAAAGTGAGGGGTATCATCTTATTCTTTGTCAGACAGCAAAATGGACCAGTCTGGCACAATGGTTAAAATGATATAAAACTGATCCAAGTTCTCAGTATAGGTGTTTATAGATGTTTTGGGGGCAGAGGTGGTGCTTCTGGGATTCCTTGTTCTTGTTGGCAGGAAGCCCCAGTTCATACTTACTCCCTTCATCTAGATGGAGTAACTTTCCATATATTGGAGGTGAGAGGCAGGGGGTTCAGTTTGTATTATTTAGGTGTGGGGGGAAGCATGTAGTTCAAAGTTTGGAAACTTATCCTAACAACATAGTTGAAAATTATATTTATTTTGACCTGTTTAGTTACTGTACTGAAACCAATGTTCACACCAGTCTTTGAAGAAATTTTGTACTTCTACTTCTTAAGTTAAATGTTCTTTAGATCAGACAAGGTAATAAAGAAGCTCACATTTTCCTCTCTAATTCAGCTGAACTAATAAGGTCATTTATGAATGTAAAGCAATTGACTATCTTGGGTCCCTGGATACTTCTGCAATTTTATTAGTGAGACATTAATACACACTTTACAAATCCCTTGTCTTAGATAGCTTCAGTTAAGATCTAATTAATAGCAGGGTAGTATTACATTGCCTGTGAACATCATAATATACAATACTTGCTTGCCTGTGGATTTTGTGTGCCATCTGCCAGTGAGACACAGTTCATGTCATTAAATTAGAATTAACCCATAAACTCTTAGCATAGGGAGAAAACACAGGCACTGGGAGGAAGGGAGGAAGGAGCAAACTAGTAGAGGGCACAATAAACTATGCAACATTCAGACTTGTTGCCAGTATAAATAGATAAAAATAGACAACTTCTTAAAATTATTGTATTTTTATTTATTAATTTAATCAATTTATACTTACCAAAACCAGAAGCTTTCTTAATCTGTTAAATTTTTCAGACACACTGCCTATGTATCAATTTGATGTACTGGTGTGATATTTGTAGCATGTCCAATTCTGGCACTGTGGTAGGTGGCGCCTTCACAGCTACCCCCATTCCCAGATGCCAGCTAGCACTGTCATGTGCAGAATGGCAGGTGGAACCTTCAGCTTCACATCATACTCACCAAATGGAGTCTAGATTAAATTAGTCACTGTGAGAGCATGTTTTCCCCTGAGGAAGAAGTAACTACACTCAGGATTCACTGGCTCAGACCTCAAGGTCAAGATGTGGCAAGCCATCAGCTGGGAAGGGGATGCAGATGGAAGCAGTATTATCCAAACCAAGCAAAATGGCTGGTTGCAAAAGCAGTAATCAAAGAAGTGGAAAAAGCAGGCATTCAGTCTGAAGCACACTCCTTGCTGGGAAATTGACCACACATCACTTCCTTAGCAAGATGGTTCCTAGCTAGATGGTTCCTTCAGCTTACACTTCCTTCGGCAGACTTGCTGCCTCAGGAGTACAGAAGGTTAAAAGTTGGCCAAAAGGTTAAATTTAACTTTCAAACAAGTTTCAAGCCTTGTAGTGACATGTATGTCCTTTTTAATGTATTAAAAGTTAGGGAGCATAGTAGAAACTGCACTGGGGGCAGGGGAGGTGCGTGAGGCAAAGCTTTCAGGAGACAGGCTGGGAGAAGCAGCAGAGCATGGACATGGATGGCTACCCATTCACCCACCAGTGGTCTAGAGCAGACAGCTGTCTGGCAGCCACTTCATGGCCAGGATTCCCAGCCAGAGCAGCAGCTGTGCATTCTGGTCTCAGATTGTACTACAAGGTATGATCAGACTTGAATATTCAAAAATCACCTGGCATATGCCTAACTCACCATGGCTTGAACAAGGGGCAAAAAGGGAAGTAAACTTGCACCATACATAAGAGACACATGTTAAATTGTATATAGTAAAATTTCCATATATCATAGTCTTCTGTTTACATAATTAGTTTTGCCATCACTGCATAGTCAATCAACGTATTTCCACTCTTCAATTGTTGGACATTCTGCTGTTTTTCATTTAGAAGCAATTGCAATTCTTGCTGCGGTTATCTTATATTTAAAAAACTCTGTCATGTTCTTTGAGAAAATCTCTGGCATGATATTCAAAAGCTGTAAAGAAAGTCTGATGCTGTAAAGAACAATACTGCATAGAAACCTGGAACGTAAGATCTATGAATCAAGCTAAGCTGGGCATGGTCAAACATGAGATGGCAAGACTGAACATCAACATCTTGGGAATCAGTGAACTAAAATGGACAGGAAAGGGTGAATTTAATTCAGATGAATTATACTACTGTGGGCAAGAATCCCTCAGAAGAAATGGAGTAGCCCTCATAGTCAATAAAGGAGGGGAAAAGCAGTACTGCGGTATAATCTCCAAAAGATCAGAATGATCTCAGTTCAAATCCAAGGCAAACCATTCAACATCACAGTAGTCCAAGTCTATGCCCCAACCACTGATGCCGAAAAGGCTGAAGTTGACCGGTTCTATGAAGGCCTACAACTCCTTCTAGAATTAACACCAAAAATGATATCCTTATCATCATGGGGGATTGGAATGCTAAAGTAGGAAGTCAAAAGATAACCGGAATAACAGGTAAATTTGGCCTTGGAGTACAAAATGAAGCAGGGCAAAGGCTAGCAGAGTTTTGTCAAGAGAACATGCTGGTCATAGCACTCTTTTCCAACAACCCAAGATGGCTTCCGATCCTATCACTTCCTGGGAAACAGAAGGAGAAGAAATAGAGGTAGTGACAGATTTTATTTTCTTGGACTCCAAGTTCACCACAGATGGTGACTGCAGCCAAGAAATTAAAAGACACTTGTTCCTTGGGAGGAAAGCTGTGGCAAATCTAGATAGCACACCAAAAAGCAGAGATATCACCCTGCCAACAAAAGACCATATGGTCAAAGCTATGGTTTTCCCAGTTGTAATGTATGGCTGTGAGAGTAGGACCATAAGGAACCCATGATGCTTTTGAATTTTGGTGTTGAAGAAGACTCCTGAGAGTCCATTGGACTGCAAAGAGATCAAATCAGTCAATCCTAAAGGAAATCAACCCTGACTTTTCTTTAGAAGGACTGATACTGAAGCTGAAGTTCAAATACCTTGACCACCTAATGAGAAGGAAGGACTTATTGGAAAATACCCTGATGCTGGGAATGATTGAAGGCAAAAGGAGAAGTGGATGACAGAGGTTGAAGTGACTAAATGGAGTCACTGGTGTGGAGGGTATGGGATTGGGTGAACTCTGGGAGGGAATGGAGGACAAGAGAGCCTGGCATGCTGTGGTCTGTTGGGTCAAGGAGAATTGGGCATGACTTTGCAACTGAACAACAACAACACCAGGGAGTGATAATCAGATTTGCAGGTGATATAAAACTGGGTGGAATAGTGAACACCTTGGAGGACAAAATGCATTTCCAGGGCAATCTTGCTAAGCTTGAATGCAAAAAGTAATAATGTGATTCAATAGGGACAAGTGCCAAATCCTCCATCTAGAAAAAATTAACCAAATACATTGAGACAAGATAGGGAATATGTGGCTCAACAGAACTGGTTAATGTGTGCAGCAGGCTAAATACAAAAAAAACAAGGCAAACCAACAGGCTAAATATGAACCGACAAACTGCAAAAAGGACAAGTGCTATTTTGGGATGGATTAATAGAAGTATTGCTTCCAAATCAAAAGAAATGATAGTTCCCTTATGCTCTTCACTAGTCAGACCTCATCCAGAATACTGACTCCAGTTCTGGGCTCCAAGATTTAAGAAAGATGCAGAAAAATTAGAAAGGGTGCAGAGGAGGGTGACAAAAATGATCCAGGGTTTGTCTCTCAGGGACAAGGTCTGCAGCCTGGGAGTGCTCCTTGACCCGGAGCTTTCACTGGAAGCTCAGGTAACAGCAGTGGCGAGGAACGCTTTCCTTCAGCTTCGGCTGATTCATCAGCTGCACCCCTACCTGGAGTACGACTGCCTGGCGACAGTGACACACGCGCTGGTGACTTCCCACCTTGACTTCTGTAACGCGCTCTACGTGGGGCTACCCTTGAAGACGGTCTGGATACTTCAATTGGTTCAAAATATTGCTGCCAGGCTGCTGACGGGGACTGGGCATTATGTTCACATGACTCCAGTTCTCCATCAGCTTCACTGGCTTCCCATTGAAGTCCGGGCCCAATTCAAGGTGTTGGTAATGACCTATAAAGCCCTAAACGGCTTGGGTCCTGGTTACTTGAAGGAGCGCTTACATCCATATATGCCTGCCCGCCCCTTGAGATCTGCGGGAGAGGCCCTTCTCCAGGAACCCTCCGTGAAAGAAATCAGGAGGGTGGGGACTCGGAGGAGGGCTTTCTCTGCGGTGGTGCCTAATCTATGGGATGCGCTCCCCAGAGAGGTCCGCCTGGCACCGTCATTATTTGTTTTTCGGAGCCAGGCAAAGACCTTTTTATTTAAGCGTCATTTTAATTGTTAATATTATTGGATTTTATTTGGCCAGGGCAACTTATTTTATATTGTTATTTTTGTGTTTTAACTTTATGTCTGCACTTTACAAGCATTTTAATTTAAGCTTATAACTTAATGTTTGTATTTTAACTTAATGTATTTGTATTTTAACTTAATGTTGTAAGCCACACCGAGGCTTCGGCGAATGAAAAGTGGAACAGAAAAGTGGAACAAGATGTTTTTTCAGTAAATTATTACTCCCAAAGATATAGAGAAAATGGATAAGAACTGCATTGGAAAGTGTTGGAAAGTAGATGCAACTTTTTACCATATGTGGTGGTCATGTGCCAAATTAAATAAATTCAAAAGAAATACATGTGGAAATACAGAAAATTTTGAAAATTAGTTTTCCCATGGCTGCTAAGACTTCGTTGCTGAGCAGTGTACCTGAAACTCTGCCAAAGAATGTGGTAGTTATTCAAATATATGATAACTGAGGCTAGAGTCATAGTTGCTTCAAAATGGAAAGCAGAAGGTAATCCAACTATTGAGGACTGGAAAAATAAATTAGATGACTATGCAGTAAGCAAAATTGACCAATTATGTAAATAGAAAACCAGCCAAATAATGTAATAAGTGGAAACTCAGCTATGCACAACTGACTTTATAATGGGGATAATAGAAAAATCTATATAAGATTGAGTGGAATTTCTGAAAATATTGTTGGAGATTAACATTTAAACAAATGCTTCAATATTATAACAAGGAGAGTTACATAAACAGAATTCTTGAAAATATTTTTAAAGATTAACTCTTGCACTGATGCCTTCTTGTTATAGTACGTTGAGTTTAGAAGAATAGAGCTACTTAAGTACATAATTGCACCTAGATTTAACACAGCCTTAAAATGAAAGAAGAAGAAATTTAATTACTTAAGACTGGAAAAATAAGTTAGTTTACTATATAGTAATGGTCAGACTAATGTTGTAGAAAGATAACCAGGCAATGAATTTTAACCAAGTCCTTAAAAAAAAAAAAAAAAAAAGGAAGAAAGAAAAAAAGTGACTAAGTAGAAAGAATAGTAATTGTTGACTTACAGTGATTTTTAAAAGTATTTGACAATCTATGTAGCATTTGTCTAAGAATCCTTAGTGTTTCTTTGTGATTTTTACTTGTATACTTATTTATTTCTTCTTTCTTCTTTTTAAACTTTACTGTTATTAAAATTTTTAAAAAGTTTAAAAAATGTTGATTTTGTTAATGTTAATTAGCCCGTAGATCCAGAAGACAAGACAAACTTATATGGTAAGGATCCTAGCTGCTTCATTGGCTCTGAGTGAGCACCCCCACTAGACCTAGTGCTGTGGCTAAACTACTGAGCTACACAGTGCTTTTTTTGTTTAAAAAAAAAAAAAGGTGCCGGAACTCCCCTCTTGGGGTCAGTCACTCTACACACACATAAACATAATGGTCACCACCAGCAGGAAGCACTGAGTGCGTGACCACACGACCGATCCCAAGCTGAGCAGCATCCCGAGCCGAACAGCGCCCTCTTGAGCAGCACCGACACACACGCAGCCCACAGGCATTTTTTAATGCTTTTTGCTGCTGACCTGCTATGCCCAACAGGGCAATTCACAATCACATGGAAAAATCCATCAAAAAGAGGTGCAGGAACACCGTTCTGGTGCGTTCTATGACAAAAAAGGCCCTGGAACTACAGATCAAGAAGTTGCTGACTTAAAGCTCACCTTTAAGGAACTCATTACATAACACTGGTCTACAAGGAGAAAGCCTCCAAAATGAAAGTAGGAAATTTTACCAGAATTTGGTCACTAATTGTTGTGAGGCCGTAATTCACATCTCCAATTAACTCACACAGCAGCCGGCAATAAAACTAAAGACTTTTATTGCTACTTGCTACAAGATTTACGATGCAACAGGTAAGCTCTAGTGGTGAGCTCCTTGCAGCTCGGTTGCCCCCTCCTTTCTGACCTGTCTGGGAAGTTCACGTGGGATTCAATCTTCTGTCACGTCTTTCCATCCGTGGGTGGGACAAACCTCTCTCCTGTCTCCGCAATTGGTCCAGACGCAATTGGTCTAAACGCCGCAAACTCCTCCTAAGTTGAACATTCACTAAATTTACTGTTACGTCTTCCTGTTTTCCTGAACTCTGCCCAGCAGCTTCAGAGTCAGGAGGCGGGGGGGCGACTTGTTCAAACACCTCAGAGTCTGGCTGTAGGGATGCTACTCACTTGGAGGCCTCAGAGTCAGGCTGCAGAGAGGTCATTTGGGCACTAAGCCTCAAGTATAAGTCCCCTTGTTCCAATGCCTGACTCTCACTGTGAGCTTCTGGCCCTTCCTCGTGTGCCAGCGCCTCTGTCGAGCTGTTAGGCATGACACTAATAAAGGAAAATTAAGTCCTAAGTATTAATTGGCCCCAGCTTCCAAGATACGGCTTCAGGTGATATTGCATCAAAATAATTCAAAATTACGAGGGGGATGCACAATTATGCTCCATAACTATTCTGCAACATGTGATATACATATAGTGATGAGAATGGTGCCACACCACTCATTATAAATTTATCTTTTTATTGATACCAATAATATAACTTTCCATTCATTTATTGGTTTTTCATGTAACATTTTCATGCTTTTTGCATGAAAAACTGACAAGCTCTAACATCACATTAAACAAAAAGGTTCTGTCTTTATTCGGTATCTAAACTGCGCTTTTTGGCTTTTCTCGTGAACAGCAGTAGGATCATCCCTGGAGAGATTCCAGCAGTAATCGGCAAGTATGGACAGACTCCATTTCCCATGGCATCTTTTCTCCGTGCCTGTGATATCCTGGTAGAATCTCTCCCCATGCTCATCATGTGAAATTAGGGACTGCAAAAGGCATACACTTTTTCGTCTTGCTTAGCCAATGATGCAGATAAGTTGCACATGTAATGTAACAATAATGAGGGGCCCGAATCTTGTCCTGATCCCCTATTTTGCATCCAAAATATTGGTGGTATGCCTTTTTTTCCACTGCTGTCATTGCACTTTTGAGATGCAAATGTAACCTCACCACAAATGTAGCAGAAGTTATCTGTGTTGCTTACACAGTTGTGAGGCATCTTGGCTTCTGAAGGAAAATATCACGCAACTGTTCCTTGCTAATGTTAGGCAATGACACTTTCACAAGCCACCAGGTGTGTAGATCTGACCAAGACAAATGGACCTTGCAATAAAAGAACAATAAATTACAGTTAGGTAATAATCTTTAGTCTCAAAGTGAAGATAAATTTATACACTTCCATGTGGTACCATTTTCATTGTTCTACCGTACTTTGCTGAGAAATTACGAGGCATCATGCTCATCAGACACCTCACTCCCTTGTAGGCAAATAAACTCTCCTGTGTTTAAATCTTTATTGTGAAATATCTTGAAAACCTTAGCCAACCAGCACCTTTTTCACCTGTTTTCTAATTCATGTAATCAAAATATTTAGGAATTAGCACATTTTATCTCAGAGGCCGATAATTTTCCAAAATTTGTAGACTAGTGCAATTTTAGTCATGCTGCTTTCCCTCAGTCTCTGTGTCTGCAATATGGGAACAACTGATTTGACTTCATTACTGGATCTTTACACTAGAATAATGTATGTGAAGCACACTCCAAAGGTGATATAGAAATGCTAAGTAGTATTATGACTTTGGAACACGAGAGAAGGGCTGAAATGCATATGGATATGCTGTTGTTGAGTCTGTTTCTTCATTTCTCTATGTTCCTGGAAGCAGGCTCATCTGCATCAGAATTGCCTGTGTACTTAACAGGATCATTCAGTTCAGTCTCGTGGAGGAAGCCACTGACCTTTCAAAGCTTTAATGCAGGGGCATATTTGAGAAAAGCCAATAATAATAGCAAAATCTTCTATTTACTGGCAGGCTTGATAAGCTTCCTGAGCTGTCACTATTTTAATTTGAGTTTCTCCCACCACAGCACTTCATTGATTATTAGCTACCATGTGTTAGTTTGAAGGGAGATGGTTCTATTCTGCCTGTCAAAGGATTTAATGTAAGGCTCATCTTGAACCCCTGTGACAGATTGGTGTGTCCTGGGTCTGATAGATAAACAAATTGCCTTCTTTCAAGACAGCTGGATGAATGGGAAATATGGAATGGTAGTCTTAAGTTGTCACCAAGTCTTAAGTGCAGAACATTGAGAAACTTGCTAAGTTGTGATCCTTCCAGAACTTTCTGAGATGGAATCCAGCATAAGAACAATTGTCATTGTCTTTTGCTGTAGGTCTTCAGAAATTCTTTCTCCTGTTGCAGAAAAAGGCAAGAAAAATAACCTTGGGCTCTTCTCTGTCTCTATTGAAAAAAGCCAAATTGCTTGTATCTTCTTAGTGTAGAAATGGATAGCTAAGGTCATTTGTGCACACACAGACATCCAGTAACAAGGAAGCAAATTCATTGTGGCCTGATTCCATACTGCAGGGTCCTGTGTGTGAATATTCCAACCATTGGGGTGTGGGTGATTGCAGTTAAAGGTAAAGGTTTCCCCTTGACATTAAGTCCAGTCATGCCTGACTCTAGGGGGCGGTGCTCATCTCCGTTTCCTAGCCGAGGGAGCCAGCGTTTGTCCACAGACAGTCTCCGTGGTCATGTGGCCAGCATGACTAAACTCCAAAGTGCACGGAACACTGTTACCTGCCTACCAAAGTAGTACCTTTTTATCTACTTGCATTTGCATGCTTTCAAACTGCAAGGTTGGCAGGAGCTGTGACAGAGCAACGGGAACTCACCCCGTTGTGCAGATTTGAACCAGCGACCTTTCGATCTACCAGCCCAGCAGCACAGTGGTTTAAACCACTGCGCCACCTGCAGTCCCTGCAGTTAGGAGATGCAATTTTTTAATCTAAAAAATTATTCCAGTACTTCTGACTTTGTCAAAATATCTTCTTGCAGCAAAATATTATCATTAAGTCTCCATCTTCTTCCTCCAACCTGTTCTTCCCCACCATAGTATCTCCAATGGATTATGATCAGTAAGTAGCTTGGGTAAGATCTTTACTTCCGGTAAATTCATAATTAAATTTTTAGATATCCAGCACGTATCAATCCTTGAATATGTCTGATGTCTGTCAGAAAAAGGTACAATCTCCAACTGCAGGATTTTTTAATCTCCACATATGCTCTAACTGCAACATTTCCGTGTAATTAAAAACATTTTTAGATTTTTAATTTTAGGTTCCCAGAACTTGACATCGTACTCCAGATGAGGCCTGACCAATCCTGAGTAGAGAGGAACTAGTATTTCTCATGATTTGGAAGTGATACTTCTATTCATACAGCCTGAAAAAGCATTGGCCCTTTTTGCAGCCACATCACATTGTTGGCTCATCTTCTGCTTGTGATCTACAGCAATGTCAAGATCTTTCTCATGTATCCACCATCTTGTAATGATGCATTTGGTTTCTTTTTCCTAAGTGTAGAACCATATTTCAGTTACACCTATCTAATCATATTTATCCTCTATTAAGAGTTCAGGTTCCATGCTGGTTGTGTTTTGTACTCTGGGCATTGAAGACCACATGCTAGTTTGCTTCCTACATTTTTGGAAGACTATTATTCAATTGTATTGGAGCTACTCTCTCCATTGTGGTTGTCCTTTGTCCATTGTTACCTCCCCGCCACCCCAAGTTTACTTTTCCATCCAGAGTAGGATTCAGTTTAAAGCACTCCTAATGAATGTTGTCATGCTATGGCCAAACACATTCTTCCCACTCCTTGTGATGTTCAGCCCATTTCTTTCTAGCAGTCAGTCTTCCAGGAAGTATAGCTCATGGTCCCAGAATCCAAATCTCTTGTGTCAACATCACTTTTGTAGCTAGGCATTCACTCAGAGTATTTTTCTTTCCTTTTTTATTCCTCTTCAAGTATCAGAAGAATAGATGAGAAATGATTTTGCCCCCACAGTTCTTGAGCTTACTTCACAAAGCTTCAAAGTCTGATGTGATTTCTACAAAGCTCTTTGGCAGTATCATTTGTTCCTACCCGGATGAGAAGGAAACGATGCATGTCAGTGAGCTTCATAAGCAGTGACAACACCTCTGTCACATCTCTGATCCATCCACCAGGAACCAGCATACCTGACAAACCATGGGTCTTCACAGTATGTGCTGTGGGGAATCTCCCACAGTTATCCTTGTCAGCCTCTTTTCTCTTATCAGCCTTGGTTTCATTGCTCCTGCTTAACTGAGCTTCAATTCTTTGCATATTGTTGCATGGGGTAAGGTACTCCCACTGCCAAGAGGTGAGAAATGTGGGATGAAGGACTTTGCAATTTCCTGTCTCACATCCTTGGGGTGGAAGGTGGGGGATTGTCCCATTGTGTACTTTGCATCATCATCTTGTCTAGAATGCTGATGGTGTACTATGCTCACTGCCATTCTTCTCCTAGAGACAGCTGCCTGCCAGAAGCAGAAACTGGAGAACAGATGACTATTGAGATGCAATGTCCATGCCTTCCTACTCCACTTTCCATTCTGATTGCACTGATCCCTAGGAAATATAGTCCACACTGCTTCTTGGTGGCACCTCCAGACATCTGGATGTTTCCCCTCTAGCCCCATGCTCTACCTTTCCAGGCCATATTCCTCCAAGGTAATGCCCGTTGTAATTTTACAGGCAGAATACAGCGTCATCCTTTTGTAGTGGAGCAAGTATGAAATGGAGACCTTCTGGAAGGTGACTATAGGCACCTTTCATGTGCCAGAAGTGCACTCTTGGGTCTTGGAAGAGAGGGATTTAGCTTCCTATGGTGTGACCAGACATGACCTTCCAGTAATCAAGGAGTAGCCACTGCTGTGAAGGGTGTAGTTCTGGGGAAGGGCGTAGTTCTGGGGAACTTGCCAGAACACTTGTGTGTGATGAGCTCTTGTTTTATGTGATGTCCTGAGTACTTGCCTTTTATGCTTGCATTGGGCTGAGGTGTGCAAGTAGCCCCTTTTTCAGTTGCTCTGAAAACCTTGGGAAGAGATTGTCAACAAAGCTTAAGTATTCCTGGACATCTGAGTTGTCCCATAGGTTGATGAATGTGTCCAGTTCTTCAGTCCAGAAGTGGAAACACACTCTCTTGAAGGATTACATTGCCTGTCCCTCTGTAGCTGATGAAGTTTATCCCTCTAAAAGTACCTTAATGGCTGTCACAAAGAGGATGGTCAAGATCTCTTCTTGCTGATACCAGAGCGTAAGACACAGAATAATCAATTCAAGTTGCAACAACCCAGATTCAGGCTAGATATCAGGAAAAGTTCCTCACTTGTCAGAGCAACACAACAGCTGCCTAGAGAGTGGTGGGCTCTTCCACACTAGAGACATTCAAAAAGAAACTGGACAGCCATCTGAATGGGATGGTGAAAATTGGTGTGCTGCCACAGCAGGGGGTTGGCCTTGTAGCAAAGGATTCCTGGACATTTTAAAGGATCAATTCAGGGTGCTAGAGGTGCTTGACCATTGGAGAAAAAAAATCTATTTGGGTGCTGTTGACCAGTTTGCTCTGACCAGCTCCCTGCCCTCCAGTCTCATTGGCCACCAGCCACTACTGATGATAGTGGGACACCATGTAGTCAGTCAAATTTGGTACAGTGGTATCTCGGCTCACAAACACCTCAGTTCACGACCAAATCAGGTTGCAAACAGAAATTTCATAAAAATTTTTACTCAGGTCATGAACTGCACATTGGGCGGTGACCGTGATTGCAGCCATCTCCCCCCCGCCCCCGAGTAGGGAGATGGCCGCGATTGTGCTGGGGCGGCAGGGAAATGGCCAAGATCACACCTGTCTTTTCTGCATGAGCGCAACAGTGATCTCAGCCATCTCTCCCCACAGCACAATCATGCCCATCCCCCCCCCCGAGCACACCTGCATTTGTGCCCATCTCTCCCCCCCCACATGACCGCAATCACACCCATCCCTCCCCCCTGCCCAGCACACCAGGATGATGGGCGCATGCAGGGATAACAGGAGAGATCACGGTTGTGCTGGGGGGGGGGGCAGGGAGATGGATGTGCTCATGCTCAGGGTGGGGGTGGGTGAGATGGCCACGATCTTTGTTGTTCTTTGTCTCTTCGCTTCACATTTTTCTGATTAAAAAAATGGTTACAGAACGGATTAACCTTATTTACATTGAACCTTATGGAGAAATTTAACTTGGCTCATGACCAATTTGGGTCACGCCCAGAGTTCTGGAATGGATTAAGTTCATGAGCCAAGGTACCACTGTATCACAGAGCTAACTGAAAACAAGAACAGTGGGTCCTGAATCAGCAACATGCAAACACATTCTCCTCTTCTTGCAGCAGCCCCTGAAAATGAAGGCAGGGATTTTTTGCAACAGATAAAAACATTCTTAACATGTTGTGTCATTTTGGCTTTGCTGCCTGTTGAGTCTCCTTTACAATATAGCAATACTAAACAACTCCAACAAGAAAAAAGGTAGATTACAAATGAAGATGTGAAAGGGGCTTTGAAAAGATGATGATGCGAAAATAAAATGTAAGATGATGTGAAAGTAAAAAAGGTACATATAAGGACTTGAAAAGGGGCCAGGCAAGAAACAAAGCATGCAAGCAGATAACATGGATGGCATTAGGAAGTCTAAAGCTGAAGCAAGAGGCAATTAAAAATCCTTTTCAGATACGTGCATAGTAAAAGACAGAAGAAAGAAATGTTCAGTTATTCAGTGAGGATGACAAAATGATAACAGATGAAAAGGCAGAAGTGCTTAATTTCTACCTTGGCTCAGTCTTCTCCCAAAAGAGGGCCTATGATCTGCCTGACAAAGGTGAAGTACAAGTTGAAGGGGCAACTTGAGATTGATAGACAAGTGGTCAAGGAACTCATTACTTTGAGATTTTTTTTTCCTTGGGGAGGGAGACAGAATTTCCAGTTACTTTTGTGTCCCGCAGTTTTACGGATGAGTCCAGAGACCAGTTGGTATTTTTAAGAGGAGTTTATTACCTGCAGGGACCAACATTCTAGTAAGAATGCGGTCCTGAGCAGAAGAACAATGGGATTTTTATACCTTTACAATCAACTTTCAGTCAAGTGAGTGAACAATGGGAAATTACAAAGTCACGTAGGCAGCAGTCTATCAAGTTGAGCAAACGAGATACAGAAGCAGAACGGTTTAGTGGTTAGTCTATCTTTTTAAGTTTTACGCCTTTGACAAGCTTTGCCCATTTTCTGAGAGAACGCCTCGTTTGACAAGCTGATCCACATCCTGTTATGCTAATCCTCTTATGCTAATCCTAGTGCCAGGAGGGTCGTGCCTAACATTCCCTACTGGTCTTAATGGGAATCGAATCATTGATTCTGAGGCAGGGAGAGAGCGGTAGCCATCGAACCCTAATTGTGCCCTGGCGTGGAGCATTAGGAGTTTGACCGCCTCGACGTGTTTTTGAATGAATCGGGTTAGCCAACAGAGCAGGACAGGGCCAAAAATAAGGCAGAAAAACAATCCCAGAAAGGGGGCTGACCAAGGAGGAGAGCAAGCTAGCCAACCAAGGGGACCAATTAAACATTCGCTGGTACCAATAGGAACTCTCGGAGCGGCGCCTCTCTCGATCCTCTATTTCTAATGACCCCGGAATGATTAGCATAGAAGCAGCATTTTTTGTCCAAAGCAGCACATAATCCTTCTTGTTTAAGCAAGAGTAAGTCCAGGCCCCTTCTGTTCTGGAGGGCCACCTTGGCAAGGGAATTGAGGGACTGCTCTAAAAACTTGATGGAGCCATGGAGCTCCTGCAAGTCTTTGTCCACTTGTTCAGACAGGTGAAATATGTCCTGACTTCCCTTAATCAGGGCACCTGCCCCTACCACTGCAGAACCCATGACTCCCAGGCCAACCAGTAAGGGGATTAAAAGAGGGACGGCTCGTCGAACGCTAGCTCCAACAGGCAGATCGCCTACGGGGGTCATCTCCCCATTGGCGAGGTAGATTTTTGGAAGTACAAGCGTCAAAATGCAAAGGTCCGGCCGGGGTGTCTGGGTCACAAAAGAACTGGGGAGGGCCATAAGGAGAGTGGAGGATATACACGGCGTTAACCCGGTGCGACAGGCGAAGAGGGTTCCGTTGGGAGCCGCCAGTCGTTAGCTCTAATGGGTTTTCCCTCTCTGTGCCACACTGACCCTTTTGTGCCTCCTATACCGTGATCCAGTGATCCTTCCCTCGGTCCTCCCCTCCAACCAGGTCGCAAAACGCCTCGCATCCCCATTGGGCACAATAGAAGAAACTATCATCTCCGCATTCGGGACTGCCGTCCGATGTGCAGCCGTACTACCCCTCTGCCCTTAAACCCCTTTCCCAACCTTTCACTCCCGCACCCATACCCCCTCTGTCCTACCCGACCCCCTTTGGCTGCTGCTGATGTTTTAGGGTTGTTCCATCAGGGGGGAAGCAGTTGGCAGAGGTCTATCCGAAAGATGGGAGAGGTGTCGTGGGTGTGAGTCAGAATGGTCGCCACTGGCGGAGGATTCTGTCGTATGCCATAAGAGGAGAGGTCTGTCCACAAAGTCTACTTCACCTGCATTGGCTGGTGCGGATTCTGGGGACGACACCGTACCCCGTGAGCAAGGAGAATCAGGAGGGCCGCTGGGAGGAGACCCTTTTTTAGCTTTACCCGCAAAGGGTCCCCTGTCTTGTGCACCTTCCATTTTTCTGAATGTTCTGGCGAGGCGGGCTTGATCTGCGTCACGTGGAACCAATGGGGTTTTTCAGCCAATATTACCGCCGTGGGAGTAGAGAGGATCACTTGGTATGGCCCCTGCCACCAGGCGCCTAGAGCATGAAAGGAGGAGGACTGGGGGTGCGGTTGGCGTCCCCATCAGTGTTTCTACTGCAGGGCCGAACCTCCTGACGGATCTCCCCCTGGACTCGGTCAAGGGCCTGTAAGGACTCAAGCAAGTTTCCGTTAGATACCTCGGCCCGTACCTCCTCTGTGAGGCAGGGAATCAGGGGCGGGGGTCTTCATAACATTATCTCGAAGGGAGTAAACCCCTTCTTGTTGGGGGACATCGCGTCCGCAAAAGGGCAAAAGGAAGAAGATCTACCCAGTAACCGCCTACTTCAATAGAATATTTTGTCAGAGTCTCTTTTAAAGTCCTATTCTTCCTTTCTACCTGCCCTGAACTTTGTGGTCAATAGGCACAATGCAGTTTCCAATCAATTCCTAAAGCCTTAGCTACCAGTTTGGAAGTCTGGGAGATAAACGCCGGGTCATTGTCGGACCCCAGAGCTAGGGGAGGCCAAATCTGGGTATTACCTGGTGTAGTAGAGTCCGGGTAACAATTATTGCCATCTTCCCCTTGGTGGGGAAGGCTTCTATCCACCTCAGAATGGGTGTCCATGAAAACCAAAAGGTATAGGTACTTGCCTCGGGTTGGTTTTATTTCGGTGGAGCCAAGTTCCCAGTGGTTACCTGGTTGCTGCCCCCGCCATCGGGTGCCCTGAGCAGTGGAGGGCCGGCTGGCGCCTGCGTTAACTTGGGCACATGTGGCACACCTGGAGGTAATAGAATCGGCCAGGGCCGAGAGTCTGGGCAAGTAGAAATGGGGGCGGAACAGTTGGCAGAGTCGGGTCGTTCTGAGGTGTGTAGCCTGATGGGTCTTCAGAAGAAGGTCTCGGCCGAGTGTTTGGGGAAGGAGAATCCTCCCATCAGGATGGCGCAGCCATCCCCTCTCAGTTTTCGAGCATCTCAGTTCGTTTCGTAACTCGATTTCCTTCTCCGAGTAGGCTGGGCATTCAGGTAGGGCCCGGGGTGGCAGCTGAACCGGGAGAATCTCCAGTGGCCCTACTGGTCTTAGGGCGATTTCCTTAGTGGTTTTATCAGCAAAATTATTCCCCTGGGACTGAGTAGAGTGTAGGGATTGGGCACAGTAGGATGAACAGTTTCTACCTGGGCAGTTACCTCACGCAAGTCCTGGACAGGTCGGTAATCTTCAGAGCCGGGTTTCTTGACTGGCAACAGGGGGGTATTCCACGGCGACCTGCAAGGTACTAGAATTCCCGCTTCCAAAAGTCTCTGTATATGCTTACGTATTCCCAATTCCGCCCAGGTCGGAATAGGGTATTGTGGTTCCCAAACTATTAAGTTGTACAATGATCGGAGGCTGATGAGATGCCAGACCAGGGGGATTATCTTCGGCCCACACTCCCGGTACCTCTTTTTGTAGCTCCTTCAGAGCCTCTGATGGAACCTCGGGTGCCTGTTCCTCAAAGCGTGGTCGGATGGCCCCCCCACAGTCAAGGTTACCAAGGACTCTCAGGGCCAAGGTTAACAGAGCCCTGGCCCCGTCAGTCTTCGAGTATGAGGAGACTCCTTTCTCTGGGCGCCACCCTCTTCCTCCGGGGGCATTCATTTTTCCAATGGCCCATCTCCTTACAGTACGCACATTGATCCTTTCCTAACTGGGGACGGCCGCCTCGTTCAGGAGAGGTCCTATTCTGCCGCTGGACAATCCCTCGTCCTTTGCTACCCGTCTCGTGTAGTGTAGTTAAGACGAGTTTTGTCAATTTCTTTGCGCCTGCAACTTCTGGGTCCTCCCGGTTGTTGAAGACTTTCTGAGCTATTTCAACTAATTCGCTAAGATTTTTACCTTCAAACCCATCTAGTTTCTGAATCTTTTTTTTTTCCCCTAATATCTGGGGCTGACTGTGAGACAAAGGCAATATTAATCGCCCTGGCGTTCTCGGGCGCCCGGGGGTCTATAGGCATATACTGCCCGTATGCCTCAAGTAGGCGTTCCAAGAAAGCGGCAGGGGACTCCCGGGGCCCTTGAACGATCTTACTTTAGACAAATTGGTGGGCTTCCGGGCTGCGCCGCGGAGGCCCTGTGGAAGAAGTTGGCGGTACCTGGTTAAAGCTCCTTCACCAGCAACCGTATTCGGATCCCAGTTGGGCCGGGAGGCGCTTTTCCAGAATAACCAGGTCAGTGGTGGGTTGGCCATCTGTGCCAAGAACCTGCTTCCGAGCCTCGAGGTGAATCTGATCATGCTCCTCGGAAGTAAAAAGAACCTGCAAGAGTTGCTGACAGTCGCCCCAAGTGGGACGATGAATGTGAAAAACTGTCTCTAACAACGAAATCAGACCTTGTGGTTTTTCAGAGAAGGGGGGGTTCTGCTGTTTCCAGTTATAAATCAATCCAACCAATGCAAAAATGCACACAAAATAAATCCTTTGTTGAACTGGTGTTGCACGAACCTGTTGCTTGCCTAGGCTAAAGAGAAATGTGCTTTCTGCTGGACAATGAGAACAGTTTTTACACAATTTCTTATTACAGAGATGATACTCTCCCACATAGATGCAAAATGCACCAACCCATTGTTAACACAAACAAACCTGAACTAACACATATTTCATCTAACAATCAATGCTTGCGCATTTAGATGAACATATGAGTGCTTATGTTCATGGAAAGAAGTTTTGAGAACTTGCCATTTCAGCTGCCCACATCCTTGGGCTAGCAAATGGGCTCAGTCCCCAACAAACATTAGGCTACTGTAAGGAAATTTTTTTTTAGCACCATCAATACCAGTAACAACAGTAACAGCAATATCACTATCGTTAATATTTGGCAACATTGCAAAAGGAAAAAGGAAACAAAACTTTCTGTTGAACACCAAAGGGAAAAGTAGCCTGATAGATTTTGAAAAGAGACTCTTCCCACTGCATGCTCATGCATGCACACACATACACAGCCCCAGAGTTTCATCCATTCCCTCCCAATCCTTCAGTTGTAACATAGCAAATAACAAAATGGTATACTCAGAATTCAGAACTTATACCCACACACATATATAAGACCCAGATCCATGTTGCATAGAAAAATA
>NW_025336100.1:3104939-3156166 GCF_004798865.1 Varanus komodoensis | reverse complement strand
ATTTCTTTTGAGAGTTTTCTAGAGACTCAAAGACTTTCTTTTGAGAAATAGTGCAAGCCTGCCTCCAATCTGTGGCTGGAAGCAGAGCTGCTCGAACTTCCCAAAGTACTTTGAACTCTGCACATGCTCAGAGGCTGTGTGTGCTGCTTCTGCAGTACTCACAAAGTGGTGTTTGTGGTATCTTCCTGCCAGAGCATCCCCCCTTTTCTTGGCTCTGTGGAATAGCCAAGCCCACAGAGACAAGAAATCCAAATTTTCCAGCACAAATCCCTCCTGAATTCAGTTGGCCAGACCAAATCCAGAGAAGAGGCTGCAGTTACTGTCTCTTTAAATAATGGGAGTGCTCTTAGCAAGGTAGACTATTCCTCTTTTTCTCATTTGTTTTTCTAGTCTTTACTCCAAAAGGTACACATTTCTTCCCATATTTTTTTCAGTAGAAAAAGTACCAAATCACCATTTACCAAAACTCTTAAAATTCTCTCACATACCAAGCACCATGCACCCCCTGAATCAAGGAATTCCTGTCACTCTCAGTCTCACATGGCATACACACAACATCCAGAATAAAAATCTTTTTGCCTTTCACTCACACCTCACATTCCAAACAGCTGCAAGTTCAACAAGGGGAGAAAAAAACCAACCAATTTCCACTATTTTTCCAAAAACCTCCTCATCACATAAAAGAAAAACCTTCCTTTCTGCATGTTTGCTTCACTTTTCCTTCCTTTTCTTTCATTTCCACAATCCATCTGCTCACTTGCCTTTACTTTCGACTTACAACATCTACAAAATTCCAATCCAAACCCCATGAAATTACAACCACACCACAGTGTTTTCCTTTTGCATGTGTTTCTTCCTGAACAAATCCTCTTCCTTTCTTTCCATGCCTTCCTTCACAAACATACTCCAGCAATATCTGATGAGAAATAGATTCCTTGAATCCATTTAGCCTCTGCAGCCCCTCAGATGCAGTTTCACCTCTCTTGGTCCAAAGTACAACCCAAAAGCAATCCCAGAACCGTAAAATCCTCCCCAGGAACTTGCAAAGAAAGCATTTTTTTTTCTTCCATCTTTCATCTGCCCATCAGCATCCCCTCCTGGAATTTCAAATGCCATTATTTAATCTAACAAGAAGGATTTTTTTCCTACCTAGGAGGGCTGTAAGGCAGATGGAAGAGGCTGGAAAACTTGCAACAAGACATTAAAACAGTGTTCCCGGTTTCTGACAAGGAAAGGACCTGCATAAAAATGTTTATATATAACCCCTCTTTCATGCAGGGCTTTCACACAGGATAAGCTTATTGAGGATGTCCAGAAAACTGGGTAGGACCTGTGTTAGCCCAATTCAAGGGCCACACATTTCCTTACTTCCCAGTTCTGGCTCATATAGAAGGAATGGGGGAAGGAAAAAAATCTCACACACACATTTCCCTGATCATCACCTTTTTCCCAGCTGGACTCAGCCATGCTTGGGCTCAGGCCAATGACCTCATGAATCTGTATCTCAAACAAAGCCAGGTTCACACATTCTCATCTCAGGGGCAAGAACACCCATCCACGCCCTTGCTTTCAACCATGCCCTGAAGAGGACGGATTGGTGCGGCTGCGTGGGGAGCTTCTATTTCCTGAGGAATCCCCAAAACCCACTCTGGGCTATGCTTACCTCCCAGAAAGGGGAACACTTTAAAATACAAACAGACAAGACAGAAAACACAGACAGTAACAATGAACACAAGACCTTCACAGTCAACATAAAACTTTACACAAAACCCCAGTGCAAACATATACTCACATGGGTAGATCTTTCCTGGTGCACCAATACCATATTAGCTAGCCTTTTTTTTCTCCACCAGCTTGGACCAAAGCAAAACTTATTCCATCTCCTTAGAATGTATTTCCACCAAATGCCTTTGCAACAGGTGTAGCCAATTTCAATCAAATGAGCCCTCTAGGGCCAAGTTAGTTAGGTTTGACCATACTGGTGCGGACCTGTTGGAGATTTCTCTGGGACCTGCCTAGCCGGGGGTCTGGCAGTTCCTATAGCCTCAAGGAGTGGAGTGGGCCTAGATCTCCGTCCATTTCGTTGACATCTTCTGATGTAGGGAGGCCATTCGGTGGCAATATTCACCGAGATGTCTATATAAGGAATCTGATCAGGATGACTGGGGTTCCCGCAAAAAGGGGAAGGTCCAGAGAGCCTTCCGAAGGCCATCCTACATCAAAAGTTGTCCATTCTAATTCACAGAGAGTCTGGAGTGTGCCCGAACTCACAGAGACTCCAAATCCAGAAGCCCTTTTGGAAAAAATCAGAAAAGTTATTCAGAAGACATTGCAAAGGGGTGGTCCGGACGGACCGACCCTGCCCCATTTTCAAGTCCTGTAAAAAGAGATTACTGCGAATTTCAAGTGTCAGATCAACAAGACAGACGACAAAACAGACAATCTAAACAAACACACAACCTAAACAGGAACTGAGGCCGGGGAACGACGTCTCGCCCCCAGACTGGAAAGTGGCCCTTACGCTGCGTCCAGCAGGCCTTTCTTTCCAATACCAGATCTGCAGATATTCAGAACAGAACAGATGGCGGGTGACCGCCGTGTGCACTTACCGATTACTCCTCTCTCAGCTAGTCAGACGTCCCACCGAGCCGGGGTAGAGGCTAAAAACACCTATAGAGCCCGTCCCCGGAGTCGGGGGAGGCCAGACCCTTGGTCTCAGATCTCGCTGGGGCCTCCAAATGTTGTGTCCCGTGGTTTTACGGATGAGACCAGAGACCAGTTGGTATTTTTAAGAGGAGTTTATTACCTGCAGGGACCAACATTCTAGTAAGAATGCGGTCCTGAGCAGAAGAACAATGGGATTTTTATACCTTTACAATCAACTTTCAGTCAAATGAGTGAACAATGGGAAATTACAAAGTCACGTAGGCAGCAGTCTATCAAGTTGAGCAAGCGAGATACAGAAGCAGAACGGTTTAGCGGTTAGTCTATCTTTTTAAGTTTTACGCCTTTGACAAGCTTTGCCCATTTTCTGAGAGAACGCCTCGTTTGACAAGCTGATCCACATCCTGTTATGCTAATCCTGTTATGCTAATCGTAGTGCCAGGAGGGTCGTGCCTAACAGTTACTTTTGAAGTTCAGAAACTGGATGAAAGGTCTGCCTGCCTGCCTTTACTTTAAAAATACCCCTGAGCACTTGCAGCAGCACAAGACTCTTTACAGCAAGGCTCCTCCAACCCAGTGTACTTGAACTCACATGAACCACAGAACCCAGTTCTCTTTCATACAAATTTGGGAAGAGCTCCCAGGCTGCAAAAGCTTCTTTGCCAAAAAGACCTGGGCTACTGGAAGAAAGAGCCAAGAGGACTATTTTAGCTTTAGATCTTGCTTGCAGCAGGGCAGAGCTCTTTGCAGACAGGATTGCAGTGCAACAGGATTCCTGAATTTCTCTCTGCTATAGCTGCAAGCAAGAACATGTTTTTTTCTAAAGTTCTAAAAGCCCCACTTATTCTTCCTGTGCAGAAGGGATTTCCTTTGCAGTCCAGGAAGTTTTCTAAATACCTCTGAGGGTGAGGTCATGTAGTCTCATGGGAGTTCCTGAAGAGCTGCCCAGCTCCAGAAACCTTTCAATAAAGAGTCATAGGCTGTTGTGTGTGTGTGTGTGTGTGTGTGTGTTTCTCCTTCAGACAACAACAAAAACAGAAAGAAGATATTTCAGGTACCATTCAGGCTTTAAAGGGTAAGTGGAAATCCCTTGCCTTTTTTGCCAGGTTTTTCATTTTGCCCACACCTCCAAGGAACTGCTGAAAATATAAGAATCAAAATATTTAGCAAGGTGAATGTAATTTAGTACTTATTTCTAAAAGTATGCCTATATGTATAAATCACTATGTACATTTATGCAAATCTGCATCCCCTGCTGTCCTCTTTTCCTGATCAATTGCCTCTTTTGGGGACATGTGTCAGAGCCTCTTCTAGTTTTGAATCCTACAGAGTGCTTCACACCTTTTCTCTTTGTATGGGGTATGTTTGTGTATCAGTGCCTGAACAGGATTTGTATATAGCCTGCAGTTTAATCCTGAAAGACCCATCTTGGTAATCTCTCCTTTTGCACAGGCACTTCTGATGATTACTAGCAGTATCCAAGATGGTGTCAGTTTGAGACATGTGTTTGGTTTAATGAAAACAGAGCCTCTCGGTACCCAAGGCAGATTCTGTGCTGGGTGGAACTGCCATTTTATAGTGCAAAGAAGTCTGACCACAACAATTAAGTAGAATGATAGGGGATACTGCTAAAGCTTATGTTAGGGATCTGATTATAACATATACAGCAAAGTTTAATGTGGTGCAGTAGTTAAGAGCATGGGACTGGGACTCAGAGGATCTGGGTTCTAGTCCCTGCTCAGCCATGGAACCAACTGGGTGACTTTGGGCCAGTCACAGACTCTCAGCCCAACCTACCTCACAGGGTTGTTGTTGTGGGGATAAGATGGAGGAGGAGAATGATGTAAGCTGCCTTGAGCCCTTTGTAGGAAAAAGGCAGGATATAAATTGAAAAATAAATAAATAAATAAATAAAGAGAGAAAACAAGAAAGAGGCAAATTAACAGATGACCTGATGAAACTAGAACTGGAACTACAGAAGGATCCGTCTAAAAAAGATCTTAAGATACAGATGAATCTTTTAAAACATAAACTGAACCTTCTAGAAACAAATAAATTAACTAATCAAATCAAAATGGCTAAACAGAACTTTTTTGAAAATGCTAATAAGCCAGGAAGATGGCTAACCTATAAGTTAAAGAAAGAAAGAGAAAAAAGATTAATTCTTAAGTTGAAAGATGATGAAGGACAACTACATGTACAAAATGTACCAATAAAGAAAATAGTGGAAAAGTTCGTCACAAAATTATACCAAGCTTAAAGAGGTACCAGCTGAGAATATTCAAGAATACATACAAAAGGAAAACCTACCAACACTTCCAGATAACTTTAAAAAAATGTTGAATGAGGAAGTACAATGACAGAGATAAGTGAAGCAATTAAAAGATAAAATGATAAAACTCCTGGCCCAGATGGGCTACCAGCAGAATATTATAAATGTTTTGAAGAAATTTTAAACAAACCATTGAAGGATGTACATAATGCAGTTTTATTTGAAGCTAAAATCCCATATACATGTATGGAGGCAAATATATCACTTTTAAATGTGGATTATAAAATTTTTGCCTTGGTAATGGCAGAAAGGTTGAAAAAATTTCTACAAGACTTTATACATACATATCAAAATGGCTTCTTGCCTAAGAGGCAAATTAGAGACAATGTGAGAACTGTTCTGGATATTGTAAAGTATTATGAAGTTCATTCTGAATAACAAATGGCACTACTGTTTTTAGACGTACAAAAAACATTTGACAATGTTAATTGGCAGTTTATGAAAGAACAATTAAAACAAATGGACTTTGGCAAAAAATTCATAAATGTAATAACAACTATTTATCAAAAATAATAATGGACCATCCACAGAGACTATAAATATTCAAAAAGGCACAAGACAAGGATGTCCCTTGTCACCATTGTTATTCATATTAATCTTAGAAGTTCTTAACAGAAATGTTAGGAAAGATATGGAGATTAAAGGAACTAGAATTAAAGATGAAACTTATAAGCTCCAAGCATTCACAGATGATTTAGTTTTTATTCTAGAAGATCCCACGACAACGGTACGTAAACTGTTTAAAAAAATAGAATAATATGGAGAAGTTACTGGGATTGAAATAAATAGAGAAAAAACTAAATTATTAGTTAAAAATTGTACACTGAACCAAAGAACAGCCTTGATGGAACAGGTATATCTTCAAATAGTGAAAAAGGTCAAATATTTGGGAATCCATCTAACAGCCAGATGTGCTACATTGAAGTAAGATAATTACATCAAATTGTTTAAAGAGATTAGAGCAGATTTGGAAAAATGGTCTGATTTACAAGTATCATTGTTGGGAAGAATAGTTATAATTAAAATGAACATATTACCTAATATTTTATTTTTATTCCAAACAATTCCCCAAAAAATTAAGAAAAAGTTTTTTGATGATTTAAATAAACAAAGTTAAAGATTTATATGGCAAAAGAAGAAACCAAGAATTAAGGTAAAAATGCTTCAGGAGGCCAAAAGAAATGGGGGTTTTGGCCTTCCAGATTGGTTTTTGTGTTATCAAGCATGTGTTTTAGTGTTGCTAAAAGAATGGATAATATTAAGGAACAAAAGAATTTTATATCTTGAAGGCCATGATTTATAAATGGGCTGGCATGCTTTTATGTGGTATGAGAAATGTAAAACTCATGGGTACTTTCAAAATCACCATATTAGGAATGCACTGATTTTGGTTTGGAAAAAATTAAAGATAAAAATTTATAATAGATACCAAGATGGCTTTCTCCCATGGAAGCTTTTGTATACCCAAATGCATTAAATTTCAATAAGACTGTGACTTATAATGATATCTTGGATAATGATGGAAGATTGAAATCAAGAACTTAAAGACCAGTGTATGGATGTTTCTTGGTGACATCAAATGCAAATACAATCGAGACATGCCAAAGATTTTAAAATGTATGGTTTCTACAAGGATCAAAATATCTTTGATCAATTAATTTTAAAATCATGAAAAAAATGATTAAAAGATTATACAACTTTCTTTTAGAAATGAAAATGGAAGATGAACTAATTAAAGAAACTATGATATTATGGGCGCACAAAACTTTGGGTATAACGTTGAATTGCAGAGGTGGCAAAAGTTGTGGGAAAGAAATGCTAAGATAACTCTGGCAACTTCATATAAAGAAAACTTGTATAAATGGTATTGTCACCAAAATCAAGACAGACCATTCTGCCAGCTCATGGGGAAAATTAGGGGCGTTATACCAGGTGGCCTTCAAGGCAGAAGCTCTAAAGTGTCTGCTGATCTGTGGTATGCTCTTCTTAGAGAAGTGGTAATTTGAAAGCACGGTCATGAGAAGCTGCAGTCATGACTGGAAGATCAGTGGGTGGGAAGGATAGACTTGTGCTTTCCCTGTTGGCTGTTTTCCCAGATGAAAAACTTCCACTCCTGATTTATTTTTCCAACTTCTTGGAGAAAGATGTGGCTTTCCTTGGCAGATGGAAAAATAGCTCAAGGTTATATAAACAGAGAAGTGACCAGAGGGGAAAAATTAAACACCTTGTCCTTCAAGCAGATCTGTACCTTCTCACAGTTACTTTTTGCCTGCTCAGTAATCCTCAAAACACATTCAGCTTTAAGGAACTCAGCACTCTGAAGTTGTTAGTAAAGTGCTGTTTTTAGTATTCTGCATAATTTGAGCCAAACAGCAATAAAATGTATAAATTAATAAAAATTGGAATTATTTTTTACTTTACTCTTATTTCTCTATAATTAATATAAACAGAGAATTAATATCAGCCCATCACATATTCAGAGCATCACGGAGGCTTTTCTCAAAGTGCCACAACTATGACAGAGCAGTTTGGGGGCAACAAAAAAGAGGGCTTTTAGATCTGCAGAAAACTGGTTGTGGACATCCTGGTGTCATATCATAGAATACTAGAGTTGGAAGGGGCCATGAAGGCCATTGGGTCCGAACTACAACTGTTGCAGGACACCAGTTTACACCATCCAAATATCCAGAGGACTATTTAGTTTCTTTCTGAATGTATCTAGTCTGGGAGAGCCCACAACCTCTCTAGGCAAGTGGTTCCACTATTGTATTGCTCTAACGGAGAGGAAACCTGCCCAGTTCTCTCAGTCTCTCCTCATAGGGCAGTGTTTCCAAACCCTGGATCATTTTGTTGCCCTCCGCTGGACCCTTTCTAATTTACCTGCATCTTTCTTAAATCTTGGTGCCCAGAGGTGGACACAGTATTCCAGGTGAGGTCTGTCTAGTGAGGAGTATAGAGGAACTACTGCTTCTCATGATTTGGAAGTAATAATTCTGTTAATGCATCCCAAAATAGCATTTGCCCTTTTGGTGGTTGCATCACTTTGTTGGTTCGTGTTTTGTTGATTATCCACAATTATTCTGGCAACTTTTTCTTTTTCAGTTTTTATTTTCAATATTTTTGAGCCACATATTCCCCATCTTGTATCAATGCATTTGGTTTCTTTTTCCTAGGTGGAAGACTTGGCACCTGCCCTTATTGAATCTCATTCTCTTGCTTTCAGCCCAGTGTTCAAGTTTATCAAGATTGTCCTGGATCTTCATTCTGTCTTCTAGGGTGTTTGCTATTCTGCCCAGTTTTGTATCATCTGCAAATTTGATTATCTTTTCTTGTACTTCCTCATCCAAATCATTAATAAAGATGTTGAAAAGCACTGGGCCCAGGACTGAACCGTGTGGCACCCCGCTAGTTACCTCCATCCAATTTGAGAAGGTGCCATCAATGAGTACTCTTTGTGTCCTATTCAGCAGTCAATTTTGGATCCACCCAACTGTTTTTCCATCTGGTCCAGTGTTTGCTAATTTGCTTAACAGAATGTTGTGTGGCACTATGTCAAATGCTTTGCTAAGGTACAGTATGTCCACAGTGTTCCCTTTGTCCGTTTGGGAGGTTACACAGTCAAAAATGAGATTAAATTAGTCTGACAGGATTTATTTTTGATAAATCCATGCTAGCTTCTATTAATCACTGCATTTTTTTTCAAGATGCTTGCAGATGGATATTAGCTTTCTGTCCAATGTGACTCCATTCCTGACTAAATATGCACAGGGTACAGTGGGGAAGGCAGAATGGTTGCAGTCTTGCCTACAATGAAGCTACAATAGATATAGAATTCAGGAAGTTGCCATCTGCAAAGTGGTACTTCTTCTATCCTTACCTGGAAAAAAACACCAATGCTCCAAACTCGATGCCTACATTTTAATTTGGCCTGTAATGACAATATTGAAGGTTTTCTAGCTGCTCTTTGATGCCAAAATGAAGAAAGTTGATTAATATTTTGATCATCATGTAAATTGTTATAAATTATAATCAAGTTAATTATATTTAAAGTGATTGATTTAATTATTAATATCTTAATAAATTAACACTGCTTCACTAAAACTTCACTGCCCTCTTGTAGTACAAACTGCTTACACAGTAATTATAGCAGCAACAAATTCCCTTGCAAAAGCATTAAATAATCCATCACTATAGAATAATTCGTTGAGAGTCCCTTGCCAATTCAGTTAGTTCTGGGAGGTGGAGAGGCAACAGTGGCAGGAGTGACTGCATATTGCAGGGGCCCATTTGTGTATGTGCCATATGCTGCTTCCTTAGGATCTAATTGGGTTTGGAGAGGTTGTTTGGGGTAAAAATAGAGGCCCCAGTGTGATGTGATAGAACCAGGAATTTGGAGTGAGGATCATGTCCCTCTCCTCACCACATCCCTCAGCTTTCTCAGTATAATGTCACAAGCAGTGGGTTTTCAGCAACCTGCAATAACAGAACCTCAAATCTGCATGGACCAAAGAGCTAAATTCAGTTTTGAAACTACTCTCAGGGCCCACATTCCAGGGGTGGATGGGCTAACAATACCGATACAGGTTAGCTTGAAGCTTTTGCTGCCAGTTACTAAGCCTTAGGAGAACCAGTTCAACCTTGTGTACAAAATGTGCGAAAGACAGGGGGTACACTTGGACAAGGAGTAGCAGCCATCTGAAGGCCAAATTAGGAGCCTGGGTAGGCTGGATTTGGCTCGCTGACCTGATGTTCAACACCCCTGTAGCACTGGTCTGAGAAAGGCATTGTGGGAGGAGGTTAGCAGGTACTAGGTGGCAGGCCTCAATGGGAGCTCTACTGGTACCATCATAGACGGAAGGGGCAAAACAACATTTTTACTAAGAGGAGAAATGGAACTTCTGCCATCGCCACTCTGTACTTCCCCATCCCATTCCCCAGCCTAAGCTAAGGATGTTACAAGAGGTTTGTTACAGTTCATTTTTGCTTACCTTCTGGACTGAACACAGATTCAAATGCAATTTATTGTGGAAGTCTACCTATTTCTAAGCTGACTGTGTGATTTATGGATCCCTGAAAAAATCATGCATGTATACATTTGAAAAGTGCATGTGAAAAAATGTACTTTTGAAAAAAATGTGCACTAATATAATTTAATCAATAGAAGAAGAATGCACATCAAGGATGCAAACAGTTGGCATGTGTATTTGGGAAAATATGCCAAAAATAAGTAACATAGAGTGCTGAAAGTCACACAGTGTCGTCAGATCCAGAATATTTGACAAAAACAGCCTTTAAAAGGACTGGGCTGGGCTGGTTGTTTGGCGCCCACCTGCAGTAAAATGGGTACTCTTAAGTAAAACCTCTTAATTAACCGTGAATTCTTCCCAGTTCTCAAGGAAGTCATTTATTTTCTTAGGTTAGAACTTTCTGCTTGGGATGAGGGAAGCTGTCAGTCTCTTATTCTCCCATATTCAAGTTGTTAAAATAGCAAGTTCCTTTCCTCTAAATGTGATGAGGTGTTAATATTTTGGCAAATTGTTCTCTAAATTAACAGAAACAAAATTCTCACCCAACTGCACCACCCAAATTCAGATTTGTTTGTCTGCATGGTGTGCCTAACTGCCATATGATGAGCCTGTTGGAAAAAAGAGCTGGCAGCCTTAATTCTTCACTGCAAACATAGTTGAATGCACAGCCATTCAGAGCCAAACTTTGAAGAACAAAGAACTCTAAAGCCCTGGACTTTGATCAAAGAAATTGTCAGTTTTAATTTCTCTTACATTCAGTTATTTTTACTCTCATGTTCTTTCTGGCCTGATTATCAAGATCTTTGCACATTTTGGTAAATTTTTATCCAAAGCAATATAAAATAAAACTCTCCACTACTCATTGCCAGCATGAATTCAGTTTTCCTGTCTAAAAGCTGGACAGCAGCAGTGTGTTGACATGTTTTCTAGGGAGGAAATTCTTATCCAAACTGAACTGAAATAAAGTTCGCTACTTCTGAAATTGTCTTCTTCCTGCTCAATGCCAATATTTTCAGTTTTCCAATGTAAATCCTGGATGGTAACTTAGTGCATTGACATATTTTCTAGGGAAGAGATTCCCTTAGGTTTCTGCCAGGGAGAGAAAACATCGAAATATCCTGACAAAAAGTCAATACATCATCTGGGCAGCCATAAATCTTCACTGCTTTTATCTCTCTTTTGTATGTGCAGTCAGAAGGGGATAGCCAGATCCCAGATTGACCATGACACTAATGGAATTGTGAAGTCTGCCAGGAAGCATAAAAATGCCATTTGTTAAGCTCCCATGTTAATGATAGTAACAATGCTCTGTCTTCAACAGACTGAAAGCCCTTCTCTGCTGTCATGGTGAACATCTGCTTTCGATTGTACAATTTACCATCTCCCTTAGCAGCCTGGAAGATCTAAACATTGAGTGTGTAGGAGGCAGAGCTGGCAGTGAGGTTGCCATGGGTGGGCCTCAGTGATGTGTTCAATTCACTTATTCCAAGTCCCAAGTCAAGTCTCCAGTCTTTCAATTCCTAGACGAGTCTCAAGTCATTGCAAGAAATTTTCCAGTCAATTTTCAGGTCTTGACAAAAAGTCACCATCAGCATCCACCAGTTGATCCAAGATTGGCTGATCTGCTCATTTCTGCTGCAACAACCTTTTCTAAGCAATTTTTCAATCTGGATTGCCCTATAAAATTCTTTTAGCATTAGAAACTGGATCAAAGTGCAATTTACTGACACTCTCTTACCTAACTAGGGTTACTAGATCTCTCCCTATTATGAGCCTTCCCATTGCCTTCCCCAGAATAGACATAAGTCTAACCTGCCTGTAATTCCCCATGTTTCCTATACTCCCCCTTTTAAGACTGGGACCACTGACACCTTCCTCCAGTCCTCTGAAACCTCACCCATTCTCCCCAAACATAACTGGAACCCTAACCCTCAAAAATGGAGGCCAAAGGGTGCAAGAGAACCACTGCCAACTCCCAAAGTACCCTCAGGTGTAACCTGTCAGGGTCTGGTGCCTTTGTAATGTCCAATGCCCTGAAGAGTTCCTCAATTTTTATGGGGGGGTGACCCTAATCTGTGCCCCTAGATCCCTGGCTTCATCACCCCCCCCCCCATAGATCTCCCCTGTCCTGCTTTGGGGAGAACACAGTGGCAAAATAATCATTTAGCATCTGTGCCTGTTCCCTCACATCATTCACCGAATCCCCTTTCTCCTTATTGAGTGTGTACCCTTCCTCTTGCATTTACATGTTGATAAAAGCCCTTTTTATTGCTCCAGATATTCTTTGCAAGTCTCAGCTCATAATCAGCCTCAGCCTTGTGAAGAATCTTGCAATGAGCCTCTTCCTGGTATACCCTTTTGTCTACTTGCCCCAGTGCCCATTTTCTATCAAGGTTTCTCTTACATCTAATTGTTCTTACTACCTTTTTTTGCATTCACGGCAGTGCTCTTCTTCACCTCTCCAGCTTGCTAACTAGTGGTATCATCAAGGCTTGCACCTCCAAGACCTCCCTTTTTAGTGCCATCCACCCCTTCCCAACTCCCTTGCCTTCCAGTACCCTCTCCCAGGCGACTGTCCCCAGTCTGGCCTTCAATTGACTAAAGTTGACCCTCGTGAAGGTTAAGTTGACCCTCGTGGAGGCAGGTCAAGTAGCTTCTGCTACTTGACCTGCCACTCATTCCCATTCCCCTGATCTCAAAGCAAAGGATGGAGTGATCACTGTTGGTCAAAATCAAGAGAAGGACATTCCTCCCCCTTGTCACCTCCTGGACACTGCTTGGAAAACCCTCTCAGAAGAATGTGGCCTGGCTGTCGCTTGTGACTGAATCTCCCAGCTAATATCTGGGAGACTGATATCTCCCACCATGTCCCTCCCCTGAGATTTCCCTCGAATCTGGTCTGTCAGGGCATTGTCCAGGATCTCAAGGTGACTCGGTGGGTGATAGCATACCCCTACTGTCAGGTCCGTCTCTCTGTCAAGACCTTTAGTTTTACCCAGACCAGCTCTACCAGATCCCCATCTGCACCACCCTCTACCTCATTGTATCCTATCCCTTCTTGACATGTAACACTGTGCCCCCTCCCCTCTTTCCTTTCCTGTCCTTTCCGAATAGGACATACCCATGTTTACATTCCAATTCAAAGTTGAACCAAAATGAAATTCTCATCCATCTGCATCAGCCAAATTCCATAGGTCCAGCTGCTCCCAGAATGGAGAGGACTGTGTTAGACCTGCCCTCTGTATAACTGATGAGGACTGACATAAAAAAGAGATGGCAGTGCTAGCTGATGTACACAAGTCCAGGCTTTTAAATGCACAGCACTCAGTTTCTTTGGCCTGCATGTATGTTTTGGCTTCGTCCAAGTTGCTGCTGCTGTTTTAAGGGTCTCAGGTTCTTTCTACCCAGACTTGCTGCTCCTTGCTTGGGAACACTCCTGCTTCTCCAGTTCCAAGCAACTATTGACATCAGGAGGTTTAGCAAGCCTTAGCAGAGCCCCTACATGGCGATTAGGCCTCACTTTTCTATTGGCTATTAGGTCATTGGCTATTATGGCTATTAGGCCTCAGTATTTCAGGAAACAATGTGGATCTCAGCATATCTTTCAGGCTAGTTGACAGGTTAGTAATGAGAAGAAAATCTGTTCTCCAGTTCCGAGCAAGTACTGACATCAGGTTCATTTGTTTGTTTCTACACCAGACTTGTTCTCTAAATTTTCAATTTTTCATCATGTTCTTCTTGTCAGGCATGCCAAAAGCAGCAGGTAGCTGTGAATACCATTATGCACTACAGTAGTCCCCTGAAATCTGTGCGAGTTACATTGCTAGAGCACCCATGAATTGTGAAAAACCGCGGATTTGGTGCCGGCGATGGGCACCAGCCGCCAAGGCAGTGTGGGTGGGAGGTGTGGGCCGGCCGGGCCGGGGGGCAGGCACATGTGTGTGGTGAGGCAGGTGCACGCAGAGATCATTTTCTCTGATCAAGTCCAAACCGATCTCCTTGTGAGCAAGCCACCGCACGGAAAATTCTGTGAAAGACTGAGACTGCAGATGCTGAATAGCGACTTCATGGGAATATATTGTATCACATAAAGATGAGTTAAATGAAATCACTCAGATTATAATCTACATTTCAACAATATGGAGAGGCAACTGATAGAGAGAGGAGCAGATTGCAGATTGGGTGTGCTGAATTTTCATTTAAAAGAACAGCACATTTCTAACCTTCTCTAGACAGTCAAGAGATGAGAGCAGATGTGATTGGAAGCTCACAAGATCAGGATAGTGATACAAGATTTTTTCTTGTAACACATTTCTTCCTTTTGTTGTGGTTCCAACAAAACAACTCCATACCTGAAGCAGTTTTTTTAAGCAGGGGGTGGGAGGGGGGTTAGTCAGGATTACAGCACAGAAGGAAAGGGTTAAAAAAGAAACCTGGTATGCCAGGAGTGCCAAGCCTCTTTTAGCTCAGGGGCTGAATTCCATTTCAGGGAACTTTACACTTCCATGGCAGGCAGGGCCAAATTCAAAAGGGGCAGGATCAAGCCTCTCATTGTATTGTAGCTTATGTTCTTACTACCAGCAATTAAACCTTAGGAGAGGCATTTCAGCCTTTTAGGAGAGGGGAAAATGCACAAGATCCAGGAAATGTTCCCCTGGGAGAAGAGGGTGTGGCCATCTTGGGAACCTGGAGGGCATATTAGGACCCAGATGAACTGGCTTTGGCCCATAGACCTGAAGTTCATGCTGCATCCCAGATTTCTGATCTGCCACCCATGACTGCTATTTAAAACCAAACACACTTCAGATAATATGAGACATGGCCCACAGAAACAGCCAGGAAAACATGCAATGCTTCAGTGAGTTGGACAGTGAGGTTTCCTTTACTCAGCAAAGCTTCCAGTCCCTCCTCCCCTGTGTCTTTCTCTTGCTAGTGAACAAGTTTAGCAAGGGAGCAGAATGAATTGGCACAATTCATGTAAAACATGTCAGTGAGATACATTTATGCAAATCAGTTATTTGTAGTATTTAATTTTTACCTATTAACACATTCTTTTTTATTATTTAAAGCCTCACAACAAACCTTCACAATACTTGCTTTCCTGGGATTTGCCATGAGCCCAATCCTTCAGGCACATGTTCTCACAATTTGGCAGAATCCCAAGATCAGTGAGATTCTTTTCCTGCAAGCAAATCCCAGGGTAAAAACTTAATGGTTACACTCTTCAGTAATACTATCTCCATAAGCTTCATAAATAATTCTAAATCTGTCCAAAGCTAATAGCTAAAGCAAAAGTCAGAAATCCAGGCAACCTGAATCCCCATTGCAGAATACAAAGGACACAAGCCATCCCAGCCAACCAAAGAAAAGCATTCTAGAAAAAGATTATTATTATTATTATTATTATTATTATTATTATTATTATTATTATTATTAGAACATTTCTATGCCGCCCCTTGCCGAAGCCTCGGGGCGGCTTACAACACAATAAAATACAATACAATGCAGTGGGTTAATCCAGCCTTGAAACCTTAATTGGAACCTCATCACTAAGTAGGTTATGGCTTATCAAACCCTACAGTCAAGGCAGGTCCAAGTGCAAGTTCAGCATAATCACACAGAGAAAGAGTTTTTGAGAACTTCCACTTCACTATGCACATGATACATGGGTGCAGAAATGAGAAGGTCCAAGAATCAGGATAAGTCCAAGCCACTCTGCACTACAGATGAAGAAAACGCCTGTTCCATGCCAAGGAAGAATTCAGCTTCTATGAAAATCACAGCAGTATTTTTCACAGCAGATTCAAGAGACAAAGGTCCAAACTAAACAGAGCATTCATATGAAGAGTGTCCCAAGAGGCTCCAATGGTAGTAGGTCCAAACGGAGAGGATCTGGGGAAGTGAAGACTACAATGTTCCTAGCAAAAGGCTTCCCAGCCTGGGCATCTGCTTCAAGGTGAAGGTGTTGCTGAGATAGACTTCTTAAGCAACTAACTGACCAGGGATCAAAGGGGCCTGCATTCTCAGAGGAGAGGACGTCTCCTCACAGCAATCAACAAATTTACCAAGGAGAGCAGTGGGCTGGGATTGGGATTATCTGCTCACCCTGTGTGCTGGATTCTGTGACAATACATTGCTAAACTACTGTATACAGTTTTGAAATTAAAGCACCATTGCGTAATAACAATGTGGGTGTCTCAGTGCATTCAATTACATACCAAACTGCCCAGCTCTTTTGCCTTGGCGCTTAGAGGATTACTGAGCCATGTTCCAGACAGTCACTCCTATTTCCTGTGTCACACTCCAATATGTAGTGCAAGACAAGAGGCAATAATAATTTAAATCAGCGGGGGCTGAATGTGTGGTTAATAACTGCAATGGGCTTATCTAGTCAGACAAAGTATCATCCTGTCATGTCCGTTCAATCAGAGATAGTAATTGAAGGCATTATTCACACTTCTCTTTCCCCACTGTCCCTTCTCCACCAAACTTCCTTTGGCTAAAAGCACCCTTGCAAAGGACACAGGCCAGTGCACATCCATTCCAATGTATTGCCATGGCTCTGGAGCTGCGGTGCCCTGCAAGGCAACATACCATCCGCACCAATGCAAAGGGTGGATTTTCATACCCTCTCCCTATTTTCATGTCTTTGTAAGACAGTGTTCCACTCCTGCTCTTCTTTTTGATGAAGAAATGGCAGTAGCCCTTGCCTGCCCTTGCTGCTGCTTCACTGCTTCAGCCTGAGGGGAGGGTCTAATCCCACATGTGGAGAGGACACTTGGGAATGTGCCTGTAAGAAAACAGGGTAACTGGCTGTCCTGCACTGACTGATCCATTATAATGAAGATTCAGATGCTTGAGCTGATGGCAAAAAAATCATTGCTAGCAGTTTAGTATTGGGAGTGTAGGGGCAGTTGCTATTAATTTTCCTATACTTTTGGAGATGCTTACCCCAGGTTAGAGTGGGTGGCCATAGCTGGGCTGGCTTCAGTTTCTCTCCCAGTTTCCATGTGTATCACCTGTTTTCCTGGTTGATGGGTAACCATATAAACTATGCAACTTAAAGTCCCCATTTCAAATCGCATCCCATTCATGAGCTCACTGGGAATTTCAAGAAAGCCACTATCAGCCCTGGTCATCTCATTGAAGGCAAGTAAAGTCACATGGATAAAAATACTAAAGGCAAGTTCAGTCATAAGCATGCAGAAGTTGCTCAACAAAGAGGAAGGACAGGATATAGAAGAAGCACTTTTCCACTAAGCTAAAAAAAAGCAGCATAGGAATTGCTCAGCTGGGGCTAAGTTCAATCTTCTAAGTGTACAGTACATCTTTAATACATTAGTTCTGTCTACTAGACATGCAAAGGCTTAGATTTCCTACCTGTGAGTAGCCATGTTGTAAGCCATCCTGAGATGCTATACATAAAGGGCAGCATATAGATGTTTTAAATAAAAATAAATAAATATGCTTCTCATGTTTATTTTTCAATAAAAATACTTCCAACTAAAAATTGGTTTCAATGGAATTCAGGGGAATGATTGTTCAGCCCCAGCCTCTTTTGCCTTTGGCCCCATTCACATGTAGCCCCCAAGAGCTTCTCCAAGATGCCATCCCGACCTTGGACCAGAAATTGTGCCCTACTCCTAGTATGTACTATATCCCAGCATTACACTTTAGAAATTTTAATGAGTCACAGACATACTATGGATGATGGTGGTGATCTTGGTGTGACTTGTGCTGTTTTCATTATCATCAAGATACTGCTTTTAGCATGTGCAATGGACTGGAATGTTGGCACTTAGTTTGATAAGGTAGCCTTACTCTCTTCTGCACAACTTGCAACATTAGTTAATTCTGCATGTTTCCCATCACCACCAACAACTGTGTATGTTTCAGCCAACTTATGTAGTATCATTCATCATTCAATTTAAAACACAAAGAGTGGAGCTAAAAAGCTGCTTTGTGAGTGCTGGGAGGCTTTTCCGTTTACATGATGAAGGACTTTATGTGGAGCAGCTGTTGCTGGAGAGAAAATACCATAGATCATCCCTGAAGTCAGGGTATTAGGATAAATGGTTAAAGGGGTAAAGAACAAAATCATCTCGATTTTCATTATACTTGTATTAGAACTTTAAAGCATAATTGGATAGGATCTGGCAGGGATCTGTCCCCAACCTCCAAGTTATACATGCTGAGGTGGTGGAATGTACCATTTCAGGCTGTGGGTAGTGTAGGGGTTATATTTGTGAATGGTTCCCCACATAATAACCTCCCTACCTATAGTAAAATAGTACCTGAGAGATCGGTAATGAGGGTGGGGGAGGGGAATATTTTCCCCTGATGTACTGGTTTTCTACATGACAACTGTGTAAAACCAAACCAGAAGGCATTCCAAAATCTAAGTCCACAGTCAGAATTCCAAGGTCTTTTTTTCTCCTTATTTGACCGCATGTTTAGATCTGATCTTCTAGGCCATTGGTGGCAAAACTATGACACGTGTGCAGCAGTGGGCACGGGTCTAGGCCTCTTTGGGAGAAGGAATAGCACCAGCCTCTTTAAAGGAGAATGTGATTAAGCTATTCCTTAAAAAAAGCCAAACCTGGACCCAGCAGATGTGAATAATTATAGTCCTGTTACAAATATTCACTTTCTGGGCAAGATGTTCAAGTGAAAGTGATTATATGGAGGTGTAGGCTGAGGTGTCATCAATATGCAAATAATAATGTACTATATGCTCTTTTTTAATTGAATCCAGGTGCAGCGTGGCCATTTTAAATCAGTGCCAGAACTTGATAATGGACTGGATGAAGACCAATAAACTGAGAGGCAATCCGGACAAGGCAGAGGTGCTGCTGGTGGGTGGATTGTCTGTTGAGTTGGAAGTTGAGTCTCAGCCTGTCCTGGATGGGGTCATACTCCCCCTAAAAGACAATGTTTGTGGTTTGGAGGTGCTCCTAGACCCAGAACTGTCACTGGAATCAGAAGTGGACTCAGTGGCTAGGACTTTTTATCAGTTTAAACTGATTTATCAACTTTGTTCCTATCTTGTTAGGCAGAGCCTGGCCATGGTTATCCATGCTTTAGTAACCTCTCAGTTGGACACGCTCTACACGGGGCTGCCTTTGAAAATGGTCTGAAAGCTCCAACTTATTTTGTATAGGACAGCACCGCTATTGATGTGGATTGGCCTACAAGATCACATCATGGCTGTCTTCTCTAACAGCTACATTGGCTGCCAGCTGAAGTCTGGGCCCAATTCAGAGTGTTTGTTTGACCATGGCTTGGGGTCAAGTGATCTGGAGGAAAGCCTTGTTCCATACGTTCCTACCTGACCCTTAAAATCAACTGTTGAGGTCCTTCTCAAGAAGTAAGGAGTTGGCAACCAGGAGAAGGGCCTTTCAGTAGTGGAACCCCATCTCTGGAACTTGCTCCTCAGAGACGTGCACCTGGTGCCATGCTCGACATCTTTTTGGCACAAGGGGAAAACCTTTTTATTCTCTAAATATTTTAATACTTAAGCCTGTGTGTTTTTATTGCTGAGCAAGTTTTAAAATACATTTTGGCTTGGCTCACGAATGCCTCAGGTCACAAACAGAAATTTCAGAAAAATTTTGCCTCAGGTGGCAAACTCCACATTGGGTGATGATTGCAATCACGTCCGTCTTCTCTGCACAAGTGCAACCACTATCATGCTGAGGGGGGGAGGGGGAGAGATGGCTGGATCGCGCCCATGTTCCTTACCTGAGTGTGACCGTGATCATGCCCATCTACGGCCACAATCGTGCTTGCACTCAGGCAGGGAACATGAGAGATGGCCGCAATTGTGCTTGGGAGGGGGAGATGGCCAAGATCTTTGTTGTTCTTTGTCACTTTGCTTCAAATATTTGTGATTAAAAAAATAGTTACAGAACAGATTAACCTTATTTACATTGAACCTTATGAGGAAACTTGACTTGGCTCATGACCAGTTTGGGTGGCGACCAGAGTTGTGGAACGGATTAATTTTTTGAGCCAAGGTATCACTGTAGTTTATCAATTGCTGCACACTTACTGGTGTTTCTAGTTGTTATATTGTTCTAGTTTTTATAGTATAGTATGAGTATATTGTTCTTAAGAGTATTTTATGAATTGTATTTCATAAAATGATTTAAATATTTGTAAACCACCCAGAGAGCCTGTGGGCCATGGGGAAGTAAATAAATGTGGTGATGGATAGATAAAATTATCCACCCAGTTTTGTGTCATCTCCAAATGTGATAAGCATTCCCTGTACCTCATCATTCAAATCATTAATAAATTGTTGAAGAGATCTGGGCCCAAGACTGAACCCTGTGGTACCCCACTTGTTACCATCCCCAATCTGAGAAGGTATCATTGAATAAACACTCTTTGAGGTTGATTCTGCAGCCAGCTGGGGATCCACCTGGTAATTGTTCTATCTAGCCCACTTTTAAGCTAGTTTTTAGCAAGGTTATCAGGGGGCACTTTGCCAAAAGCTTTCCTGAAGTCATGATACATTATATCCACAGTATTCTCACAGTCCACAAGGGAAGTTACTGGATCAAAAACTCAGAGGGGAATAGTCTGGCAGGATGTGTTATTTACAAATCCATGTGGGCTTCTATTTATTTATTTATTTATTTATTTAGTACGCTTCTATGCCGCCCCATTTGCCGAAGCCTCAGGGTGGCTTACAACAATAAATAAATGCATATTAAACATATAAACACAATATAATTGGAGAGATCCTGGCCGAAGATATAAAATCAATAAATAAAGCTAACAATTAAAATAATGTTTAAATAAAAAGGTCTTCGCCTGGCGCCAAAAAACAAATACCGACGGCGCCAGGCGGACCTCTCTGGGGAGCGCATTTCATAGATTGGGTGCCACTGCAAAGAAAGCCCTCCTCCGAGTACTTACCCTCCTAATAGCCTTCACAAAGGGTTCCCGGAGAAGGGCCTCTTCTGCTGATCTCAAGGAGTGGGAGGGCACGTATGGACATAAGCGCTCCTCTAGGTAGCCAGGACCCAAGCCGTTAAGGGCTTTATAGGTAATAACCAACACCTTGAATTGGGCCCGGACTTCAATGGAGAGCCAGTGAAGCTGACGGAGGACTGGAGTCATGTGAACATAATGCCCAGTCCCCGTCAGAAGCCTGGCAGCTCTATTTTGCACCAATTGAAGTATCCCAACTGTCTTCAAGGACAGCCCCACGTAGAGTGCATTGCAGAAGTCTCGTCGGGAAGTTACCAACACGTGTGTCACTGTCACCAGGCAGTCGTTCTCTAGGTAGGGACACAGCTGATGGATCAGCCGAAGCTGAAAGAAAGCGGTCCTTGCCACCGCTGTCACCTGAGCTTCAAGTGAAAGCTCTGGGTCGAGGAGCACTCCCAAGCTGCGGACCTTGTCCCTAAGAGGGAGTGCAACCCCATTCAGGACAAGGTCAAGGTCCCCGAAGCCAGATCCGCCTACCAACAGGACCTCCGTCTTGTCTGGATTGAGCTTCAGTTTATTGGCCCTCATCCAGCCCATTACCTCGGCCAGGCACTGGTTCAGTACAGCCACTGCCTCACCTGGATTGGTAGAAAATGAGAGGTAGAGCTGGGTATCATCAGCATACTGATGATTCCGCAGCCCACACCTCCTAATGACCTCTCCCAGTGACTTCATGTAGATGTTAAATAGCAAAGGGGACAAAATGGACCCCTGCGGTACTCCATGGCATAACTGCCATGGCGCAGAGCCATAGTCCCCCAGCACAACCTTCTGGAATCGGCCATTGAGATAGGAGCAGAACCACTGCAAAGCAGTGCCTCTGACCCTCAATCCTGCTAGCCTATCCAGAAGGATACCATGGTCGATGGTATCAAAAGCTGCTGAGAGGTCCAGGAGAACCAACAGGGATGCACTCCCCCTGTCCTTCTCCCTGCACAGGTCATCGTACAGGGTGACCAAGGCAGATTCAGTACCGTACCCGGGTCTGAAGCCAGACTGAAATGGGTCCAGGTAATCAGTTTCATCCAAGAGTGCTTGGAGTTGTCCCACCACCACCTGCTATAACACCTTGCCCAGAAATGGGATGTTGGCCACTGGTCTATAATTAGTGGCCATCTCTGGATCCAGGGACGCCTTCTTCAGAACTGGTCGGACTACCTCCTCCTTTAAAGGGGCAGGTACCCGGCCATCCCTCAGAGAGGCATTAACCACTTCCAGGATCCAGGTCCCTATCCCGTGCTTGGTGTTGTTAATTAGCCAAGATGGGCAAGGGTCCAATAGGCAAGTGGTGGGACATACTCGTCCGAGCACCTTGTCCACATCATCAGGCTGCAGTAACTGAAACTCATCCATCAATTTTGGACCAGACGGCGGCATTGGCATCTCCCCAGAAGCCTCTGGGTCACTAGTAGAGTCCAGCTCATGACGAATCTGAGTGATTTTCTCCCTAAAATGCTTGGCAAAGTCATCACAGTGGGCCTTCGAGGGTGGTACCAGATCTTTCTTAGGGCCAGGATGAACCAGCCCGTGTACCACCTATTAATCACTACATTGTTTTCCAAGATGCTTACAGAATGCCGGCTTTATAATCCACTCCAGAATTTTTCCAGGTATTTATGTCAGAGTGATTGATCTCTTGTTCACAGGTTTTTCCCTTTCTGAAGAGAGGGTCAACATTAGTATTTTTCCAGTCATCTGGCACTTCACCTGTCCTCCATGATTTCTTCAAGATAATAAACAGTGGTTCTGAGAGTTCTTCTGCCAATTCCTTTATTACTCAGAATGGAGTTCATAGGGCCCTGAAGACTTGATCATTTGCTTATCAGTCTCAAGCTGCATTCCAGTCCTTTCAGTTTGTACTTCACCTTTGCCAGGAGGATCACAGACACCCAGTCTTCTCTTTGTGAGGCTAAACATGTCCAGCTCTTTCAATCTTACCTCACAGGATGTTGTTTCCAGTCCCTTGATCATCCTAGTTGCCCTCCTCTGAGCCCTTTCCAGCTTGTCTGCATCTTTCTTAAACTGGACACAGTACTCCAGATGAGACTTAACCAGTGCTACAATAAAAAGGAACGAGTATGCCATGTGATATGGAAGTGATACTTTTATTAATGCAGTCCAAAATAGCATTTATCCCTTTTGCAGCCACATCACATTGTTGACTCATCTTCATCTTGTGAATATTTTCAACAATTCCAAGATCCTTTTCACTTGCAGTATTGTTGAGCCATTAACATAAATTAATATGAGCTTTCCTCTGCCATAAAATTTAGTTAGAACTTTAACTTGATTAGAAATGAATACTGTTCCAGTGGCAGTTAAGAAGGCAAATGCCACCCTTGGATGTATAGCCAGAAGTGTGACTTCCAGATTTAGGGAGGTGTTGATACCACTGCACATGATTATGGTATGCCCAAAACTGAGCTACTGCATCCAGTTCTGGGCTCCACATTATAGAAGAGACATAACTAGGTTAGAATAGGTTCAGCACAGAGTCACAAGAATGGTAGCCGGGTTGGGAAGGATGACATATGAGGAGAGATTGAGAGAACTGGGTCTTTTCAGCCTGGAAAAGATGAGACTCCAAGGGGATCTTTTAGCTGTTCTTTCCTGCAGTGGAGGGCAGGATTTGTTCCCACAGGGCAAAGTTCAAGGAACCAGGCTTCAGGTTGGATGTCAGGAAGTACTTCCTGACAGTTAGGACCCCTGGGATATGGAATGGGCTTGCAAGGGAGGTGGTTTAGGCCCCATCAGTGAGGATGTTCAAGGAAAGATTGAACAACCACATGTTGGGGATTACATGAGCAAAGGGAGCTGGAACTGGAGATCAAAGTAGATGGCTCAGGAGACCCCTTCTGACTTACTTGGTTTCTATGTGTTACCCCAAATGTTGCTATAAAATATTTTTTCTGTGTGTGGTGACAACAAACCGTCCAAGCAATTAGAATTGTTATGGTGCTATTTTACAGCAAAACATTATGGAACAAATTAATGTAGTTGTTTCTAAAAAGGACCTAGCCATATATCACTGTGAACTTAATGTCTTTTCCAGATTTTGCCACAGTTCCTTATTTTTCAGAATACTGCAAGTTCCTTATTTGGGAGTATTATACCCTGTACAGATTCTCACCAGGAAAACCCCACTTTGAGTTGATCAGGCTCAAATGGAGCAATGGGAGACACAGACATTACAGCACTGTCGAGTGTGGCCCAATGAAACTTGGAAAGTCCCTTCTTTATATACTGTATCTGAGCAATTTGTCTGAGCTCTGTGTTCTTTAGGGTAGAATTCACTGTCCAGTCTCATCTAGTTCATCGCTTCACCTCCCCAGGAACATTCTTATCATTTGTTTTCTCTACATTTCTCCTTATAAGGTATGTTTATATATTCATGATTTGTATACATTCAGCTGATCCATATAATCACCCTACATTTAAAAATCATAATTTGACTATGAGTAAATCTGACTGAAATTAACTCTTGTATACTAAATACATTCCCTGTTCTGATAAACTGTACAGTGTCCATGTCAGTTAGTCCCCTATTAGACTCTGACAGATTGTGCATAGATTTTTTTTTCATTTGAACAGTGACTAATTCAGTGTATTCTGGAACTGTAAGGGATAGCTAATATCAGTGGTATCTCTTCTGCAAATTCTTCACTTAGGGCAATAATTGTGCTAGTTATTAGGTTGTATGTCAGTTCAAGGCAGTTAAATAACCCCACCAAATAATGCTGAGTTGTTCCTGTAAACTAAAACAAACTCCAGACTGGTTAGGTTTCATTCACAAAGAAATACTGAGTCTAGCTGGTCACTAAACCTGCTGGGAGGAGTATGGAGGGAAACTAGAGGAAGACAGTGAAGGATGAATTAATATACAAGAGACTCAGTGAGTGGAGCCTTTTCACTTCAAGAGACATCTGAGAACCAGGGTTCAGACCGCTAGCTGCTTGAAAGTGATTTATGCATTGCAAGATGACTGTGACCTGGTTTGCAAAGTTACTACAGCCCCTATGACTTACTAGAGGTAGAAGGGGCCAAGAAAGCCATCAGTCCAACCTCCTGCAGTTGCAGAAGACCCATTCACACCATCCCACTCAGATATGACTGATCAGTTCCTTTTGAATGTCTCTAGGGTGGGAGACCCACAACCTCTCTAGGCAACAGGTTCCTCTGATGTATTACTCTGACTTTCCCTGATATCTAACTGGAATCTGCTTTGTCACAACTTGAGCTGATTATTCCATGTCCTACACTCTGGCATGGGCAAGAAGAGGTCTTGTCCTTCTGCTTTGTGACAGCCTTACTTATAAAGTGATATCATATCCCCCCTCAGTCTTCTCAAGTTTGAACATGCCCAGTTCTCTGTCTTTTCTCATAGGGCAGTGTTTCCAAACCCTGAATCCCCTTTGTTGCCCTACTCTGGACCCTTTCTAATGTTTCTGTATCTTGCTTCAACTGTGGTGCCCAGAACTGGATGCAGTATTCAGAAATAATACTACTATTAATGCATCCCAAAATAGCATTTGCCCTTTTGGCAGGTGCATTGCATTGTTGACTCATACTTAGCTTATTATCCACAATAACTCCAAGTTCTTGTTCATTTTCAGTTCTGTTGAGCCACATATTACTCATCTTGTATTGATGCATTTGGTTTGTTTTTCCTAGGTGAAGGACTTGGCATTTGACTCTATTGAATTTCATTCTGTTGCTTTCCACCCAGCATTCAAGTTTATCAAGATCTCCCTGGATCTTCATTCTGTCTTCTAGGATGCTTGCTATTCCACCCAGTTTTGTATCATCTGCAAATATGATCATCATCCCCTGTATTTTCTCATCTAAATGATTAATAAAGATGTTGAAGAGCACTGGGCAGAGGACTGAACCCTGTGGCACCCCACTAGTTACCTCTATCCAGTTTGAAAATATGCCATTAATGAACACTCTTTGTTTCCAATTTAGCAGCCAATTTTGGATCCATCTAATAGTTTTTCTATCTAGTCCAATTTGCTAATTTGTTAAGCAGAATTTGTGGGGCCCTATGCTGAAAGCTTTCCTAAATCTAAGGAGATAATGTTCTCAGTGTTCTCCCTGTCCATTAGATTAAATTAGTCTCACAGGATTTATTTTTGATAAATCCATGTTGGCTTCTATTAATCACTGGATTTTCTTCAAGATGCTTGCAGACTGATTTTTTTAATGTTCAGTAATAGTCAAAAATCATATTCCAGAACTCCTTTAACATTTTGAGGTCCACCCAATATAGTTAAGGGAGCTCCAGCCTCTCCACCAGAGGCAGGACAGGCAGCTGTTGATATAATGAATTTTTACAGGGGTTCAAATGGATCAATCTCAGAAAGGATTCCCATACTCAACCTGTGATAATTTTCAGTGGCTGCTTCATCTAAGTGATGCTTTAAACAGTGAGAAGCTGAGTCTACTCCCTATGTCATCTTTAACACCTTCATACCTGTATATGATTCTGAGAGTAACAGAGGATATATGGTAGATATCATTCCTTTCGTGCCTTTGTCTCTTAATAGACACAAATTCTTAAATATAACTACGAGCTAAGTAGCTCTTATTATCTCAGAACATCTATTTAATAGATTGATTTGACATCCTGACCTTCCTCAGAGAGTGTCCAGGTTAGCTAACAACCTAAGCAAAAAAACTAAGAAACAACATGAAAATCATGAGTGGAAAATTGCAGACAAAATAAAATGTAATAAAACTGTCATTATGCTCTATACATCTATTAATTAAAAAACCAAATACAGCAGATTTTAGGTCTATGCACCTAACGCTGCAGAAATGAATCTATCTTCCACTGGAGGCCAAATGACAACAGCATAAGGGCTACATGAACCCCTGCTCAAATAGAGTTTCATAGCTGGAATGCTGCCCCTAGAAAAGCTCTTCCAAACATGGAAAGTCCCATGGATGACATTCCTTAAAACAGCACAAGCAAAGGCTCTCTGACAAATCCCAAACACTGCTCTGGTTGGAACTGGGGAAGGTAGTATTTCAAATACTTATTCCCTGACCTGGGCTGTGAAGGGTTTGTGGACTAGTAATAACAGCTTGAAATCTTGAGACAAGCATCCAAACTGCACCTTCTAAAGCTGTTGGCTTTTTAGACATGGAAGTAGCTCAGAGAACTTTGTTTCTGAAAGAGGCTTTCCCCACTCACACATGCCTCTGCTCAGTGGGCTCCTGCCTTGCCACATCTATGTCTCTTCTTTTTCTATTCCATTGGGAATTGGGAATTCCCAGTCCAGGGCCCAGTCTGGCCTGTGGTTGCTCCCTACCCAGCCCACAGTGGTCTGGGCTCCTTCTGCATTCCTTCTTCCTCCCTCCTTGAGCCCTGTCATCCAGCCCTTAGTAAGTGGGAGCAATCTAACCCCAAAGCTAATATGGTTCCCTCCCCTTCTTTACATCAATCCAGCCAGTTGGGAATTATGTAGTGGCACATTTCCCAAGGCAGTGGAAAACCATCTCTCTACTACTCTACTGTGAACATTTTGGCATCCTTTGAAGGACGCCTGAAATATCATATGGAAAATGGGGTACATTTGAGGACTTGTATGTCTGCAAAATCCCCACTTGCCCACACACACATCAGTTTGGTTCAGCATTACCAAGCAAGATCTCATCTTCAATAAAGCCAGTTTTCATCCTCTTCCTTATAAGTATGCAGGATGGCAGATCCCTTCACAAAACTGTCCTTACTAAAATTCATTCCAGTTATGACCCTGAGAGATGATTAGTAAATCAGACCTTTAATTAGCATTTTGCATAATGCATGAAAATTATGCATTCATCTACTTGATTGTCAAAGTGCAGATGTGCTAACATGCAGCTATAATTTTAAACCTCTAATTTTTCCACAACTGTATTGAATGAGCCCCATTCTTCTCTCCTTAAAAGAGACACAGGAATTTAGATGCAGGGACTATGCTAATGTGTGTCGTTATATCTGTCTGCTTCTTAGGACTTTAATGCTGTCATTAAATCAAGTTTCTGAGCAATTGAAGCCAATAAAGTCACTCATTTGAATATGCTGTACAAAAAATATTTTATTATAGTACTCATGCAAGGAAGGCAATACAAAATAAAAATCTAACTTAAGAAAAAATAAATGGTGTCAGATAATATTTTGCATGTGTGTAGTGTTGGGGATAAGAGTGTTGTGCTGGGAATCAGAAGTTCCAGGTTCTGGTCGCTATATAGCCATGAAGCCCACTGGATGACTTTGGGCCAGCCATGGCCTCTCAGCCTAACCTACCTCACCAGATTGTTGTTGTGAGTATAAAATGGAGAGGAAAATCTTGTAAACTGTCTTGAGTGCCTTAAAAGAGGTAGAAAGGCAGGATATAAATGCAGTGACGGTCAGGTGAAAGCTAGAGATGCAAAGTGACACCCTGGAAGAATTCCTAGGGAAAAGGAGGTGAAGAATGGAATAAAATACCAACTGCTTTTCCAGGGCACATTCCCCCCCTTCAATGGAGTGAACACAGGGGTGTTGATTTTTTCTGGGTTACTCCTCCTACATTTGTTTTTGGGCTTTTTGCTCGGCCTGAACACCTCTAGCCTTGGGATCAGTTTAAAGCTCTCTGGATGAAGCCTGCTGGAGCATTCCCAAAAGTCACTTTCCCCATCCCTCACCAGATGTCCAGGTGCTCCAGGCCCTCACCCACTCATCCATGTCCACAACCCTCCTTTCCCTGGTTGACTCAAGTCCACAGACAGGCAAAAGTGAGGAAAAGGCCACCTAAATCCTCAGATCCTTGTGTCTCTTGCCCAGAGCCTCAAAGTCCTGAGTCCTGATCCCACCCATCCCCTGCCTGGCTGTGTTATTTGTCCACATGTGGATCAGCAGAAGTGACTGATGACCCCTCCCACCCCCCCAGGGAAGAAGATGCTCCAGTTTGTCCATCACATGTTGGATGTGTGTGCCTGGCAGACAGCAGATTTCCCTCACCCCTAGATCTGGCTGGCACACTTCTGCCTCAGTACACCTTAGTAAGGAGTTACAATAAGAAGTTCCTCTCACCTGTGTTAGATTCATACCTCTAAAACAAATTTTTACCCCCAGATTCCTCACACATGTTTAGCATAACTCCGAGTCAGACTGCCTTTCCTGACATGGAGATGGGACTCCATTGATGAAATTTTAGTTCTGGTCAGTTACCAAATCTGCCTGGCAGGCATTGGGCCTGGGAAACAAGCTCTTCTGCACATGCCCTTTTATGACTGTTGCTGCTGCCAGGGCTGCAGACTTGTGATGTCCCACAGGCAGGGTGTAGGCTCTCTCCAAGGCATATTGTTCCTATATGGGACAGTTGCCATAACAATGCTATGCCATGGCTCACCTTGCCTTTCTTTTCGAGATCCTTGGAGTGGCTGGGAGCCAATGTGTGCTTATTTTGGACATGGCAGGGTTTTCTGGGCCAAACTGTCGTGCACGCTGACTCAGAGGAGTCTTTGGCATGCACAAGAGAGAGAGAAGCTTCCTGTGGGAACTAGAGTTCATTACAGGAAGATGTGTATTTGGTGACAGTAGTTCAGTCACCCCCCACACTCCCTGGTGGTGCACTCCTAGGGGATGAGAGCACAGAGGGAGGGGGATTCAGGAGGAAATCAAAAGTGTATGGCAATCAGAGGCCGACCGAGAGGTTGCTGAGGGAACGGTCGGAGATAAGGACAGTGAGAACACAGGAGTCAGCCTTGAGGGGCCATTGGGGGACGTGACTCCTGCAGACACACGTGCAGATTGGGGCAGTTAGAAGCAAGACTGTTGGAATGACGAAGAGAGAGGAAGCTTTCCGACCGCCCATCGAGGGAAGGCCCAGGTGAGTTAAAAATATTCCATGAACTGATCCCATTCAGAAAAAGGACAACTTCATCATCATCACTAGCATCATCATTATTTGTGCTTATAATCATTAGCTTGGTGTAGAATAAACACCTTAGTAGCAGTAACAGGGCTCATTGCTTTCATTGGGAAGGAGTGCCAGCCACATGGCACAAATAGAGTGCAGCCAAGTTGGGGTCATTTAATTTGGTGTCAATCAGTGGTTGGGTGAATGCAGAATGTGGTGGATTTGGATCTTGTCCATCTTGTTCCAGTCTAACTTGATGTGTCAATTCCCCCAACAGGTTTTGGCTTTGCATTTGCCAGGGTGGGAATTAGTTGGGTTTGTTAAAAGGCAATTTCCTATTTAGGCAAACTTTGATGGATCTCAATGTAGTCTGGTGGCATTGACTGGTGGTTTGCATTCTTTGGCCCACTCATCTTTTGGTGAGGTGGGGCAGGTCCCAAAAGTTTGAATAGAGCATGTAACAGGAAAAGTTAACAGGGAAATAAACAAGGGCCTGGCAACCAAGGGCTACAGCAGTAGGTGGTGCCTCCTGGAGAGCAGTCTCAGCTCATCCAGGAGTTTAGTCACAGGGATGCACAGGTTGAGGAAACAGGGAGTTTGGAACCAGAAAAGTGAGTTAGGTACACTATCTCCTGATTAGATACAGTATCAATTAGTGATACTGAACTGTAGCATTGTCAGGATTTCAGACCTGCAAGGAATGAATGCCACTATCCAAAAGGGTGTGTTCATTCAAGCAATTCAACAGTTTATTAACAGCAAACAGAAATCCCTAACACAACAGCACTGAAGGATAGCAGTACAAAAGCTGTCTGTAAGGAAAAACAGAGCATACACAGAGTGTTTTATGGGCTCAGAGTCACTTATACATGGCAGGGTGGAGAATGAGATTCTGAATGGGTAAGGTGAGAACAGTGGGGAAAACACAAAATCATAATAAAGAATCTTTGAGAGATCTTTATAGACATCATGAAAAACATTGTGACACATTGAAGGCTTGAGTAACAGATAACAAATAAAACAATCACGAGTTACAGAATTCTAACAGGTTTCAATGTTTGCTTTTTGAAGTCAGAGGTAGAAAATTCCTTAAGACAAAGAATTAGCTGGCTAAGTAATTTTACATTGTAAAGGAAGTGCAGCTGTGCCAATCTGCTTGTAAGAGTTTTCATTTCATTGACTGGATAACAAGATGCACATGTGCATTCCAGTGGATTAGAGAAAGAAAGATACTATTCTGTTTTGCAGCAACAGCTGGGCAATCAGGAACAACCTGAGAGCAGGTGAATCATGCACATTACTTGGGGCCGTTTTTCCTTTTCCAAGAGAAGGGAGCAGAACCTCAGGCTCAGTGGTTCAATCCATCTTGCCTCGGGTCCAGGCCATCCTCTGAATTTCCCCAGAAGGCCATTCCCCCTTCTCTGACCCCACCCCTTCCCTCCCAACACCTCATTGGGTGGTTTCTTTGGTTCTGTGCAGTTGCTTTTCCATTCTAAAAGGTTGAAGTGCCTCTCCTAAGGTTCAGTGACTGGTAGTAAAAGCCTTAGGCTAAAATATGCTGGTACTTTTGCTATTGGCAAACAAAATGGTGTAGCCCCTGAGAGCTTTTCCAAAACGGAAGTCGATCCTCAGAGTAAAAGAATTTTGCCCACCAATTTATTTCAACGATATGATTCTTTAAGAAGCAGCATAGCTTGAAGCAGCAGCAGAAGCTATTTTTCCAGAAAAGGCAAAGGGGAGAAAGTATTTCAACCTTCAGCCACTCAGTGAAATTAAATACATCCCACCAATCACCTGAATGTCTTCTCACTTTTGCATTTCCTCCACCTTTACAATCTTCATGGAGAATTTTCACCTCAGCTCAGAATGTGCCAAAAAGAAACAAAATGTGCATCTATGCAAGTGTGTGTGCATGCGTACATGTGCATGTGCTGTAAGAGAAGAAAATAATGGTGGATCTTAACGACACTTCTCCAGTCCTACATGCAGAACAGGTACAAACATGCTTGCTGGGAGCTTAGAATTTGTATCCAGAGGAGGAGGATGCACATTTTATTTGAATGTAAATGATGCTTTCAGTATTCAACATATAGGCCTATCTTAAAGAGAAACAAGCATGTATTTCAAAAAGTAGCATCTTGAGAAAGCTGAGAGTAGCCTGGCTTGATCAGTAAGCTGGAAATGTGTCCCTGTGAAGAGAGCATGCCATTGAATGAGATGTCTTATGATAAATCAGGATGTTTATCATGCATAATTACTGAGAAAGAGATGTACATTCCTGAGCTGATGAGTTCCCATCTGCCATAATAGATTTATGTTCTTGAACATTTCTGAACAGAAGGAGCTCTTCTGGTGGTGGTGGTGGTGGTGGTGGTGATGAAAGGGGGAAGGCTCAGACTTGAAGTGCAAAAAAAGAAGTCTCATTTACACACACAAGCTGTATCAAAACATATCGATGTCATGGAAACAGCTAGCTTGATTCCTGACAACATCTTAAAGCCAGAGATGCTTTGAATATCCTTGACTCATATGAAAATGTGTATGCTAAATAGTTGTTTCTGTGGGAAATTGTCTGGGATACCAATTTGAAAATGTGATCCAACTTTTCCAGCTTTAGCAGAAAAAAAAAGCAGTGAGCGATTGCAAAAGTATGATGTACAACAATGAAAAAGTATGACGACCTTCCCAAATCTCCTTTACTTTTGATTTGTGGTTTTAGTAGTGTTTGCTACCACTGGAAAACAGGGTGCAATATACAGATTTTTTAATTGAAACATGCACTGCTATCATATAGCAGAATGCAATGTGTATTCTTTAGTAATACTAACCATCATGCACCATTAAGGGTGCAGTTGTATGCATGTTTACCCAGGAAGAAGTCTTCTGCTGCTAATGTTCAGGGTTGCTGACAACATGTATTTATGCACACCTCATCAAAAATTGTTCCTATTGCTTAGAGATGTACCTCCAAATTCAGAACCTGACAAGGCTATAATTGTGAGATGAAGAAATGGCAGCATAAGGTCTACAGGTGACCCTCTGCCCTCCAGCATTAACTGACTTTTGGAAAGCTCTGGCCATTTTTCTCAGAAAGGCTTATCTTTTCTGCTCTACATGTAGCAAGAGGTATATACATAGAGAAAAGATGCAGTATCATAAAGAAGAGAAGAGCTAGAAACCTGTAATGTTGCAAACTTTGCTGTTTTTGCTGGAAAGCTGCCCACTGTCAGATCTGACTCCACCCAACAATGCCTGAAGTCTTGGACTGTACACAGAGAAAACATTGTCAGCTAGTGGGATAGACCAGTGGGCTTTTAGGCAACTGCTCGCACATTAAAGTACATTTTTAAGGATTTCATTTAAAATATGGAAGCTAAACGGAGGAGATTGGAAAGGCTCATTCAAGTTCCTATCAAAGAGAAGGAGCCATAACCCATTAGCAGAGTACATGCTTCGCATGCAAAATGACACAGGTTCATTCTGCAGCACCAGCAGATAAAGAATTTCAAGAAAGCATGGCTTGTAAAGGCTGAAATACCCTGCAGAAGAAATGGTCACTTAAAGTAGACAGTACTGGACTATTGTCTTAAGGCAGCTTCCTCTGTTCAGCTGTATGAATGGACACCCATCACCAGCACATACAAAAATCAGTGGAAATAAAAGAAGCACTCTGGAACAGGGTCAGGGTTAGGATTCTGAAACAGACCTACATCTAGGTCAGAAATCGGCACTGGTCTTCTGTTGTTGTTGTTAGTCGCGTCCGATCCATTGCGACCCCATGGACAGCATTCCTCCAGGCCTTCCTGTCCTCCACCATCCCCCAGAGCCCACTTAAGCTCACACCAACTGCTTCAGTGACTCCATCTTGCCACCTCATTCTCTGCCGTCCCCTTTCTCTTTTGCCATCTATTGTTCCCAGCATCAGGCTCTTCTCCAGGGAGTCCTTCCTTCTCATGAGGTGGCCAAAGTATTTGAGTTTCATCTTCAGGATCTGGCCTTCTAAAGGGCAGTCAGGGTTGATCTCTAGGACTGACCGGTTTGATCTCCTTGCGGTCCAAGGGACTCGCAGGAGTCTTCTCCAGCACCACAATTCAAAGACCTCAATCCTTTTGTGCTCAGTCTTCCTTATGGTCCAGCTTTCACAGCCATACATTTCAACTGGGAAAACCATAGCCTTGACTATATGCACTTTTGTCGGCAGGGTGATGTCTCTGCTTTTTAGTATGCTATCTGGATTTCCATAGCTTTCCTTCCCAGGAAAAAATGTCTTTTAATTTCTTAGCTGCAGTCCCCATCTGTGGTGATCTTGGAGCCCAGAAAAATAAAATCTGTCACTACCTCCATTTATTCCCCATCTATTTGCCAGGAAGTGATAAGAAAACTAAGATCATGGCATCTGGTCCTAAGTTCCCATGAGGTTCCTCTTCAATTTCTGCCATTAGAATGGTATCATCTGCATATCTGAGGTTGTTGATATTTCTCCCAGCAATCTTAACTCCAACTGGTGATTCATCTAGCCCTGCCTTTCTCATGATGTGCTCTGCATGTAAGGTAAATAGGCAGGGTGACAGTATACAGCCTTGCCGAACTCCTTTCTCAATTTTGAACCAATCAGTGGTTCCGTATCCAGTTCTCACTGTTGCTTCTTGACCCGCATATAGGTTTGTCAAGAGACAAATAAGATGGTCTGCTACTCCCATCTCTTTAGGAACTTGCTACAATTTGTTGTGATCCACACAATCAAAGACTTTAGCATAGTCAATGAAGCAGAAGTAGATGTTTTTCTGGAACTCCCTAGCTTTCTCCATGATCCAGTGTATGTTGTCAATTTGATCTCTAGTTCCTCTGCCTCTTCGAAATCCTGCCTGTACTTCTGGTAGTTCTTGGCCCACATACTGCTGGAGCCTAGCTTGTAGGATTTTGACCGTAACTTTGCTGGCATGTGAAATGAGAGCAACGGTGCGGTAGTTTGAACATTCTTTGGCATTGCCCTTCTTTGGGATCGGAATGTAAACTGACCTTTTCCAATCATGTGGCCACTGTTGAGTTTTCCAAGTTTGCTGGCATATTGAGTGTAGCACTTTTACTGCATTGTCTTTTAGGATTGTGAATAGCTCAGCTGGAATAATGTCACCTCCTCTAGCTTTGTTGTTGCTCAGACTTCCTAAGACCCATTTGACTTCACATTCCAGGATGTCTGGCTCAAGGTCAGTGACCACCCCATCATGGTTATCAGGGACGTTAAGCTCTTTCTTGTATAATTCTTCTGTGTAATCTTGCCACCTCTTCTTAATCTCTTCTGCCTCTGTTAGGTCCCTGCCATTTTGGTCCTTTATCATGCCCATCTTTGCATGAAACGTTCCCTTCATATCTCCAATTTTCTTGAAGAGATCTCTGATCTCCCTATTCTATTGTTTTCTTCTATTTCTTTGCACTGTACATTTAAGAAGGCATTCTCATCTAGCTATTCTCTGGAATTCTGCATTCAATTGGGTGTATCTTCCTATTTCTCCCTTGCCTTTCGCTTTCCTCCTTTCCTCAGCTACTTGTAAAGCTTCCTCAGACAGCCATTTTGCTTTCTTGCATTTCTTTTTCTTTGGGATGGTTTTAGTTGCTGCCTCTTGTACAATGTTGCAAACCTCCATCTATAGTTCTTCAGGCACTCTGTCTATCAGATCTAATTCCTTAATCTATTTGTCACCTCTACTGTACATTCATCAGGGATATGATTTAGGTCATAACTGAGCAGCCTATTGCTTTTCCCTACTTTCTTCAATTTAAGCCTAAATTTTGCAACAAGAAGCTCATGATCTGAGCCACAGTCAGCCCCTAGTCTGACTGTATAGAGCTTCTCCATCTTTGGCTGCAGAGTTGTTTCTTGGGTTGTTGGAAAAGAGTGTTTGATATGACTACCTTATTCTCTTGACAAAATTCTACCAGCCTGTGCCTTGCTTCATTTTGTACTCCAAGGCCAAACTTGCCTGGTTATCTTTTGGCTTCCTACTTTGGGGCATAGAAAAGTGTATCTTAAGTACAGGTTAGGGAACAAGTGACTGGAGAGCAGCACTTGAAAAAAGGATCCCAGGGTACTGGTTGTCTGCAGGCTAAACATGAGTCAGCAATGTGACACAGCTGTCAAGAGGGCAAACGCCACCCTTGGTTGCAAGGGTGGCTTCTAGATCAGACAGATATTACTGCCACTGTGTATGACTCTGATGTGCCCGCAACTAGAGTATTGTGTTCAGTTCTGGGCTCCACATTACAGGAAGGATATAGCCTGGTTAGAATCAGTGCAGCGTAGGGCCACAAGGATCGTGGCCAGATTGCAAGGAAAGCCATATGAGGCAAAACTGAGGAAACTGGGTGTTTTCAGTCTGGAGAAGAGACTCCAAGGGGATCTGTTGGTGGCATATAGGTACATGAGGGGGTGGATAGAGGTGGATAGAGACCTGTCACATGGAGGTGGATAGAGACCTGTTTTCCCCTGCAGTGGAGTGCAGGATGCATTGCAATGGAGCAAAGCTCAAGCAACCAAGGTTCAGTTTGGATGCCAGGAAGTACTTCCTTACAGTTAGGACCCCTAGGGTATGGAATGGGCTTGCACAGGAGTTGTGTGAAGCCCCATCAGTGAGGGTGTGCAAGGACAGGTTATAGTAGGCATGTCATTAGCAGAGCCGGCTGGAGTCAGGGGTCAGACTAGATGGCCCGGGAGGCACCTTCTGATTTTGTTGCTATATAGTTTAAGATTATTTGAAATAATTATTGCTGCAAACATGTACTCCCAACTTGAAAAGTGCATATGTCAAAAGTACATAATCAAATCATATATATGTTCTGATTTGCTTCTTTACTCATATATCTGCATCTATAATTTAAACTTGATGTGAAGAGCATTATTCAATTAGAGTGGCTCTTATTGCTTCAGGGTTATTTTTAATACTTTTACAAGAGGTTGCATTTAAATAGTTTGCACAAAGATATCAAACCTAAATCATGTTAGTGCCATTATTAGCAGTAAGGATACAACTGTAGTAATTGGGAGTAATGCAGGGGAGTTTCCCACCCTGAGTGATCCTGATCATGTTTATTTTTATTAGCAGCAAGGAAAGCAAAGTGTTATCTTGATTAGGGTTGCTGAAGGGGAGAAGCTTAAACCCAAAGTGATCCATCACTGTTTTCTCTACTTTTATTAGCAATGTGATCACTCTACCCAGTTGATGGGAATGAGCCCACGGTTGTGAAGAGTCACCTGTTTAAGTGATATACAGCTAGGAGAGGGGAGGGCTTCACATTCCAGTGGAAATGAGGGGGGTGCATCCTGTTGGCCTCAGGAGGCTGGCAGGAGGTAGGTTGTACCCCCTCTTCAACAGGCAGAGGCACCACTCACCTGAGGTATTCCTTTGGATACCAGCAGAAGGGTGGGTGGGAGGAATCCTACCCTGCACTGTGCCTGATCATCTCTCAGAATGGGGATTTTGGCCAAAGTGCCAATTCCTGAGAGAGCTGGTGTGTTGCCTAAGCCCTCTCAATGGCTGGCCTATAGTTTTTAACAGGACTGGGGGTGAAGCAAATGAACATAGCTTACAGCATATTAAAAGTACCTTTCCTCTTTTGCTGAGTTTTTGGCAGCTGTAGTGGAAATGCTTACCACTTTGTTTCAAACAGCAATCTTCTGCACCTGTTTGGAATGGCACTCCAGAGCACATGCCACAAAGGTTGTAAGCTGCAGATAAAACAGGTTCAGAAACATGCTGAGCTTCACCACAATTATGCCTTGAAGCAGCCTACACAGTGAAGGGGGCAAGAGGCAGAGACAGTTTTGTTGTCAGTTGCGTTGAATCTTAGAAAAAGCAGAATGTAATCTCACAAATGAGTGTACTAATTAATTAACTAACCAACCTGATGCGTTTCAAATGTGGATTACTGGCTGCAGATTACAAGCCAATAGAAACACTTGGAAGGTACCACTTTGAGGAAGGTAGGTAGGCAGTGTCAGAATCCAGGAATTTCAATTTGAGAAGAGGGAATAAAACTCGGGTTCATGGGAAAGACCAAGCGTCCAGTCCAGACCATCTGGGGTATTTACCCAGCCTGCCTCAGAGCTTTTTGAACTCGCTCAGAGAAAATGATCTCCGAGCAAGTCTGAAACCTCTGAGCTGGCGCAGACATTCTCTGAAACTGTGCAGAGAGCCGGCACATGCACCAAATTGTAACAGCTCCTTTCAACTGCATGTGTGCCAGCTCCTTCCCCCCGCCCCATTGCACACATATACAGAGCAGAAATACGGAGTGGGAAACAGAAGACAGGAGGGCAGAAGAGAGAGATGAAGACACTACAAATAGGATTGAAGGTAAGAAATACATAATTTTTTAAATCTATTTTTAATTATGTGAGCCACATCCCTGGGCTGTGGGTCAAGCGATGGCTGCATTGCTGAGCCCGGGGGCAGCAGCTCAACAGTGGCTTGCCCAGAGAAGGCCACAGTGGAGGGACGGGAGCCACAGCCTTCTTTGGACAAGCTGCAGCCATTGAGTGGCTGCCATGCTTCTTCCCTGCCACGGCGGGGAGAAGCGGGAGGCAACCTGCTCGGCCAGCCACAGCCCCATCCCTCGCCTCCCCTTCCTTGGAAAGAAGCCCTTACCTCCCTCCTTGTGGCCCAATCCCAGCCGGGGGAGCTGCCCCGCACTCGCCTCTCTGGCCTCCCACTCCTGCTCCCTCAGAACCAGGGAGGTGGTGAGGACTATAATTTCCATCATGCCCAACCAGCATGGCCAGTGGAAGTTGTAGTCCAACTCATCTGGACAGTACCAGTTTTGGCAAGGTTGCACTTAAAATATGGTAGTCATTAGCTCTGCACCCAAATATAGCCATTGTGTATTGTGGGAATTGTTCTGGGCTGACTTACTTCAAATACTAAGAGTGGCCTTGACAGAATTTATCCTTAGAATTTTTGCTTCATTCTTTGTAAATCCCAGTTGCAGTCGTCAGCTGCATTATGCAAGATACTCTATTTAGTGCCTTGGTTGTGTTGTAGCTATGTCCCTTGAATATGGACATGCTCTTCCCCACCTCATCTTGGGCTTCTGCTGCAGTCTGAGGGAGCAGAGCAAACATTTTAAAATTTTTAGTTATTTTTAACTTATTTAATTTTAATTTTAATTAATTTTAATGTGCAGTGTGCATAGGAATGCATATTTTTTTTCAAACTATAGCTCCCCAACAGTCTGAGGGACAGTGAACTGGTCCCCTGTTCAAAAAGTTTGAGGAACCCTGCCCTAGAGGCTAATGAATTCTGATGATTTCCAGAGGGCTCTGGAGGATTTTTTTGGCTGATAGGGCTGGCACTCCTGTCAAAGTCCAGGTGGAATTTGGAGATGGCTCAGAGGGCTGACATGATCACACCCAAGCACCCTCTTCCCTTGAGCAAAGCCCAATCAGCTCTTTGGTATATAGGCAAAGTTACTAATGAGTCCTGTTCTTGAGAAAATGGAAATGTGTCTTTAAATTGAATTTGTATTTGAATTAGTAAATTGGATCAAGTATAGTCAGCCCTCTACATTTTCTGGGGCTAGGGGTTCAGGACCCCTGTGAAAGTGGAAAAACCATGAATATCTCTAGCTCCCCCCACACCCAAAATCACCAGTTCTGCCTCTTTGCAGTAAGGAAATGTTGGAGCAATTTCCCCTCTCCAGATGGATGGAGCAGGAAGGCATGCTTTGGAGGTCTCCCTCACTCCCCCCCTTTGCTTCCTCTCTCTCTCTCTCTCTCTCTCTGGTGATGCTTTGGATCACCTCCCTCTCTCTTGCTTCATCTCTCTCTATGGTAATGATGATTTTCTGCAGTGGTTTTTAAAATTAATAGGCTTTATGGCACTTTCATAGGTATGGAATTTCATAACTCAGGGACTGCCTGTACACCTGAGCTGAGGGCAGTGAAGCAAAGGGAAACAGCTAGAATGCAGGTGGAGGAAAACCCCTGCTGAGTCCAATCAAACACAGATTAAGGGTCTCTATTGGTGGTGAGGTTGGCAAAGAGGCATTTCTTTTCCACCAGCATTATGTCTTCTCATTCTCATCCAGCAGAGTGTTTCTCAGTGGTTCATGGCCTGCTACAATTTAGGCCAGAGAAAAACTGTGGAACCCTTGGTAGTTTGCTGTGATGAATTTGCACGGCACTTTAAAGAGAAAGTCACATGGATTTGTTATGAACTGGACACTGCATTTTATGGAACAGAGGTATCTAGAGCTCGGTCTGGTCCAGTTTTACTGAATGAGCTTCAGTTACTGAGGCCTGAGGATGTGGACATTGTGCTTGATCAAGTCCACTCTACCACTTATACACTTACTATTAGAACTAAGGAAGGGATCTGTACTTGGGTCCAGGAGTCTATAAATGCCTCCTTGAGAGGGAGTGGTTCAAGCCTCTTTAAAAGAGATTAACCACTCCTGAAAAAGCCTAATCTGGACTCAGATATTAGCCATTATAGACCTGTGGCCAAAGCTCCCCTCCTGGGCAAGGCACTTGAACAGGTAGTGGTTGAACGGTTCCAAGTATTCTTGGATGAAGCAGACTATCTGAATCTATTTCAATCAGGTTTCAAGCCTGGTTTTGGAATAGAAGCTGCCTTGGCTGCCCTGTGGAATGACCTTTGCTGGGAGGAAGACAGGAGAGTGTGATCCTGTTGGTTCCCCTGAACTTCTCAGCAACTTTTGATACCATCAACATGGTATCCTTCTGGATAGGCTGGCTGGGCTAGGAATAGGAAGCACTTCATTGCAATGGTTGCTCCTACTTGACTGGCCAATTTCAGAAGGTGGTGCTAGGGGATTATTGATCTGTGCCATGGCAGTTATGTCATAGGGTACTGCAGGGTTCTGTTTCATCCCCTCTGCTATTCAACGTCTACATGAAACTGCTAGGGGAGGTTATCCAAAGGCATGGGCTGATGACACTCGGCTCTATCTCAATTTTTCATCAAACACAAGTGAGGCAGTGGCTGCTCTGAATTAGAGTTTGGAAATTGTAATAGATTGAATGAGGGCCAACTAAGTGGGACTCCAGACAAGACAGACATGCTGTTGGTGGGTGGGTCATCTGTAAACTTGAGAGATACTCAATCTGTTCTGGATGGGGTTGCACTCCCCCAAAAGGACAAGGTTCATAGTTTGGGGGGTGCTCCTAGATCCAGAACTGTTGCTCGAGTCACAAGTGGATGCAGTGACATGGGGCACCTTTTATCAGTTAGGTTGATATATCAACTATCACCCTATCAGGACAGACAGAGCCTAGCTACAGCAATCCATGCTCTGATAAACCTGTTTGGACTACTGCAATGGGCTGTAGATGGGATTGCCTTTGAAAATGGTCCAGGGTCTTCAATGGATTCAGAACAGGGCAGCGAAGTTGTTAACAGGGACTGGTTCATGACAACGTATTACAACACTTCTCTTTCAACTTCACTGGCTTCCAATTGAAGTCCAGGCCCAAGTTAACGATTCAGTCCAAGATCCTTTCAGATCATCATCCTTCAGAAGTTATCTCATAAGATGAACAACCAGGAACTAGACAATGGCGATTGAATGATAATCTATTACAAGATGAGATACTGAAGAAATGTGAAAGATTTAGAAGAGTTCTTTAGACTGAATAATACAAACAACATCTCCATAACTACAATATGAAAAATAGCCTCAAAGAAGAAAAATGAAAAACTAGAACAACAAAGCTCATTGAAAGAATTCAAATACTAGAGAAACATAAGTCTCTAGACAAATCAACCTTTAACTAAGCTCAGGCATTTAAGAAACCAACTAGATTTGATTGAGACAGAGGAACTTCAGAAGAAATTAATTATCTCAAAACAAAAACACTTTGAACAAGTGAATAAACATGGGAGATATCTAGCATATTGCCTCAAAGAAGAAATGTAGAAGAGATTGATAACAAGGGTAAAGAAGGGCAATAGAACCACTCATGGAGAAAGAAATACATGATCAGTTCAAAAGTTATTTTTCAAATTTGTATTAAAACTTAATGTTAGCAGATAGAATGGAGCATAAATAGAAGAAGCTAATATTGATAAGTTCACATCAGATCAAAGAAAAACACAAAATAGCACAGGTCCCATTCAAGACATTCTCAAGCTATAAAAAGATTAAAAAACAAAAGATAAAGCACCTGGACTGGATGTTTTTTTCTGCAGTGTATTGTAAGTGCCTAGGGGAAAACTTAATACCACCACTTCAAAAAGTAATGAATTAAAGATGAGAGATCATTACCCACATCATGGCAAGGAGCTCATATAACAGTAATACATAAAGAAGCCAAAGATCCTGCTCTGCCACAGTCTTATAGAGCCATCTCATTATTAAATGTGGACTACACATTCTTCAGTTTAATAATGGCTGAAAGATTAAGAAAATATATAGAAAAACAAATCTATACAGACCTGACCGGATTTGTACCAAAGGTTAATGAAAGATAGTGTCCTTTTGTGATTAATGCTATTGAATATATTAAAAAGAAAGAAGTGGCATCTATTTTCCTCAATGTGGAAAAAATCTTTGCTAATATGTCTTGGTCTTTTTTTTTTTATTAAACTCTTAAGTATTTAGATTGTGCTTCAAGATTTATGAATTGGATCCAGGCAATTTATACCAAGCAATATGCTAAAATTCTTATAAATGGGATGCTAACCAATAGGGGACCTACCAAGAATCCCCATTATGTCCACTTCTATTTATCCTTGTACTGGAAGTTCTAACTAGGAAAATTACACAAGACTCAGACATAAACAGCCTAAAAATAGATGGAGAAGAATACAAATCTGCATGACATAGTGCTGATCATCTTAAATCCACATATATCAAGAAAACAGACAAAATTGTGAAATCTGGACTTTACTCTGGTTATAAAATAAAACAAAAAAAGATGAAAATTATATCAAAGTTCTAAGTCTCCTTAGAACAAGAATATAGTTATAAAAAAAACAGGATGCGAAATAACTTCTAATCTGGTTAAATAATTGGGAATAAATCTGACAGAACATGATATATTATTTCAAGATAATTTTAAAGCAACCTGAATAAATATCCAAAAGGACTTACAGAGATAATCTAAATTAAAAGGTTCATGGTTGGGAATAATTTCTATTATAAAAAGTTTGACCAAAGTTAATTTTTTTATTTCAGAGGTTGTTGTTGTGGTGGTTCAGCCACAGTCTTCGGGACCCCATGGACAACACTCCTCCAGGTATTTCAGAGGTTACCAATTTTAGTACAAGGAAAAACTATACAGAATTGGTAAAGACAATTGAATGCTTTTATCTGGAATGGGGAAAAAAGCCAAGGATTAGATTTAATTTTTTACAGGATAAAAAAGGAGGCCTTGCAGTACCAAATATTAAACTATATTATAGTCTGGTCTAGTCTGTATCACAGATTGTATTGTCAATTTTGATGAAAGAATGGTTAAACTGGAGATTGAAGAAGGAATACATAATTATGGACTGAAGAATCTTTTAAGTGTTGATCCCAAACAATAGTCATGTATTCAAGGACAGTCAGATAAAATTTGGTATCTTATAAGAAGAATCTTCTCTAATCTCTCCTTTCATGTCATGTCCCCAATAGAAGCATACCATGAGGAACACTTGAGGAAAAACAATGTTTCTATAACATAAGGAGACATGGTCGACCAACAAGGATTAATTAAGTCATGGAAAGAATTAAAAGGAAAAAATATAGAATGGTTCCTTTATCAATTGGTCTCAAGATTAAAATAAAGATTCTTACAGATTTTGAAACTATAATTAGACATCAAAAAGACCATCTCTTAGGACAATTACTTAAACATGATACTCAGCAAGTTAAAATAGATGAAGAGCTGGTTGCAGAAATTTGAAAACCAAATACAATCCCATCAATGAGAAGCCTTAAGGATGAAATATATAAAATTCATTGCAAGACAAAAGAAAATTGATATAAGATGCATTTTCAGTGGTATATTACCCTGGAAGATATACAGAAAATGGATAAGAACTTTAATGGAAAGTGTTAGAAATGTACAGAGAAAGATGGTCCAGCAGGGCTCAGTCCTGGGACCAAACCTGTTCAATCTTTTCATCGATGACCTGGAAGGAGTGACCAGTCTGCTAATCGAATTTGCAGATGGTACTAAAACGGGCAGTGGCCACAACTAAGGAGCAGGTACTGCGGATCCAAAAGGATCTGGACAGACTATGGAAGTGGGAGGGGGACAACAGGTTGGCGTTCAATGTGGATAAGTGCAAGGTCTTGCACTTGGGGCAAAGGAATGGGTGTCATAAGTACAGGTTAGGGGACAAGTGGCTGGAGAGCAGCACTTGTGAAAGGGACCTTGGGGTACTGGTTGACTGCAGGCTAAACATGAGTCAGCAGTGTGTGTGGTGGTCAAGAGGGCAAACACTACCCTTGGTTGCATAGCCAGAAGGGTGGCTTCTAGGTAGAGTTATTACTGCTACTGTATATGACTCTGGTGCACCCACAGCTGGAGTATTGTGTTTAGTTCTGAGCCTCACATTACAAGAGGGATATAGCAAGGTTGGAGTCAGTGCAGTGAAGGGCCACATGGTTGGTTGGTTGGTTGGCAGGGCAAGCAATATGAGGGGAGACTGAGGGAACTGGGTCTTTTCAACCTTGAGAAGAGGAGATCAGATTAAATGGCCCAAGAAGCCCCTTCTGACTTGCTCTGTTTCTATATAAAAATACAAAAAATACTTAAAATGGACTTTCTAATGAATGCTAAAAATATGCTGTTGAGTATGGTACCACAGACTATCCCAAGGATTATGGCAGAGTTATTTAAATACATTACAACAGAAGCAAGAGTGCCCAACAATCAATCAATCATAAAACAAATTTTGGTGCACTTTTAAACCTGTTCTTGAGGTTATTTTGGGCAGTGATTGAAAAGTCAGGTTTTGAAAATATCTTGCTGATCAACTTGTTCTTCTGTTACCTAGTTTGTGTTTTTGTGGACAAGTTGAAAGTATAGAGAAGCATTATTGCCTATGGTGAGATGGATCTTTTGTCATTTCCACTCAAACAGCTTTTGCATGCTTTTTAAAGCACTACAGTATGAAGAGTGTACACACCATGGCAATGAGGCCTCTGTTATAATACAGTCTCCAACATACTGAAATCAAGATACACGAACTATTCCTAGACACATATGTGCGTGCATGCACTCTCTTTCATTTCTATTTGCCTCCTGGCCAGGGTTTGTTTTGATGGCCTACATTCAAGTCCTCCCTCACATTAGTTGCCTAGACTGGAGGAAACACACTCCCTTCTTTACTGCAGGATTCAAGGCTTTGCACTAAGAACTGCTTAGCTTTTGTTATAAGCACAATGGAGGTGCTAGGGCAAAGTGCCAGGACAGCTCCCTGGAGTCTAATGTCCTTTATGTATTATTTACTGGTGGCAGCCACAGAGCAGTTAAGGTGAGACAGATTGTTTCTGCTGAATTCTGAAAATTTGGTGGCCTTAATGTTTTTTCAGCCAACAGCCAAAACAGAAGAAAGACAGTGTAGAAATATAGAAATGTCAGGATTTGATAATCTCTGGGTCAAAAAAGATTTTATTGGAGAGAAGTGTGAAGTGTCACTTGACATTTAAATAAATTAATGCGAAAGAATTTGACAAGGGGGACGGTTTAATTCTTTCCCTGTGGACTGTGTGCCCACTAAAAAGCATACTTTCCAAGCTAGTTTCCTCCCAGAGAAGGAGAACAGATGTAGGCATGGTATCATTCTGCCTACAGATGGCAAAGCAGTTTGGGGGAGGGGATTTTGATCATAAAACAACCCCCAAGTTAAGAGTTAAGAATGAACTCTCCCCTCACAAAGACCCAAACTGTTTCAATAGATTTGAAAGGGGAAGGTATATCATGCAAAGTCAACCAGCAGTCAGAAGAAACTTGAGGGCCAATTTGGTGTTATCAGCATGTGTTAACATTTTCAAACATACTGACTTCCTTATTCTTGTCAGTGGGTGACGCTGCCTGGTTCTCCTGCTCTGTACCTTCCATGCTGCTTCTCTTCAGCTGCTCATATCCAGGCTTCCTGTCTGTCTTCAGATATGACACATCCTAGCTTCTGGCACATATTCTTTGAAACACTTCAGGCTCATTTCAACTGAGCTTGCACTTGCTAGTCCTTTCACTATATGGAAACCAGTGCTACTGCAGCTGAGGGAATCTTTGGACCCTATCCTCAAGGCTGGGTGTAGAACCTCATCCTACGCAAATGTTTTGGACAAGAACTTCTATCAGACCTAATACAGCATGGCCAATTGTAAGAAATTGTGGGCACTGCAGTCCAAAATATCTGGATGACATTATGTTGCCCATCTTTGCCCTAGAGTATGCAGAGTCGTATATACACTGGAGCAAACCTACATGACCTCAGAAAGTTGTTACTGCACATGCTCAGGAAAAGCAACACAATGCACAATGCAGATTAAAAGCACTTCTTTGTTTCTGGAAGGCCCCAGGGTTTATTGGAGAGTCTATCTAAACAAAGGGCATCATGAAGACCAAGGTGATAGGCAAACAACTTTGGGACAAAGGTGTGCAAAAGCCTTAATAAGGGTTGGGTTACAAAAAATACCAAACAATGAACATTCCTTGGAAGGACCATTAAATTCATAATTACACAATGGAAAAATAGTTTGACCATAACTCTACCTAGACACCATCATCCAGAGGTAAGGAGGCCATGAGACAAAAAAGCAACCAACAAGGCAATGTAACTTTGAAGGAACTGGACAGTGGAAGTTGGAATGAATCCTTCTGGAATCTGCCCCTTGAGCATCCATGGACTTTCATGCTCAGCCTGGTTCTGCAAAATGGGCAAACCTGGAAGAGGTCCATGAGTGCTTGTGGGCCCCCGATTGCAAAACTGGTGAACTTTTCTCATCAGGTGCAGCCACCCAAAGAGCAGCTGCAGGATGTGGAAAATGGATGCTGCTAGCAGTTCTGCTAGGTTCCATTCCTGGTGACCCTAGTGACCAACTTTCTTCAATGCCTGGTGCAGCCAGCAGTGGCAACACTGGGCACAGAAGGGGATGCTGCTTGCACAGTACACAGGGCTCAGTTCTTGGTGAGTGCTGCATGAATGCTGGGCTCACTCACCAAGAACTCAGATTTAGGGTCATTATGAAGTAAACCAGAGTTCAGGGAACCCAGAAAATCTGAGATTTGCACCTCCAAATGCACCTCACGTGACTCCACAGCTGAACTGGGAGAAACTGTCCCTAGGACAACTATCACTTGGATGCTCCATTAAGCTGGGCTTTCATCATAGGCATATTTATTGATGTCCCACCAATTTTCATTCTTTCTTCCTCTAATCCCAGTCCATCTTTCCTTATGATATGAGTCGTCAATATACAGATTGAACAAATAGGGAGATAAAATGCACCCTTGTCCAACACTTTTGCCTATGGGAAACTCTTCTGTTCTGCATATTGTGTCCTAATATCACCTTCCTGTCCACAATACAGGATACATGTTAGGAAAATCAAATGCAGAAGTACACCCATTTCTTTCAGAACCACCCATACCACTTTATGATCCTCACCATCAGTCTAGACTAATTTTCTTCTGAAATTCTTTGGATGGATACTTTATGGAATATCCAGTAACCAATTTATATTTGCAATACGATCTCAAGTACCACTTCCTTTTCAAAATCCAGCTTGAACATCAGGCATTTCTCATTTCTTTATTGTAATTCCTTGAGCAGCGCTTTACTTGCATGAGTGCAAAGATCCTATAGTTGCTGAACCCCTTTGCATTTCCTTTCTTGGGAATTGAAATAGAAACAGAGCGAGTCAGAAGGGGTCTCCCAGGCCATCTAGTCTGACCTCCGGCTGCAACCGGCTCCACTCATGACATGCCTACCATGTGCATGTCCAGCCTATCCTTGAACACCCTCACCGTTGGGGCTTCAACCACTTCCCATGGAATCCCATTCCATATCCTAGGGGTCCAAACTGTCAGGAAGTACTTCCTGGCATCCGAACTGAATCTTGGTTCCCTGAGCTTTGCTCCACTGGAATGTACCCTGCCCTCCACTGCAGGGGAAAACAGGTCTCTACCCACCTCTGTGTGACACTCCCTCACATACTCATGCCCCCTCATGTACCTAGAAGGAAGTCTAAGCTGAAAGTGATGGACAGCAGCCCAAGATCAACAAACAAACAGTCATGGAATATCTAAATGGAATAAAGACCTTCAAATCCTCAGGGCTTAATGAACTCCATCCCAGAGTCATAAAAGAGCAAGCAGAGGAACTATCGGAACCACTGGCTATTATCTGTGATGAATCTTGGAAAAGAGAAGAAATGCCTGATGACTGGAGAAGGGCTAAGGTGTCCCTATTTTCAAAAAAGGGGCAAAAGATGAACCTGGGAACTATAGACCATTTAGTTTGACATCAACCCCTGGAAAATTTATGGAGCACATTATTTAAAAATCCATCTGCAAGGATCTTGAAGAAAATGCATTGATTCGTACCTGTATGTTGCCAAAAGATCCCCTCAGAGTTCTGTTAAGATTCTGACTAATTCAGTCTCAGAAGATTGAGAGAGTTCTATTGGTACCTCCAGCTGCTTTGCTGCTTCCAAGGGCCTTTTAAAGCAGCTTTCACTTCCCTTTCCATATTGCAGCTTTCAGTCCACAGTTCTTCCTCATAATCAGTTGCATTTATTAATGCAAATCTGTTGTTTATGTGGCCTTTTCCTCAGGAATGTTAAGTTGCATTTTGTCACTCTACTTTTGTTAGTGATCTTTTTCAGCCTTACTTTGATGTTTAATATTAATGGTTCATGGTCTCTACAACAATCTGCTCCTGTTCTTGTTTTGGCAATGAGAATAAATATTCTTCATTTCTTACTTTCACTGTAACCTATTTGATTTCTATATTGGCTGCCTGGTGTGTCCATGTGTACAGTTGTCTAATCAGTTGCCTGAAGTATGTATTTTCAATAAACCGATTGCTTGCATCATAGAATTCTATAATTCTTCTGCTTCCTTTCTGACCTAAGGCCAAATTCTACCATAACATCTGATTCTGCTTGATTTCCTTCTTTTGCATTCCAGTTGCCTATGATTATCAGCATATATAGTTTTGGGTGCTGTTGATCTCCTCTTGGATGCTTGCATAAAAGTTTTCAATTTCTTTTTCTGCAGCATTCATTTGTCAAATTAACTTTGTAGGTTCTGATTAGGTAATTTAGGAATTTTGGTCTAAATAGTAGAGCACCTACATTAGGTTTCCAGGAAACAAACCAGACTCAAGACTTCATAGCCTAGACCCCAAATGGGAGATTAATCAGGAAAAAGACAAGAGGAGCATCAGTTATGAACCTTGTTACAAATATGTGAATGAGCTAGAGAAAAGAAGAGGGAGAAAGTAAAAGATCTTTTATTTTTGGTTAACTAAGATTCATCCAAATGTGGGGAGATCAGATATTCCCAGATCACAGTAGATCTTCCACTAGATAGGAATGCAGGATAATGAGATGCAAAGATAGGTGCCCAGCTGGGATTTTCATGAATCAGAGTGACAGTTTAGGAATGTATACGAATTTCATTTTAATTTAAAAGTAATCTGAACTTGTCCCATTCAGAACCCTAAATGTAAACAGTAGTGCATTTCTTTCCAAAAATATTCACACATTCCCAAACTTATGATCACATATGAAAAATACATATTATGATTTTTGGAAATTCTGCCATTTAAAATACACTTAAAATGTCCATATTTTAGTCAATGTGGGGTAAAGTGTACACTTTTTAAACTTTTGCACAAAAATGCATGCTTTTCCCATTTGAAATGTGGCCTTTTTCCAGTCAAACAAACAGAATTGCAGATTGTACATGAAACCAAAAGTGAATCAACTGAGCTAAAAGTGAAGTCTAGTGAATTTTGGTAAACTTGCACCTCCCTGGTTCTGCCATCCCTCAGGCAGAGTGTAATTCAGCAGGCTTATTCTAGAAAATGTACCAAGGACAAGAATCTTAGGGTAATGATACTTTTTAGAAAGCAGAAGACTGAAATGTCTACAACAAAAGTCCCAGAGGAAACTAAAGAAGCAGGGGTGTCATAGGTGGGGTCACAACAGTGCATAGTATTGTCAGGGTAGAGTGCTGGCTTGATTGCATGAGCTGTGAAGGATGTTAACTTAGCATCTTCCAAGAGGTCCAGGAAATTCCAGTATCAGAACATTCTTGTCTCCATTTCTAGAGGGCAGAAGTGGATCCAGATAGTTTTGTCCTGTTAGTCACTTGTCTCTGATCACTTGACAGCTACAAAGAGACAATTGGAAGTATGAAAAAAAATGGAAACCATCTGGGAATGGTTATCTTACTTTATGGTCTGTCCTTCAAATGTTCATCAGTTGTACTGCAAAGAATGCCTCTTTGTGCTCTCAGAGGAGCCAGAATATTTGCATATTAATTTGTGTGTGTTCATCCAAAACTATTTAACTCACAGCAAACTAGCCATAGTTATTTAAATTAATTTGCAAGTGACAGAACTATTCTTTTTTCAGTGTGGAAGATTGTCACTTATTCGCTTGCACACCTTCTAAGTGCTGGCCATTTTTACTACAAACAGTCTGCAGGACATAAATCAGTTGGAGAACCAAGCAAATATGCTTTAAAGTACAGATACTCTGCCAAACATTTGCTGAAATATCTGACTACAAAAAGTGGGGCAAAAGAAGGCATGTACTTCACATATACATTCAGAGTGAAGGCAGGATATATGGTCTTTGCTCTGATTTGGCATCCTTGTGCTGTCACATAGATACATTTTGCTGCTGATGATTATATAACATATTTCATACATGCACTGAAAATAGATCATGATTTAGTGGTAAAGCTCCATATGATTTTCAGTAAGTCAGCTTGGATTTCTAACTCATAGAAACACAGAAAACAGAGCGAGTCAGAAGGGGCCTCCCAGGCCATCTAGTCTGACCTCTGGCACCACCCGGCTCCGCTCACGACATGCCCACCATGTGGACGTCCAGCCTATCCTTGAACACCCGCTCCGATGGGGCCTCAACGACCTCTCGTGGAAGCCCATTCCACACCCTCAGGGTCCTGACTGTCAGGAAGTGCTTCCTGGCATCCAAATGGAACCTTGGCTCCCTGAGCTTTGCTCCGTTGGAGCGCGTTCTGCCTTCCTCTGCAGGGGAGAATAGGTCTCTACCCATCTCCATGTGACATCCCCTCACATACCTGTATGTCGCCAACATATCCCCTCA
>NW_025336100.1:3070221-3104839 GCF_004798865.1 Varanus komodoensis | reverse complement strand
GGTATTACTACCACTCTATACGACTCTGGTGCGCCCGCAACTGGAGTCGTATAGAGTGGTAGTAATACCTCTCTTGATCTAGAAGCCACACTTCTGGCTATGCAACCAAGGGTGGCGTTCACCCTCTTGACCACCACATCACACTGCTGACTCATGTTTAGCCTGCAGTCAACCAGTACCCCGAGGTCCCTTTCACAAGTGCTGCTCTCTAGCCACTTGTCACCTAGCCTGTACTTATGACAGCTATTCCTATGCCCCAAATGCAATACCTTGCAATTATTCACATTGAACGCCATCCTGTTGTCTCCTGCCCACTTCCATAGTCTGTCCAGATCCTTTTGGATCTGGAGTACCTGCTCCTCAGTTGTGGCCACTGCTCCAGTTTTAGTGTCGTCTGCGAATTTGATCAGCAGACTGTTCACCCCTTCTTCCATGTCGTTAATGAAAAGATTAAACAGGATCGGCCCCAGGACAGAGCCCTGGGGGACCCCACTTGTCACTGGCTGCCACCCCGATGATTCCCTGCTAATGGTTACCTTCTGCTTTTGGTCAGTCAATGTCTAATGCCCTGAGGAGCCCCTCGACTTCAAGAGAGGGTGACTCTAATCTGTGCCTCTAAGTCCCCAGCCTCATCTAATCTCCTATATGGATATCCCCCGTCCTGCTTTTGGGGGAACACAGGCAAAATAGTCATTTAGCATCTGTGCCTGTTCCCTCACATCAGTCACTGGATCTCCTTCCTCCTTATTTAGTGGTCCCACTACTTCTCTCCCCTTCCTCTTCCTATTTACATGCTGAAAGAAGCCCTTTTTATTGCTCTTGATATTCTTGGCAAGTCTCAGCTCGTAATCAGCCTTAGCCTTGCGAGGAATCCTTCTGCAACGGCCCTCCTCCTCCCAGTATACCCTTTTGTCTATTTTCCCCAGTACCCATTTCCTACGGAGGTTCCTCTTTCATCTAATCCCTCTAACCACCTCCTTTCGCATCCATGGCGGTGCTCTCCTCCACCTCCCCACCTTACTGACTAGAGATATCGTCAAGGCTTGTGCCTCCAAAACCTCCCGTTTGAGTGCCATCCACCCCTCCTCAACTCGCTTACCTTCCAGTACACTCTCCCAGGAGACTTTCCCCAGTCTGGCCTTCAGTTGGCCAAAGTTGGCCCTCTTGAAGTCCCAGCTTCTAGTGCTCGACCTGCTGCACATACCCATTCCCCTGATCTCAAAGCCAAGGATGGAGTGATCACTTGCATCCAGAGCTCCCCTAATCTGTACTTCATCTATCAGCTCCTCTTTATTGGTCAAGACCAAGTCAAGGATGTCCCCCCCCCCCGCCGCCTCTCGGCCCCTCTGTGTGAAAAATGCTCCCTCAATAGCTTCTAGGAAACGACGTGACCTGGCTGTCACCACCGAGTGAGTCTCCCAAGTAATATCCGGGAGATTGAAATCTCCCATAATTACTGTGTCTCTCCCCCGAGATATCCTTAGAATCTGGCCTGTCAGGACATCATCCAGGGTCTCAAGGTGACCTGGAGGGCGATAACATACCCCCACTGTCAGGTCTCTTTCCCTGTCAAAACTCCTAAGTTTCACCCAGACTGCCTCTACCGAATCCCCATCTGTGCTGCATTCTATCTCACTGCATCCTATCCCTTCCCTGACATATAAAGCCACGCCCCCACCCCTCTTTCCCTTCCTGTCCTTTCTAAAAAGGTGATACCCTTCTATGTTCACATTCCAGGCTTGCCTTTCATCCCACCAATTTTCTGTGATTCCCACCAGATCATACCCTCCTATTCCCAGGAGAGCTTCAAGCTCTTCCTGCTTATAACCCATGCTCCTAGCATTGGTGTACATGCACCTCAACTCCTTCCCACCGCTTCCTTTCCTTGGAGTTCCCAGCCTCTTCCTTCCTCCCATCCTCCCTAATACCTGGCCCCTCTCTGAAGGAGTCCTGTCAGTCCCTGCAGTATCTCTAAAACCCTGCTCCTAGAGCCCTGATCCTCCTCACACACTTGTCCAGTGCAGACACGTTCCTGGGGGGCCTGAACACCCCCTTCCCCGGCTCAGTTTAAAGTCTTCTGAACGAAGCTCGCTAGAGCATCTCCAAAGGACCTTTTCCCCATCCTCGTGAGGTGTAACCCTTCCCTTGCCAGAAGTCCATTGGCAAGAAAACAAGTGCCGTGGTCGAGGAACCCAAAGCGTTCCTTCTGGCACCACACCCTAAGCCAGTCGTTCACCTTGGAGGCCCTCCTGTCCCTTCCTGGCCCAAATCCCCGGACAGGTAAGATTGACGAGAAGGCGACTTGGGCCTTCAGCTCCCTGAGTTTCTTCCCCAAGGCCTCAAAGTCCCTGGTGGTCCCGACCACACCCTGCCTGGCCACATCGTTTGTGCCCACATGGATCACCAGGAGCGGCTGGTGACCCCCGGAGCGAACAAGACGCTCCACTCTGTCCTTCACATGCCGGATGCATGTGCCCGGCAGGCAGCCATCCTCCCTTGTCTCCAGGTTGGGACGGCACACCACCGGCTCAGTGCCTCTCAGCAGGGAGTCCCCAACAACAATCACCCACCACCGTACCTTCCCGGTGCTGGTGGGCGGCCGTGCCCTGGCCCTCGCCTCTCCTGCAGCGGCCCCCTTGCCACCTGACGTCCCAGGCTGGGGGTCCTGCTGGTTCCCCGAGGCCTCATCAGCCCCAGCCTCCCCAAGTGGAGAGAACCTGTTTCCCAGCTCCAGATTGGTGCCAGGAGAAGGAGGAGGCCATGCTGGCCTCCTCCTCCTGTGGGTGACATACCTCCATGTCTCCACAGCTGCTACACCCGTGGCCTCTCCCTCAACCCTCTGTCCAGAGGGGGGCTGCTCCGGGGGCGCCTGAAGAGCTCTCTCGGCCCTCAGGCACCTCACCTCCTCTTCTAGCAGGATCACCATCTTGCACCGAGGGCAAGTGTATCCCTGCCTCTCCTGGGACAGAAGGGCGAACATGTCGCAGCTCTCGCAGCTGACAGCAACACCCATGACTCCCGCCAAGGCCATCTCCTGGTCTGCCACTGGGATCCCTTCTGAGACCTTACCTTGATCCCTTGCCTTGTCTGTCCTGCAGTTCCTCTTAAATTTAAATTGGAAGAAAAACAAAGCACAGCACAGCACAAACAAAACAAACAAACGAACAATCAAACCTCTGTGTCTCAGGTAAGGGAGTCTCCGGACAGCCCGGGCCACAGCTAAGGGACACAGGCAAAGGAAGATGCCCCACCCCTCTGCTTCCTCCTGGCTGCCCTAGCCTCTCTGGCCCCACCCCCTTCCTCTCTGCTGCTCCTGGCCCTCTGCTCCCCTGCCAGCCCCTACCTTGCCTTCGCCAGTCCCCTGGTCACTCCGTGTGCTCTCCCAGCCTCTGTCTCTGCTGCTCTGCCGCTCTGCCAACTCTCAGTGGTTTAAAAATAGCAAGAGCAAAAAATTTGCACTGGGCAGAAAAAAATGAGTTAAGTTGTTTGTGTGCATGTGAAAGGAAGAGGGGAGAGGGGGAAGGAGGAGCTGGGTTCACATGCTGCAACAAGCAATGCTGTGTGGCTTCACAATTTTTTCCTGGATGTGCTTGAGACATGATGAAGTGATTTTCATGCTAGTGTTATTTCCACCTTCCACCCTCACTCCTCCAGTTGTTGGCATGTATCTCATCAGCTGCAGCACCAGAAATTCAGTCTCACACTAGATGGCTGGAGCAGTTCCTGCGACTGTCACTCTTTAGGGAACTCTCTGGCAGTTGCATGCCCTAGAACCCAGGTTGCTTGAGTCCCACTCCTGTGTTCTTAACCACTACACCATGCTGGCTCTTAGTGTGATTCTTGCAAGTGAATCGAATGGTGCAGCTAGATAACTGTAGACACTTTGATAGATAGAAATTTTCCCAAGTGATTGTGTTTATTATAGGGCAGCCAGAAGAAAAATCTGTATTATTACTGTAGTTATGATAGTTCTATGAGTTAAAATGCAAGAATGCCAAAGATGAGAGTATACTCATGGTGAGAAAATAGATATTTGTTTTGTCTGGGATTTCTACTCAAACATATCATGAATGTAAAGCCAGTTGTGAACATGGAATAGCATTGCTGGGAGTTGTAGCTCCTTTTCCTGGCTAAACTTGCACAGGATTGTTGCCTTAATTATCTGAATAGGGGACCTGTTCAGGCAACCATGGGAGTTACTCCAATTGTGAAGCAGAGAACTTTCTTTTCTCTCTCATCCTAGCTGAGATGGTGCCATTGGAGGTGAATGGACTGAGGGCTGCTGGACTTTGCCCATGAGATCCAGTCCTAGTTGCACCATTGCTTGCTTGGATCCAGGGTTCAAATTAAAACAAAACAGCTTGCCCTTTAAAAATCTAGGTTCACATCTTAATTCACTTTAAGAGAAAAAATTAAAGCATTTCCAAATGCACCCGTTCATCATAAAGCATGGGCACTGCAATCCCAGCACTTTGGGGTGAGCCCATTGCATTGATTAGTTTTGTTGTGAGGATAACATGGCAAGGGGAAAACCATGTAAATTACTTTGGGTTCCCTGCAGGAGGAATAACGTGGGATATAAATGTAATAAATAATAAAGATTTTTTAAAATAAAAACAAAGAGACCTGTGTTGACCATAAGAATGCCATTCAATGTGACTCTCTGTAACCCTACAATCTTTGAATATTACAGGCTACCAATGGGAGTCAGGAGGAATGTGGAGAAAAGGATTTCCTAAGTAAAATCCCCAAAAAACCCATATTAGTGTAAACACATTTATTAGACCAAGAAATGGCAAATTGTGTGTTTTTTTAATAAAATCCAAAGAAAGCATTTATTCTTCATACAGCACATAATTATGCATGAAATTCTCTGCCACAAGATGTAGTGAAGGCCACTGGATTAATAGCTGTAAGTGGGGAACGGGGCAGTTAGATTCATGGAAGAAAGGTTAGATTAGCCTTCTGCAACCTGGTGCCCTCCAGCTGTTTTGGACTGCTACTTGCAATCTGCCCAAGGAACTTTCATGGGGGAGATAAAAAGGTAATGAATGAATGAATGAATAAATGAACAGTTCCCAGCATTTCTGATGATTGGCCGTACCATCTGGGTTGGTAGGATTTGTATTCTACAACATCTGAACAGTACCAGGTCAGAGGAGTCTGCACCTGAATTCATAAGCTAAGTGCAATTTTCTGCCAAAGGAAATATCAGCATTCAAGAACTGATAACTACCTTCCATATATTGGCAATGCTCAAGGGGGCAGTGCCTGCTCCCCTCTGGCTTTACTCCTTTAAACCTGCCTGATTGCCAAAGGAGACCTCAAATCAAGAAGTACTTCTGGAAATTTTCATTATTAATCATGCTCTGCAGCTAAATTGGAAATCTGTTCCTGGAGCCCCGGGGTTGATTAATGTAGCAGGTGCAGAATTTTGATTAAGCAAATGAAATGTCTGACACATTGACTATTTAGCAGTTCTTATGATACTGAAATGCTATGATCACTGCAGTGGGTAAATGGGGCTTCAATGTTCTCCATTCTGTCTTGGATAGGTCATATCAAACATGGGTCAGGAAACATCCCTGCTGAGATTTTAAAATACACAATGGCCAAGATTTTCAGCTGCGTGTACACACACACACACACACACACACACACACGTGTACATAAATGGCTGTGTGGGGGGAGGGCGGAGGGGCTAATTCAGAGTAGAGCTGGGTTTTGTGAGATGTGCAGACAGTTTGTGATATTTTCAAGTGAGAGTGGGTGGCTTAATGCAAAATTCATCCCCACAGTTGGAGACGCAACATGTGCTTGAAGCAGAATGGAAAACAAGCAAACATAAAGCTTCTTTCTTGCCTCAATATTAGAAAGCAGGCATCAAATGCAGTTGCTAAAGGGCTACTAGCTTTTGAAACTTGTCTGCAGAGTGGTGGCCTATGTCCAGCTTTAGGACAGAGAGAACCTTTTGATTGAGCATGTGAAATAAACATAAACAATCAAAATGGGTAGAAGTTGCATTGCTCAAGGCCAGCTTTCTCCAATGTGATACCTTACAGGTGCTTTGGACTTCAGCTCCCTTCAGTTCAAGACAGCATAACTAATGGCCAGGAATGCTGGAATTTGTTGCCCAAAATGCCTGGAGGAGACCAGAAGCAATTTTGGGATCTGGCAATTCACCCTCCTCCTTTGTAGTGGCTCTTTTGCTTCTTAGGCCTACGCACTGCTGGCCTGCTAAGGAAAGGCTGCTGGAGCTTGCCCTGAAGACCTCGGAACTTTGTGCCTCCTTTCATTCTCTGCTTGAATGCCTCCTGTTATTCTGCAGGCCAAAAGAAAATGTGCACTGATTCTTCTTAAAGGACTTCAGGTACCCTCTATTCTTTGGGTCACCATTGCCAGCTGTGCTCCTGCTTTATTTAACATGATGAGTGGGCCATCTGGCTGAAGCTTGGGAGAAGGCATTCCCTCAACTCAGTTGCATCTCTGGTAAATAAGGGGTTTGCAGATTATATACCATGGGGAGGCTGACAGGCAAGGTGGTCATGTGTCCTCTTTTGCACAGGGTGGTTCTTTATTTGAAGAGATGTCTGAATAATGGCCTCAATTTTGAAGATGTCTTTTATTTGAAGGGCTCTCCAATCTCAGCCCAGTATAAAGATGAACCATCAGAAGAGAGAACAGGAGCTTTGAAGGTGTCCATCAGCAGGAGAGTATCAGCATTTCAGACCTGCAAGGAATATCCAGATCCGAAGCATGCATACAGTCAAGCAGTCAACAGTTTATTAACAGTAAACAGGTATTCTTAAATACAACAGCACTGAAGAGTAGTCAGTTTAAGACCAACTACAAGGAAACAGAACATATACGAAGTGTTTTATGGAGTTGGTGTCACATATGCATTGCAGGGAGGGAAAGACTTTGGATGATATGCAAGAACTACTGTATATAGAAGGAAAATAAAGAAACACTGAGAAATCATCAGGAAAACATTATGGCACATTAGGTGCTTGAGGAACAGATAAAAAATAAAACAATCAAAAAGTTACAGAATTTAACAGGTTTCAGTGTTTGCTTTTGCAGTTTGAGGTAAGAAATTCCATAAACACACAGAGTAAATCGGTTTAGTATATCAATAGCAAGTGGAGAAGCAGCTGGTGGCTATTTAAGGAGTTCCAGCAAGATTTACGGTTGCTACAGTATCCATTGCCAGAAGGTACTGACAAGAGACTCTGTGCTGCATACCAGGCAGTTAGTGAGTTGATACATTTTGTGGATTCAGACTAGTTACTGTGTAAATTCCCCCTGCTGGCTGTGTTGTGCATTCGAGGAAGCAATTAGTCAGCTGGTGACTTATTTGCATATCCTGAGGTTACATCTTCTTTCCCATAGATGGAGCCTGGATAGAAAAACCCTGGATATTTGGGGGCTGTAGGTAGGGTATTTATTTAATTCAAAAGAAACCATAACTTTTATTAGGACAACTCCAGCAACAGTAGACTAAGCAAGCTACCTGGTCACATGCTTCCATACCACAGTGAGATGTAATGTTGCTAGTCGCGAAGTCCTGTTCAACCCATCGCGACCCCATGGACAACATTCCTCCAGGCCTTCCTGTCCTCCACCATCCCCCGGAGTCCACTTAAGCTCACACCAACTGCTTCAGTGACTCCATCTAGCCACCTCATTCTCTGCCGTCCCTGTTTTCTTTTGCCATCAATTATTCCCACCATTAGGCTCTTCTCCAGTGAGTCCTTTCTCATTAGGTGGCCAAAGTATGTAATGTACTTTCATTTAAATTATTAAAAACCCTTTATCTGCATCTTATGCATACAAATTATCATGTACAAACTTTTTCCAAATTGGTCTTTTCTTTTTTTTATTCACTACAGGTGCCTCAGCTGCTCTGGCTGAAATCTAATAACACAGTAATACATTGCTCAGACTGATAGGAAGCAACATCCTTTGAAGCTAAATAGAAGGCAGTGCCTCTTGCTTGGCTTTTTGGGATCTCCTGGTGAGCAGGGTCAGGAAGATTCAGGTGCCCAGTATGAGCAGACTTCAGAACTGCCTGCTGTTTCCATGTCCATTTAGCAGCACCTGGCCTGCCTGCAAAGTTCTTGCTTCAAGCCCTGTGAGCCCTGAAATAATTACGTCTGATAACTCTGTATTGCAAGACTTGGATTAAAATGCATATTTTATGGATGAGGCATGTTTCATCTAATCAAGAAAGCAAGCCATATAGAAGAGTTTTAAGATTATTCCATATAAAAGGTTTTCTGGTTTTTGAACAGTATGTGGTAAGATTAATCCGCCTGGCTCAGTTCAGAATGGGTTTATCCCAGACATCCTGATTTAGGCTTCCCTCTAGTCCAAACTGAACTCATTTAAGCTTGGCTCCCTTCTGAGGTAAGATCAGGGGCCAAGATCACTTTCCTCTCCAAATATATAGCCATGACTTCAAGAAGCATTGTTCCTTGCTTCGGCCCTCCCTTTGATTTCAAGAATGAGTGCACAATTAGGAAGCAAGGCTTTCTATCTGTAGTGAAAGAGGAAGAAAAATGCAGTCAGAATCACAAGGTAATGCAACAGTAAATACCACCAGCACCAAGCAAGATAAAAGCTTTGCCCTTACTTTCTTCTCCCCTCAACTGCCAAAATATCCACTCAATTTCAACATCAGAAAAAGGGAGTGGTGAACTTGGGAGGTGGAATTTTGATTAAGCCCCACTTTTTAGTTTACATTTAAGTTTAAAATTTAAAAGGAAAATTGCAAACAACCCTGTTAATCATTAAAAATCAATTGTAGCAAAAACTTCATTGCATTTATTAGTCTAATTTGGCATAATTTTCAAGTGGGACAGCCATAAAGATATCAGCCAGAATTGTGGTCCAGATCTTGTTCACTATTGAATTTATTATCTACATCCTTTGGACATCCAGTTTCTACTTTGGGTTCAAATTAGAAAATGCTATTCTCACAGTTTTGCAGCCCTAATAGAGAGGAAATTACAGGAAAAAGTTTTGTGTAGTATGGCATGAGAAAAAGAATTGAAATTCCTTCCTGAAAATAGCTCATGCCATTGGTAATATTTAAGCAAGCAAGGGCCATAATGAGTTTATATTTTGCTTTAATTTTCTTTTAAGGATATTAAATAATATTCATTTGTAATAGTAGCATGAAATCAATTCCATAAATAATTTGCAATGGTAGTGCATACCAAATAACCTGTATGTCTACTGACATAGATTAATTTTAATTTCCTGCTACTGTTGCTCAGTGAAATGGCAATTATTTTCTATTGGGATAAACTTTAAGGCAATGGAATAATTCTCACAATATATATGTTGGAGACAAGTAGAACAGTAAGCTATCTTTTCTTATAGAATAACACACCAAAGGAAAAACAGCTTACAAGAGTCCTCCATAGAGTTAAGTTTAGAAATTTTAGAGTTTAGAAATGGATTGTTTGAAAATGTTTCATTTTTAGAATTGAGGTTCAACTAAAGGAGAACAAATCAGCTCCTCTCACTGGCTGGGTTCACATGTCACAATAAGCAATACCATGAAGTTTCCCCTGAGCTCCATTTTTTGCATGGATGTGCCTGAAAGTTGGTCAGGCTCAGTATGGTAACTGTCCTTTGGCCTGCCATTTTCTTCCTTCTCAGTCTTCCAGGCAGCATCCCAGGAGGCACTGCAGAGAGGACTGAGGCTTCTTGCTTTGACAGCTGCAATTGTGAACTGAGCATAAAGCAGTTCTGCTGTGCTGACAGGGCTCATGCCTTGAGGTGCAGCAGAGAGAACCAGGAGCTCATCAGGTAGTCCGCCCTTGTGCTCCAGAGGAGGTAGCTGGGGCAGGCGGGGGTTGCCCAGTCCACTGGGCAGGAGCAGCACCACTCCACTGATTCCTCCTCTGTCCCTTGGCATGCTCCAGAGTGAGGTGCCTTATGCTACTCTTTGGGAGTCAGTGACAGAAGTAAGAAACAGCTGGGTGGCAGCAATGAAGAAGTCCCCACACCACACACACAAACTTGCACGCTGGCTTGCCAAAGAGGTGTTACCAAGCTGTTACCTTAGAAGCTGGCACCAGGTTGGAGATACCACTTGACAAGAAAGTGGAACGGCAGGTAATCTTCTGTGGCATGCAACCCCAAATGGGTCACTGCTGCCATGCTGCTTTTCACGCTTGCCACAGGCTCATTCACACATGCAAGGCACTTTGTGCTGGCACATGCAAAGGGTGAGATAAACTGAGTGGTGCTACTTCTTTCCACTGCCTCCAGTGCTTACCACTGAGTTCTGTTGCACAGTGCAAGGTGCTTCACTCTGGTGTACAAAAGGGTGGCAGAAAGGAATCCACTGCAATGCATAGCTCCCAACGAAGTCCCACTGCCACCAAGCTTCTTCTCACCCTGCTGCTCATGCAAGAGTGACAGCACAGAATAATGTGCTACAGTGTGCAGCCCCCAACCAGGGATTGTGGCCCAGTGGATTCTTGCTGCACCTGCTCATGTGGAAATGGCAGAAATGGAATCAGCTGAGGACTTTTGCTCTCTTCCCTAAAGGTGAGTTTCAAGCCAGTTTTTGCACTCTCCTCTTTTGCCCTCATCAAGAAGCTCTTAGTTTCTCTTAACTTTCTGCCTTTAGAGTGGTACTGTATGCATATCTGAGGTTCGTGGTATTTTCCCTGGCAATCTTAATTCCAGTTTGCAATTCATCTAGCCCAGCCTTTCACATGATGTACTCTACATATCAGTTAAATAAACAGGGCAACAATATACAGCCTTGCCTTACTACTTTTCCAATTTTGTCTAGTTCTAACTGTTGCTTCTGGACCCACATACATGTTCTTCAAAAGACAAATAAGATGGTCTGGCACTCTCACATCTTTACGAACTTGCCACAATTTCTTGTGATCCACACAAACATCTACTTCTGCTTTAGCATAGTCAATGAAGCAGAAGTAAATGTTTTTCTGAAATTCCCTAGCTTTCTTCATATTCCAACATATGTTGGCAATTTGACCTCTATTCCTCTGCCTCTCAAAGCCAGCTTGAACTTCTGGTCGTTCTCGGTCCACATACTGCTGGAGCCTAGCTTGTAGGATTTTGAGCATAATCTTGCTAACATGTGAAATGAGCACAATGGTACAGTAGTTTGAACATTCTTTGGCATTGCCCTTCTTTAGGACTGGAATGGAAAATGACCTTTTCCAATCCTGTGACTGCTGTTGAGCTTTTTCAAATGTTCTGGCACATTGAGTGTAGCACTTTAACTGCATCAACTCTTGGATTTTGAGTAGCTCAGCTGGAATACTGTTGTTTCTGCTAGCTTTCTTGTTGCCGAGGTTTCCCAAGGCCCATTTGACTTCACACTCCAGGATGTCTAGCTCAAGGTCAGTGACAACACCATTGTGGTTATCAGGGACATTAAGATCTCTCTTGTATAGTCCTTCTGTGTAATCTTGCCACCTCTACTTAATTTCTGCTGTCTCTGTTAGGTCCCTGCCATTTTGGTCCTTTATCATGCCCATCTTTGCATGAAATGTTTCCTTGATATCTCAAAGTTTCTTGAAGAGATTTCTTTGCACTGTTCATTTAAGAAGGCCTTCTTTTGTCTTCTAGATGTTCTCTGGAATTGTGCATTCAGTTGGGTGTATCGTTCCCTTTCTCCCTTCCCTTTTGCTTCCCTTCTTTCCTCAGCTATTTGTAAAGCTTCCTCAGACAGCCATTTTGCTCTCCTGCATTTCTTTTTCTTTGGGATGGTTTTAGCTGCTACTTCCAGTACAATGTTGTGAACATCCATCCACAGTTCTTCAGGCACTCTGTCACTCAGATCTAATTCCTTAAATCTATTTGTCACCTCTACTATATATTCATCAGGAATATGATTTAGGTCGTACCTGAGTGGCCTAGTGTTTTTCCCTACTTTCTTCTATTTAAGCCTGAATTTTGCAACAAGAAGCTCATGATCAGAGCTACAGTCAGCTCCTGGTCTTGTTTTTATTGACTGTGTAGAGCTTCTCCATCCTTGGCTGCAAAGCACATAATCAATTTGATTTCTGTGTTGACCATCTGGTGATGTCCATGTGTAACATTGCCTCTTGAGTTGTTGGAAAAGAGTGTTTGCTATGACCAGTGTGTTCTCTTGACAAACTCTGCTAGCCTTTGCTCTGCTTCATTTTGTACTCCAAGGCCAAACTTGCTGGTTATTCTGGTTATCTTTTGACTTCCTACTTTAGCATTCCAATACCCCATGATGATAAGGACATCATTTGTTGGTGTTAGATCTAGAAGTTGTTGTATGTCTTCATAGAACCGGTCAACTTCAGCCACTTCAGCATCAGTGGTTGGGGCATAGACTTGGCCTACTGTGATGTTGAATGGTTTGCCTTGGATTCGAACTGAGATCATTCTTTCATTTTGAAGACTGTTTCCCAGTACTGCTTTCCCCACTATTTTATTCACTATGAGGGCTACTTTATATCTTGCGAGGGATTCTTGGCTGCAGTATATCCACAACTGAGTGTCCTTTCAGCTTTGACCATGTTGCTTCACTCTTTCTGGCACTATTAGTACTAGTGCATTACTCTTTCCCAGTAGCACAGTGGACATCTTCCAACCTGAGGGGCTCATCTTCTGGTGTCATATTTTTTAAACTTTTGGTACTATCTATGGGGTTTTCATGGCAAGGATACTGGAGTGGGTTGCCATTTCCTTCTGCAGTGGATCACCTTTTGTCAGAGGTCTCTGCTATGGCCTGTTTGTCTTGGCTGCCCCTGCATGGCATAGCTCATAGCTTCATTGCACTACACAAGCCCCTTCTTCATGGCAAAGCAGCGATCCATGGAAGGGATGGCTAGCCTTATGTAGCCACAAATATCAATGTAATATTTTCTATCTCTTTGCAGATCTGAACCATGCATGTGCTGAAATGATGGGGGTTTGCTTTGTCTGTTTATGTGGTGAATAGGTGTGCAGGTAAGCATTCATTTGTTTAAAGATACATTACTTTTTCTGGAATAATCACATTACTAAGCAGTATATCTCTATGTGATGCAAGAAATGGTAAAAGTTAAAGTGTCACCATATTTTCCACCTCCTGCAAAGTTTACATGTTATAACTGAAGTTGATTCAAGCATGTAATAACCCAAGCATGTAATTACCCAACTGTGGTGCTAACTTTCCCCCCAGTCTTATGAATTATGTTTATAGGCTGCTCAAAATTGTGGTGCTTTTCTCCACTGAAGAAGAATTCTATTGTATAACAAAAAATTCTATCTTTGTTTTATTGGAAACCCTAGAAGAGTTGATAAGACATGGTCTTTTTCTTTTTATGAATTGGCTGATTTTTGCCATATTCTAACCTGGCAGGAATCAGCCAATAGGATTCCTTAATATCAAATTTTCCAGACTACAAATAGCTCATGACAGGGCAGAAATACAGAAGTGTCTAATGTTTTCCCCTCAATAATGCCAGGTTCTGTTTGCCTCCGTGGCCTTCACCTTTCCACATCTCTGTTCCATAGCAATGGTTTCTGATAGAGGAAGGAAAGAGATCAGGGCCATTAAATAAGTTGAATTTGATGTTGTGCATAGACAGGAAGAAGGAAACCTGACACCATTCTATTGTTTACCACAGAAGTCTTGCTCTTTTTACAGTGTTGAGGTATGTACTTAGGTTTTCTAGTTTAGCCTTGCTGAAATGCTAGCTTTCTAAATGCAGGACATTTTTAAATATAAGGGAGCATACAAGCATACAGTTCCCTAAACTACACTCAGAAACAGAAATAGACCCAAGATGTCAAATAGACTCAACTCCCCTACTGTTAGGACTGATGTTGCTGAAGGATAAATTTTAGATGCTGCCTTACATTGTATGTGGTGTGTGTCTCCATGAAAGTGGGGAGTAGTATAATCTGTCATTATATGTGGTAATTGTATCTCCTATTTATGGAGCCATCTTATGTGACTGATTTAATGCTCAGCAATGTCATAGCACAAAAGAATGATGCTTGAAAAGAATCACCAGAAACAGATCCTGTGGAGGAAAAGTATGCATGTCATCTCAAGGCCGTTTGTAAATCTTCTTTCAGAATGAGATGTCAACATGGAAGAAAATTCTCAGGTTGCATTTTCTTGGAACACAATGTTTTATTTGTTCATTTTCCACACTTTATAGCATATTATTTTTTTAGTAAAAGTAGAATTCAAAGGGAAATGGAGGGCAAGGAGAGTCTAAGAAATGGTGTGCCTGAGGCAGAGAATCAACTGGCAGCCTCCATGGAAGGAAAAATATTTAGAAAGTAAGAAATTGATTCTTTGCCCTATAATAGTATTCAAATTCCATCACATGAGGCAAGCCATTTTGCAGACCAGTGACATGGCTGGCCCTGGGAGCTGGCACTGACCATTGTATAAGATGTTGCCCAAGCTTTATTAGGGCAGCTTTCTTTCATACAAACTAGTAATGCACTTTAACAATGCACACAATTCTCTTTAGTGCTTTACAAATATTAACCAATTAATCCTTACTGCATCCAGATACGTACAATTTCCTTTATCATAGTTAAGGGAGAGTGTCTGGCAATAAAAGAATAATAATGGAAGCACTAAGCACTCATATGGCACTTTTGAGTGTCAAAATGCTTCAGAGTTGTTTTAATCTTCTATATGGACATTAATGAAACTTTGGGCTCTGGGGAGAGATGTAACTAATGGGATGTGACTGTACAAACAGTTCTATCAAAATTTTTCCACGTGGGTTCATCAGGTGAACAAAGCATACTACATGATCTCCATAGCTCAGGACACATAATTGGCATGCAGAAAGTTCAATCATGGTAAAGGCTTCCCCATGACATTAAAGTCCAGTCATGTCTGACCCTTGGGGGTGTTACTCATCTCCGTTTCCTAGCCAAGGAGCCAGCGTTAGTCCGCAGAAAGTCTCCATGGTCATGTGGCCAGCATGACTAAACATCAAGGTATACAGAACGCTGTTACCTTCCCACCAAAGTGGTACCTTTCTATCTACTTGCATTTGCATGCTTCTGAACTGCAAGGTTGGTAGGAGCTGGGATGGAGCAACGGGAACTCACCCCGTTGTGCAGATTCAAACCAGCAACCTATTGATCAACCAGCCCAGCAGCACAGCAGTTTAAACCACTGCACCACCTGCATTTCCTCAATCATGGTACTTTCTCTTAAAAGATCAAGGAAGCAGCTGATTGGACAGATAACCTGCATGAGATGTGAGACAGCCAATCAGAGCAGATAGCACTGGCCTGCATGGATGAATATCCTGAGCTCATGCAAAGCAGTGCTTTCTGTTCTTAGACCAAGATGCAATATTAAATCTGTTGCTTTATTAACAGTTAAACCTCTCATAGAAATGAAACATGGCTCCCATTTTCATCCAGAAAAGAATTTCCAATTTATAAATTTGGTTGGGTTCTGAAATCTTTGGAGAACCTTCTCCACATGCCTTCTCTCTACCATTGGTTGTGAAACACCTTCCCTAAAGACATTCAACTGGCAGCAACCAGGTTAATACCACTTCATTTAACAGAGATGTTAGTGAACAGGAAGGATCATTTCACTGCAGGGTTTGAGAATGCATTGTCATGATATTTATGGTCTTATTCTGTGTTTTACAGGTTTTATTGACTTTCCCCACCCAATATATTTCAGTGCATGCAAAACTTGCAGTGCTGTTCTGCAATGGGAGGGGACTGGCTCAGTGTCTTGGGGGCATGGGGTAGTGCTAGAGGAAGTGTTTTTTAGGCTCCTTGGAAAAACCTAAAGCCAATCAGCCTTCAGTTGCTCTTCCACTCACCCCACAACTTGTCCAGTGAACTAGAGAGTTAATGCCATGCTGCATCCCCATGACCCTTCCTTGTCCTTTGAAAAAATAATGTTTGTGATGCCTTTCAAGTCTTCCCAATTGTCTCCTTTGTCCTCTTCCCTCAAAGAGACTAGTTGAAATGCTTGCCTACTCAAAGGCAAATCACATTTTCTTCTGTGCCCTTATTCAGACACTGATTTCAGTGGAGGTTTCATGTGGGAATGTTGTCATGGAGAGAGGGAGAGGGGTGCTTGTCCTACTGGCTTCATTCTCTGGGAGATGGGAAGGTAACTTCAGGCAGCACCACAGCGTCCCCTTGCCTCTCTCCTCCTCCTCCTGTGGTGAGGTGGAAGAACAAGCTGGGATATTTTCTTTTACATCTCCACTCCTTTGCCCCTTCATATTTGCATACAACTAAATGGATTTTTTCTTTTTTTCTTTCTTAAAATAAAAATGCTAACCAGCTCCTCTTGCTTCTCCCACAGTTCCATTTGTGAGTGACACAAGATTATGTTTTCAACACTATGCTGTAACTGTACTGGAAACGTATCACCATTATTATTATTAATAATATTTTATAATAATATTATTATAACATTTAATATTATTAAATGTTATAATAATAATATTATTATTATAAGATTTAATATTATTAAATGTTATAATAATAATAATATTATTATTATAACATTTCTATGCCGCCCCTTGCCGAAGCCTCGGGGCGGCTTACAACACAATAAAATACATTGAAATACAATAGAACATAATAAATTACCACTAAATACAAAAATACAAAAAATTACACTGAGATACAAACATAATAATATAAAATTAAAATTAACAGTATAAAATAAGTAAATAAAGAATATAGGAGGAGAAAAGAGAAGGAAGAAGAAGTTGCCCTGGCCAGATCATATATTTTAACAATTAAAATGATGTTTAAATAAAAAGGTCTTTACCTGGCCAGTAATGACCGTGCCAGGCGGACCTCTTTGGGGAGTGAATTCCATAGGTTGGGCGCCACTGCAGAGAAAGTCCTCCTCTGAGTACTTACTCTCCTAATTTCTTTCATGGAGGGTTTCCGGAGAAGGGACTCACCCTCAGATCTCAAGGGGCGGTCGGGCATATACGGACGTAAGCGCTCATTCAGGTAGCCAGGACCCAAGCCGTTTAGGGCTTTATAGGTCATAACCAACACCTTGAATTGGGCCCGGGCTTCAATGGGAAGCCAGTGAAGCTGACGGAGGACTGGAGTCATGTGAGCATAACGCCCCGTCCCCGTCAGCAACCTGGCAGCTCTATTTTGCACCAATTGAAGTGTTCGGACCATCTTCAGGGGAAGCCCCACGTAAAGTGCGTTACAGAAGTCTAGGCAGGAAGTCACCAGCGTGTGTGTCACCGTCGCCAGGCAGTCGTACTCCAGGTAGGGGCGCAGCTGATTAATCAGCCGAAGCTGAAGGAAGGCGCTCCTTGCCACCGCTGTCACCTGAGCTTCCAAAGAAAGCTCCGGGTCGAGGAGTACGCCTAAGCTGAGGACCTTGTCCCTAAGAGGGAGTGTTGCACCATTCAGGACCAGGTCAAATCCACCCTCTCCGAAGCCCGAGCCGCCAACCAACAGGACCTCCGTCTTGTCTGGGTTGAGTTTCAGTTTATTGGCCCTCATCCATTCCATTACCTCGGCCAAACACCGGTTCAGCACAGCCACTGCCTCACCCTCACCTGGATTAGTGGAAAACGAGAGGTAGAGCTGGGCATCATCAGTGTACTGATGGTTCCGCAGCCCACACCCCCTGATGACCTCTCCCAGCGGTTTCATGTAGATGTTGAACGGCAACGGGGACAAAATGGACCCCTGCGGTACTCCATGGCATAACTGCCATGGCGCAGAGACATAGTCCCCCAGCACTACCTTCTGGAATCGACCATTGAGATAGGAGCGGAACCACTGCTAAGCATGTGACCCAACTGTAATAAATGTGTTTTGTATAAATACCAAGACTGTTCCCTCATACATGGAAGGGCCTCTAGTGTACAGATCCCCTAGTCTGATGTTGAAAAGACTCAAACAAGATTGAAAACAATAATAAAAAAGGCAATCAGACTTAGTTCAATCCACGTACCAAACTAATATTTATACTTTGTGCTACTCTATGACATTCCTGAAATGAAATGCCAACTCTTCTCTTAGGAACACAAATATTGGAATCAATTCCTCTCTAGCCATTCTGCCCCAAACAAAATTATTTTTTGTCCTTTATATATCTCCCACTTTTCCTTTATGTTTTGTACCCAGAGGTCTCTTGAAGCATTTTAAAAACTGCTGTTACACTCCATTAGAAAACATGCTTGTTAAAACATGCCTATAAAAAGATTTGTCATTGAAGTACAGCTTTGTTATCTTTAATGGGATATAAAACTACCAACCCTTTTTCAATAGAAGATGCTTTATGTGCATTACCAGTAATATAATAATGCCTCTGTACTTTGCTATTGGCCATTAGCAGATTTACCTTTTATTTTATTCTTTTAAGGTTCTCATTGTAATTCAAATACATTAATTCCTTCTAGGCTTGTAAATGTTACTGCTAGCAAACTGGATGTCATTATGACAGGTGGGGTGTGCGTGAAAGAAAGACCTCCACCATGGAGTCTGTTCTTCTGAAGGCTAAATTACCTACTGAAGCAGTTAGAAGGTTTTGCAGCCACTGTAATATTTTCCCCAAGAACACTGCTTCAGTTCCCCTCACAGGAGTAAATGGCAGACATTCACTGATAATAGAAGAAAGAGATTCCCTTAGGCAACCACTGGGCTGGGAATTTAATTTGCCCAGTATCTTCAGTAAGGGGCAAGCTTCAACCTCTGAACTCTGTGCTAGGATAGAGTACATCCTAATTTGTCCCATTTGTGCATAAAAATTCTGTAGGGCAAGAATGTTGGACCTACTTCCTCCTGAGAGTCGAATTCCCTTTCTGAAGTTCTTAGAGGCACTATGTGGTGGGCCAAAAGAAATGGAAAAATGTCAAGTTGAAAAAGAAAAAAAAAATAGTACATTTATATCCTGTCTTTTTCCCCTCTTCTGCAGAGCCCTAGGTGGCTTAAATAGTTCCTTTTATCCTCACAACAACAACCCTGTGAGGCTAAGAGTGAGTCACTGGCCCCAAATCACCCAGTGAGTGTCCAAGCAGTGTGTTGGGAGTCCAGGAATCAGAGAGCACTGTACAACCAATTTCAAGGACTTCAAGGAGTCTCTGTATTCTGTTGGTGATCTCTATTGTTTTCTGCAGAACAGGTAAATTGATCTTTGAGGTTACATTATTTGTGGTCAGCTGGACTTGCTGTCAAGGCTGATGGCCTGGAGAAGGTGAAGAAAGGCAGAAAGAGAAGCATACTTTCAAATGATGGGTGGAAGGAGTTTTTAAATTTTTATTTATTTTTGTTATTTCTGACTTTTACATAAATCTAAATTTGTAGGGAATGTAGGGCACAATCCTATGAGCTTTCTGACCACTTGGGTAAAGGATATTCAACTCTCGTCTCTTCATAGTTATTCACATCTCACAAGAAACCCTCCTATGCTCTGCCAGGCTGCTCTTGGTTGGGTGGGAGGAGCAATGCCCGAAATAAAGGTAAAGGTTTCTCCTTGACATTAAAGTCCAGTTGTGTCTGGCTCTAGGGGGTGGTGCTCATCTCACTGAATGCAGGCAATACTTACTTCTGTATTCCCCCTCCCCTTTGGATGCCCAGGCTATCAGCCCCTCTGGAGGCATTACACCACCATGGACAGGGATAGGGTTGAGCGGGTTAGAGCAGACCAAGAACTCTCCTCTCGATCCCCCCCCCCCAACATCAGAATACCCCTTTTTAGCTCTGATGAGTTAGCTGAGGTTGCTTTGCAAATTTGGAAGGCAGGCACTCAGTTCTTTCTGCAGGGGCTGTGACAGGGAAGTAGACGGGCAGAGACATGAAGGGGCTGGATCATAGTGTCTCCTTCTCAGACCCACTGGACTGTTTACAGCTCAAGAGAAATCATAGGATTATACTGTCCATCATATTTATTTGGACACACACACACACATATATATGTATAGACACAGAGATACACTAGCAAAACATCTGCAAGATACAATCTTAGATTTCAGTTCTGATTGCCTAAAATTTGCTCTATATCACAATGGCCAATGGAAGATGGTGAACAGGGGTGACAAACAAGAACCCATTAGAAAAATAATTTGTTCAGGACCATCCCTCTTGTGGATATTACAGCAGTGTTATTAATCATTACAGGACTTCATAACATTTTGACAGACAGATAGGCACTGAGATCTAATAAAATGTATTGTTGTTTGTAATATGCATGATTAAAACTATTCAAGAAGAAAGAATATTGCCTATGAAAATCATACATTTCACAAGACAAACCAATATCTGATGTGGAGAAAAATAATTGTTAGGCCGCTTTATATTTTACTTATTTTTAATGGAGGAGAAACACTAGCACACAATAGCATTGTTGCTGACAATATAAACACAATAATTTATAATATTCATGCTACAGAATAAAATGAAAATTAGCTATGAGTATAGTGAATGAGAAATTTTAAGAACATTAATAAAACTAAGTTTCCAGAGAATGTGGTCAAAAGAAGAATGTCTTAACACAAGGTATGTTCACGTCATCCTACAGAATTTGCTGCCATGAGTCATGGTGAGCACCACAAACCTAGGTACCATCTTAAGGATTACGGTAGAGCTGGGCTAGAAGTTCTCCATGGAGTCCATTCAATTCAGAGTTTATGGACTTCTGAACAAAGCATTCTGCCCACAAGCACACAGACACTTTTGCTTGATATGTGTGTCCTTGCAGAGGTGTGGAGCAGTACATCAGGGACTTTCCAAGGGAAAGATCACTTGGATTTTGATGTGTGTGTGTGTGTGGGGGGGGTATGCTTAATATTTTATAAGATGCCAGGGGTGATTTTCCTCCCCTAAATTTCCAAGGCACCAGAGACAAATGTTGCACAATCGTGTGATGCAGCACCCTTCTTACTTCCTCCCAGCAACCTTTTCAAACAGCAGCTGGACTTCAAATCTCAGCCACACAACTGCTGGAAGCAGTGGCTTAGCTTTTCAAAGGATTACATCTAAGGGGAAGGATCCTTTTGCCAAGGAGAGAAAGCAAGGGGCCACAACTAAGTCACATGGGAAGCCATAGCTCTGCTCCGCTGAAGTAAATTCTGTACTCTGCTGACCACTCAGCAATTCAAACTGTGAGACAGAAAACAGGGTATGTTTGAACCCAGGATATAGGGTGGTAGAATGAATGCCAAGCTCATCCTTTTCATCTTTGTTCAACACCATTCATGGGAGGGCAAAAGCAGAGGACATGTTCATGCCACAGTCTTTGCTGTGACAGCAGCAATGCAATTCCACGGTAGCACCTATGGCATGGTCTAGATGTCATTTCATTCCAGGGCACTGTGGGAAAATGGTGGCTTCCCTTGCTGCACTCCCAAAGTGCCCTGGAAAAATGCTTTGTCTGAGGCATTGTGGGAAAAGAAAAAGGATGCATGTTGCTGTTACTACAGACTGCTGCTGAATCATGAAATCCTTTCAAGGAACATACATGCTGCAAAATAGAGAATCTTATCTGCTTACCCCCCCAAAATTCAGCACAGTCTGGGAGATAACACCCTCCCAAAACTTCCCAAATATTGGGGGAATTACCATGTCTGGGTGGAGGACCTGCAGGAGGATCTGCATATTCATTCATTCATTCAACTTTTAGCCCACTCTATTAGCCGCATAGCTCCTTAGGTGGGTTACAGACAAATTTATTTGATTAGATTTATAAACTTCAACTATAGCCCTACATGGCTCTCTGAGTAGTGCATAGTTCCATACTCCCTAAACATACCTCTGCCTGAATGAGCGGTTTGGGTGTTACGCTGTTCTACCTGACAGTCTTTCCTGTGTATTGGTAACTGAAAAATGTACTATTCACTGACTGTGTTTACTGGCTATCTGCTGGCATGGTTGGTATAAGGAGATCTCAACCACTATGTGTAGGAACCCCTGAAGATCCTCTAGGCTTTTGGAACTTACACCACACCAGTTGCTGCTATGGAGGACATTTTCAGCAATGTCTTTATGTCTGGAGCACCACGTATGATGTGTGTTTCTGGCAGGAGGAAAGGGTTTTATTTATTATTTTTATTTATTTATTTAAAGCTTTTGTAGACCATCCATCTACTCATGTCTCAGGACAGTTTTCCTGCTATATGGCATGGACTGGTTGCTTCCATGCTTGGTTAATGTAGGAACATTGACAACATACAACTCCATTACTGGGGTGTGCCAATGGTATCCCTCCATGGATCACTTACTTGTCATGGAGCTTGTGTAGCTCAATGTAGCTATGAGCTATGCTGTGCAGGGCCACCCAAGATGGACAGGTCATAGCTGAGAGCTCTGACAAAAGCTGATCCACTGGAGAAGGAAATGGCAACCCACTCCAGTACCCTTGCCATGAAAACCCCATGGACATTTCTAAAGGGCAAAGAGATATGATACCAGAATATGAGCCCCTCAGGTTGGAAGGTGTCCACTGTGCTACTGGGAAAGACTAGAATGCTAGTACTGGTAGTGCTAGAAAGAGTGAAGTGACTGGGTCAAAGCCAAAGGGACACTCAGTTGTGGATATATCTGGTGGTAAAAGGAAAGTCCAATGCTACAAAGAACATTACAGCATGGGATCCTGGAATGTAACATCAATGAATCAAGGTAAGCTGGACATGGTCAAACATGGGATGACAAGGCTGAACATCGACATCTTGGGAATCAGCAAAATAAAATGGACAGGAATGGGTGAATTTAATTCAGATGACCATCAGGTATACTTCTGCGGGCAAGAATCCATCAGAAGAAATGGAGTAGCCTTCATAGTCAATAAAAGAGTAGGAAAAGCAGTACTGGGATACAATCTCCAAAATGACAAATGATCTCAATTCGAATCCCAGGCAAATCATTCAATAGTCCAAGTCTATGCCCCAACTACTGGTACCAAAGAAGCTGAAGCTGAACGGTTCTATGAAGTCCTACGACACCTTCTAGAATTAACACCAAAAAATGATGTCCTTATCATCATGGGGGATTGGAATGCTAATCCAAAAGATAACCAGTATAACAGGTAAGTTTGGCCTTGAAGTACAAAATGAAGCAGGGCAAAGGCTGGCAGAATTTTGTCAAGAGAACACGCTGCTCATAGCAAACCCTCTTTTCCAAAAACCCAAGAGATGACTTTACACATGGACATCACCAGATGGTCAACACCAAAATCAAATTGACTATGTGCTCTCCAGCCAAAGATGGAGAAGTTCTATCCAGTCAATAAAAACAAGACCTGGAGCTGACTGTGGCTCAGATCATGAGTTTCTTGTTGCAAAGTTCAGGTTTAAATTGAAGAAAGTAGGGAAAAGCACTAGGCCACTCAGGTATGACCTAAATCATATTCCTGATGAATATACAGTGGAGGTGACAAATAGATTTAAGGAATTAGATCTGAGTGACAGAGTGCCTGAAGAACTATGGGTGGAGGTTCACAACATTGTACTGGAAGTAGCAGCTAAAACCATCCCAAAGAAAAAGAAATGCAGGAGAGCAAAATGGCTGTCTGAGGAAGCTTTACAAATAGCTGAGGAAAGAAGGGAAGCAAAAGGCAAGGGAGAAAGAGAAAGAAACACCCAACTGAATGCAGCATTCCAGAGAATATAGGCTGGACATGCACATGGTGGGCATGTCGTGAGCGGAGCCAGCTGGTGCCAGAGGTCAGACTAGATGGCCCGGGAGACCCCTGCTGACTTGCTCTGTTTTTATGTTTCTGTGAATAGCTAGAAGAGATAAGAATGCCTTCTTAAATGTACAGTGCAAAGAAATAGAAGAAAACAATAGAATAGAGAGGACCAGAGATCTCTTCAAGAAAATTGGAGATATGAAAGGAACTTTTCAGGCAAATATGGGCATGATAAAGGACCAAAATGGCAGGGACCTAACAGAGGCAGAAGAGGTTAAGAAGAGGTGGCAAGATTACACAGAAGAACTATACAAGAAAGAGCTTAACATCCCTGATAACCACGATGGTGTGGTCACTGACCTCAAGCCAGACATCCTGGAATGTGAAGTGAAAGGGGCCTTAGGAACTCTTAGCAACAACAAAGCTAGTGGCAGAGACAGTATTCCAGCTGAGATATTCAAAATCCTAAAAGACGATCCAGTTAAAGTGCATCAATATGCCGGCAAACTTGGAAAACTCAATAGTGACCACAGGACTGGAAAAGGTCAGTTTACATTCCGATCCCAAAGAAGGGCAATGGCAAAGAATGTTCAATCTACCACACCATTGCACTCATTTCACATGCTAGCAAAGTTATGCTCAAAATCCTACAAGCTAGGCTCCAGCAGTAAGTGGGCCAAGAACTACCAGAAGTACAGGCAGGATTTCAAAGAGGCAGAGGAACTAGAGATCAAATTGACAACATACACTGGATCATGGAGAAAGCTAGGGAGTTCCAGAAAAACATCTACTTCTGCTTCATTGACTATGCTAAAGCCTTTGATTGTGTGGATCGCAACTAATTGTGGGAAGTTTTTAAAGAGATGGGAGTAGCAGACCATCTTATTTGTCTCTTGAGAAACCTGTATGTGGGTCAAGAAGGAACAGTGAGAACTGGACATGGAACTATTGATTGGTTCAAAATTGGATCTAATCTTGGATTTGGACCCTTAATGGCAAGCATCTCCTTTTTGTCTAGATTCAACCTCATTTTTTTTCTCTCATTCCCCCCTTTACCTGCTTCAGGTAGTCATTCAGAGAGAAGATGATGTCTCTAGAAGAAGCAGCAGATGATGGTAAGGAGAAGTAATCGGGGTGTCAGTATCAGCATAGTGGTAACATCCAGTGCCACTCCTCTGGATGATATTTCCCAGCAGTTTCATGTAGATGTTAAATATCACTGGAGATAGAATGGAGCCGATATGGATATTAAGGGCACTAGAATCAGAGATGAAAGATATCAGTTGCAAGCATATGCAGATGACTTAGTTTTTTTAATTGAGGAACCCTTGGTAACAATGTCTAAACTTCTATAAAGGATTGAAGAATATGGCGATGTTACTGGGATGAAAATAAACAGAGATAAGACGAAATTGTTAGTAAAAAAATCTTACACTGGAGCAGAGAAAAACTGCTGGAACAAGTAGATCTTCAAATTGTTAAAAAGGTTAAATATTTGGGAATTTTCCTTACTGCTAAGTGCACTACATTGAAAGAAGACAATTATGATAAACTACTTAAGGAAATTAAGAGTGACTTGGAAAAATGGGCTAATTTGCAATTATCCTTGTTGGGAAGAATAGTGCTAATTAAAATGAATATATTACCAAAGCTTTTGTTTTTATTCCAGATGATTCCCATAAAAATTGATTAAAAATTCTTTGACAATTTAAATACCCAAATCTCAAGATTTATATGGAAAAAGAAAAAACCAACGATTAAATTAAAAATGCTCCAGGAGGCTAAAGGGAATGGGGCTTTGGTCTTCCTGATTGGATGTTGTATTATCAAGCTTCTGTTTTAATGTGGCTAAAAGAATGGGTAACTTTAAGAAACAAGAGAATCTTCTATCTTGAAGGGCATGATTTGCAAATGGGTTGGCATGCCTATATGTGGTATGAAAAGTGTAAGGCACATGATTGTTTTTTAAATCAATATATTAGGAAATCATTAATGTCGGTGTGGGAAAAGTTAAAGATAAAACTGTATACTAAATTACCAAGGTGGCTCTCACCTATGGAAGCTCTTGTATATCCAAATGCTCTGAATTTTGATATGATTGTGAGAGATGATGATATTTTGGATAATGATGGAGGATTGAAATTGAATCAAGAAATACAAGAACAGGGAATTAATATTTCTTGGTTGCACAAGGTTCAGATGCAATCGAGATATGCTAAAGACTATAGAATGTGGGGCTTCTATAAGGAGTTAACAGCATTTGACCACGTGACTTTCAAATCAGATGAGAAAATGATTAAAAGATTGTATAATTTTCTTTTGGATAGGAGAATGGAAGATGAACAGGTTAAGGAAACTATGATAACGTGGGCACAAAATTTTGGATATAATATTGAGTTAGAGAAATGGCAAAAGTTGTGGGAAAGAAATATGAAAGTAACATTAGCAACTTCATACAGAAAAAACCTGTATAAAATGTTTTATAGATGGTATTTGTTGCCAAATAGGTTAGCTAAGATGTTTCCAAATAGGTCAAATGGATGTTGGAAATGTAAACACAAACCGGGTACTTTTTATTATATATGGTTGACCTGTGATAAGGCAAAGAAGTAATGGATTAAATACACAAATGGCTTGAGGAAATGTTAAAAAAATCTCTATTATTTAAACCTGAAGTTTACTTATTAGGCATTATACCTGATGATCTTAACAAACAAGCAATGTATTTGACTCTACATGTAACTACGGCGGCGAGGATTGCATTTGCCCAACATTGGAAGAATGAAGAGCCACTTACCGATGAACTGATTCTAAAAAAGATCTTGGACTGTGCAGAAATGGACAGATTGACTTTGTCTCTGAAGGAGAAAGAAGATACAGACTTCTATTAAACTTGGGGTTCTTTTTATCATTGGCTAGAGAAACGGAACTATGCATAGATTTAAATATGTTTAACATAAAAAGAAAAAATGTGGGGGGGCTGACCCAGCAAGTCCAATGTTCTTGATGATTGATGTTGTTTTTCGTTTCTTTTTTGTTAGGTTTATTAAGAATAGAACTTATTTTTTTAAAAAAAGAGATAGAATGGAGCCATGTGAGACTGCACAAATCAGCTCTTAGAGGAGCAACCATCTCCAAGCACCACCATCTGGAACAAACCTGAGAGGTAGGAATGGAACCAATGCAAAGCCATGCCTCCGATTCCCAACTCCCTCAGACAATCCAGAAGAATATTATGGTAAATACTGTTGAGTGCCATTGAGTGATCCAACCAACAGGGGCACACTCCCCTGTCAATTCTGAGCTGTAAATCATCCACTAGAATGAACAATACAGTCTCAGCTCCAGGTCCTGCTTTGAAGCCAGTTGGAAATGGGTCCAGAAATCTGTATCTCTCAGGACTGCCTAAAATTGGAGAGATAATGCCCTCTTGATTACCTTACAAAGGAATGGTATGTTTTAGATTGGTCTGAATTGTTAAGATCCAGGAGGTTCAAATTAAATTTCTTGAGTACAATAGCTTCCTTCAGGCAGGTAGGTGTCATGAGCTAGGCGTCCCCTCCCAAGCAAGACAGTCACTTAAGCAATTCCTGGAAGAGTCTTTATTCTGCACAGGAGTCTGAGCATTCACAAACCTTGGAGCATGCACAAGGAGAAGTGTTGAGCCCTCTCTGCCCCCCTTTACCCAATGCTTTGCTTATGAACTTTCTGGGGCCACACTATGGAAAGAAGCGCGCTGTGAAAGCATGCACACCTTCATTCTGCCCACTGAGCCCCTAATTGATCCATCCTGCGATTGTGACAATGGGCCCTCGTGTCCATGTCTTGAGGCGGATTATGTTCTCCCTCTGAGAACTCTCCTTGTTTCCACAGGCAGGAGGGAGACAGGGCCCAAAGGTTTTCCTTGGACTCCTTTGATCCAGAGTCATTTAAGGCTGGCATGACAGGAGCGTTGGACCAGATGTGGGCCCATCAGTTGCAACAACAACTCCATTATCAGATTGTGAACACTGAGCCACATCTGGTTCAGCCTTCCCCTCATCCTCCTCAGAGTCTGAGCTATCATTCCCACCAAAACCAGCCATCTCTTGTATGCAACAGGGAATCTCATCCAAGTGCGCACGTGCACGCGCGCACACACATACGACAGTAGGAACCCTACCCCCTCTGAAGGAGGCATTGATGGTAAGGCATAATAGCTCCCTCAGTGCTTCCACCTGCTGGACTACCAGCCAAGATGGACAAGGATTAAGAGGGCAGGTGGTTTTTCTCACCAGCTCAGGCAGCCTGTCAACATAAGTAGGACTTATAAATTGAAATTATCTAGGATAACTCCATTCAGAGTTCTTTGTATTTGCTGGCTGCTATTGATGGAGAAATTTCTCAAGCAAATTCAGTTGTACAGGAAAAATGCCACTGACCAAAACTGTATATTCCTACCATGGACTAAAGAATGAAAATGCCAATCTTCAGGGGATTTGCACATTTTCACTATTTCTCCCATTTTGAGGGAGATTTTTGCATTCACATTAACCAGTACACATTCCTACTAAAGGGCATGAGTTCATGCAGATGTACACAGTTGTGCACCTTTGCAAGTACACAATCACAAGTAGAATAAAATTCTCTGATAAAAATCCCAATTCTGTCACTTAATGGATGGGAGAATGTAAGATACCCGACAATCCATGAAGCATAGAAGGAATGAATTTATCAAATTCCATATGTCTCTAATGGGGAGTAAAGCAAATTCCTTGCAGCTGTTCCTTCACTGGCTGATGAATGGATGCAGGTTGGTCTCCCTGTTGCCATGATGTTCTTCTAAGAGGCAGGAGATACAACCTCCCAGTGGCCTTTAGTCTCTTGGCAAAATAGTGAGGCCAGAATGTGCCCTCTAGTCTTAGGACAACTGTCAATTGGCACCAATTATCCTTTCTGGCTGGGAGGGATGAAGCATTATCTATGCAGCTGTTCCTTCTTCTGGCTGACGTACACTCTCAATGACAGTCTCCCAGTGCCACTCGTTTTCAGCTAGAATGATGCCATCACGGCTCTTTCTGTTTCATGGGACAGTTTCTAAAACCTCCCTTTCAGCTCTGCAGCTAATTACCTGACCATTTCTCCTTCTACATATACTTTCTTCCTGATTTGCCAGGTGTAAAAGTGAATGTAAGAAGCTCCATGCAATTAACACCATTGACTAGCATATATCTTTAGTGCTGTCCCATATGGTGTGAAACCATCTAGCTTGTCCTTGTCAAATGTTGCTAAAATGGTTACATCATTAAAAAAACAGATTGAATTTTAATTAATGCAAGTTGTTTCCATGTTTGAAGTGACTGCTTTAAAAAGGCTGGGGAAAGAAGAGAATAAGAGACAAACATAATTCTGCAGACATGACATCAGCAAAATGGAAAGTGAAATGTGTTTTCTGCTTCCTCAGAGCATTGTAAATGTTGCTGCTTCTTCATTTAGGAATTCAATCCCCAGGAGTGCTTTTAGTACTCCTCTGTGATTTCCTGGAACTGGAATAGAGAGATGTTAGAATTTCCATGTCTAGTCAGTCTATGGTGACTTAGCCCTTCACATTTGGAAGCGTGTGCAGTATGCAACCTGCCTGTCACATTGTCTCTCAGCACCTGCTCCACATTCCTAGCAGCCACTGAAAAAGCCATGAGTAGTGCTGAGCTAAATGTTCTAAAAGTATAGTCTCAGTTTTCATCCTGAAGCTAATGATTTCAGGAAGACCCTCCCTGAGAGATCTCCCAATGAGTCCAAAACCATCTCTGAGTGAGCAAGCCACCACTTCCTGTGCAGGGAGCATGCACGTATGGCAGCACGGGCCAGATGGATGGGCATGGTGGGCCAGATCTGTCCTGCGGGCCATAGTTTGAGGACCCATGTTTTAAGGGTCTCTTTCTCTGCCTGAATTGCAGCATTCAGCATTCATCCTATTTCATTCACACTGGCTAGCCCAGGATAGTGAGTCCCTCCACCAAAAGTGAGCTTATTCCTGAAAGCCCCTCCTCGTGGCACTGTCTCATGGTCTGGGAGCTTGTATTTGTGGTGCAAATTTGATATACACATGCTACAGGGGCTTACCATTCAGCGTGGTGATATTACCCCAACTTGGAACTCTTTTATAAAATCTGTCTAATTTTTCCCTGCTGCTGCCATTGTGCCAAAGAAGCAGCAGTCAGTAGTAGTAATGTGTGAAAATTTCAGTTCTGCTAACATATCATACTAATTGGCTCTATTTATAATCTTGAAGGTGAGTGGGAGAGCCCAGCCCTTCCCTTCCCTTCATGTCTATATGTTCCCAAAATAGTGATTGCATTTAAAAAGTATCTATTTTTTAATGTGCACTTCAAAAATCACATTTTTTCAAAGAATACACATTTTCTAAGGTCAGTGGGCAAAGTACACACTTTTGTAAAATGTGCACAGAAATACATTTTTCCTGTTTGAAAAACACACCTTTTCCATTGCAACAAACCACAAAAGGGTGATTACAAACAAAAATGGGAGTAAGCCAAACTCCCATGGATGAAGTTCAGAGAATTCTGGAGAGTGTGAACATCCCTGGTTCTTCCAATCCCTTGCCAGTAGACCACATTTCAATAAAGCTTTGGAAAGGACCTTTGCTAAATAGGAATGACTTCTGAGTAAACATTACAGAAGGATCTTGACCCTAGGGAAAATCATTGCTAGATAATAACTCTGGTAAGTGGTGATGATAGCACTGGTTCCTTCCAGAGTGATGGCTCCATCCTAGCACTGCCAATCCAATCCTTAGCAGACCCTTTTTAAAGGAAAATATGGGAAAATGCATAGCAAACAGTACAGATACATGAGGCAGTTACAAGTGGAAGACAAGATTATCCAGACAAGATTATCTGGAACACCTCTCTACTCATAAAACATACTGATCCATGAATGAGGCATGGTAAGTTGCACATTAAAGGCTTCATCTAGAAGCCTCCACTGTTTTAATTTGCCTTCCAGCTACTTCTGGAAGAGCAATTCTGGGCAAACCAAAGGGATCTAGTGTGGAGACACCTGAGGTGTTAGGGAAGCTCAGTGATTATGCCAGGTATAATTGCACTATGAATGAGACAGGCATTTTATTCTGCAACTGTTCTCCACATTCCCATCTAGCTGGAAGTCATCCACAAACTAAGGAATAAGCAGTTGACAGTTTGGGCAGGGCCTCAGTAAGAAACACAGAAATTTTCCCTTTTAACTGTTTATGATAAATTGTGTTTAGTACCAATCACTTATTCATTGTTATACTTAAAACAATGGTGTTGTGAAAATATTTGAAAAACAGCACCAAGCATCCTTCAGCATAGACATTCAGAAGCGATGGGCTACAGCTGTGTCATTCTCAGGCTGGAGATGATAGAAGCTGCACATCTGGAGGGATAGCATTTTGAGGAAGACTGCTTTAGTGCCTTGAAATTTTCAATTGAAGATGTGGTACTAGTTGCTAGGAGGGAATAGGAAGTTCAGTTGGCCTTAAACTTTGAGTAATTTTTTTAAGTCAAAGTCAAGTTTGGTTCATTCTGAGCATTTTTTAAAAGTTTGCATGACAGTTCATATGCATTTTGGTGCACATTTCTTCTAATGTATGCATTTTTTTAATCTAACATACTTTTTTTTTGCAAATCATCTTCCTAATCAGATTAATTGTTAACATTATTTCCCCAAGCATATTTGTACACATTTTTTCATAGTGAACAAATGAACCATCACAAAATTGGGGGAAGTGTGAATGTTTGAATATGCAAAATGAGGTAAATTCACAGTAAAATGTGAACTTAATTTCTCTTCCATCTTTACTTAATGATAAAATACATGATTTGAACAAAATCTTTCTCATATTCTTAAATGCTTCCTAAGCCTGCCTAACTTCTAACTCTGGCATTTATTTTGACTTCTTGCATTTAATGTTGGACTGGGTAAAGAGGAACTGGTCATGTCTCTTGCTTACCATCACTTATCAAATTGATGAAGTTTTCCAAAACACAGGGCACATACCACAGGGCTTCAGTCTATCATTTTCTGACCCTAGGTGGAAGTCTAGAACAGTCATAGAGTCATAGATGGAATCATAATGCTGAAAGGGGCCTATAAGGCTATTGAATCCAACCTGCTCAATGCAGGACTGCAAGTTAAAGCACCCCTGAAAGATGGCTTTCTAATTGAAATAACCTTTTGACCCACATAGGGTACTTACTTCCCAATATGGGCATTCTGCCTCAGAGACCTGCATCTTTTGCTAGGTGTCCTTCAGCACTCCTTCAAGCAGGCATTTTTAGAATATCTGCCAGCTTCCTCTTACATTGCTGAACTGGTGACAGGAAAAACAACCTTTTGTAATAAGTGGTCCCTTTGGCAGTACTGGATGCTAAAAGCATCACATCAAGACCATCCTGGGTTTGTTGTTTTTCAGGGTGCTCTGTAGATTCTGGGATACCCTGTGAAGTGCTCATGGGCAGCATTCTGGGGGTAAAGGACATAGCCCTCCTGAAGTTGTTCACTCTTCCCATGGAGTCGGAGCTCTGTTCATTTTTATTTGCCATAGTAGAGAGCTTTCAGAATACTTTGATTGAGAGAATAGAAAATAAGGCAGTTCTGATGCTGCCAAAATCCATATTTTACTTTCTGGATATTTATGTTCAGAAGGTACAGGGTCTGGATTTGGCATTATCTACCACTTTTATGAATATATAGTTCTCTTCTTTTTCAAGTAATGGATATAAAGTTGAATGAATTCTTCCATCTCCACCTCTATAGATGCAAAATTTAATCAATAGCTCATCCTTTTCCTCTCCATGCTTTCAAAATCAATGAATAGGAGAGTTAATTAATTTATCTCCTCCAATACCCATTTTAGAATTAAGAGAATTAAATTAACTGATTCTTCTGATCTCAAACAAGGTTTTAATCTCATTAAAAAATTGAAATATTTTGCTGACTGATCTGCCTGACTCTCCAAATCTCTAAATTAAGCACTCATGCAGTGTTCTCTGTTTTACACCAAGGATTTAGGCATGGAAAACATTATTTGCAAGATGCCCTTGGACTCTCATGTTGCACTTCTCTATACACTTCCCTGGAAGTGTATAGAGCCTCTTGGAACCCAATAGGGGATTCCTGTGAAAAGCTGCATAGAAACATCGAAACTGAGTGAGTCAGAAGGGTCTCCTGGGCCATCTAGTCTGACCCCCTAGCTCCAGTCGTCTCTGTTCATGACATGTCTACCATGTGCATGTCTAGCCTATCTTTGAGCACTCTCACCGATGGGGCTTCAACCACCTCCTGTGGTAGCCCATTCCATCCCCTAGGGGTCCTGGCATCCAAACTGAACCTTGGTTTCTTGAGCTTGGATCTGTAGGAGTACGTCCTGCCTTCCTCTGCAGGGGAGAACAGGTCTCTACCCATCTCCATGTGACACCCCCTCACATACCTATATGTTGCCAACAGATCCCCTTGGAGTCCCCAACAGTGCCAAGCTTAGGGAACCAAGCTTCAATTTGGATGGCAGGAAGTACTTCCTGACAGTTAGGACCCCTAGTGTATGGAATGGGCTTCCACAGGAAGTTTGAGTATAGGCTGAACATGCATATGGTAGGCATGTCATTAGTGGAGCTGAATGAAGCCAGGGGACAGACTAGATGGTCCAGGAGGTTCCTTCTGACTTGCTCTGTTTCTATGTTTCTTTCCTTTTCCGGTTCTGTTGGGAACATATTCCCCATCTTGTATCAATGCATTTGGCTTCTTCTTCCTTTATTGAAGGACTTGGTGCTTGCCCTTATTGAATCTCATTCTGTTGTTTTTAGTCAAGCATTCAAGTGTAGAAAGTTTGCCCTGGATCCTCATCCTGTCTTCTAGGGTGTTTGCTATTCCACCCAGTTTTGTATCATCTGCAACTCTGATTATCTTTCCTTGTACTTCCTCATCTAAATCATTAATAAAGAGTTCCTCCACTAGCTCTTTTATTACTCTGGGATGGAGTTCACTGGGCCCTGGAGATTTTAATGTGCATATTCCTTCTAGGTATTCCTTGACAGTTTTTCTGTCAGTCTTGAGCTGCCATCTCTCACTTCCAGCTTGTACTTATTCTTGGTTGTATATTTGGAAGAAGACTGAGGCAAAGTAGGAATTGAATGCCTCTGCCTTTTCCTTTTTGTCTGTTAAGGGTGTGTTGCCATGGCACTTAGCTTATCATTTTTCTGAGTTCATTAAATTTGGCTTTCTTGAGGTCCAGAATGCATGTTTGGCTCCAGTTACCCTTTGTCTCCTCCAAAATTGAGAATTCAATATTGCATGGTCACTTTTCCCCAGAGTTCCCTTGGTTGTTATTTTGTCCATTAGGCCATCCTTGTTAGTTAGTATTAAATCATAGATAGCTGATCTTCTCATACTTTCCTCTACTTACTGCTGAAGAAAGTTGTCACCAACACATCTCAGGAATCTCTTGGAGGTGCCATGCTTGGCAGAATTTGTCTCCCAGCAAATATCAGGAAATTGAAGTCTCCCATGATAACTACATCTTTCTTCTTGGATGAATGTATAATATATCATAGTTGCATCATAAAAAGATGTATAATGAAGCCGAAACTCTGTACTTTCTTAGACAGGGCATGAAAAAACTCTTTAACTCCAGACAAGTGGGGACAATCTCCTTGCAAAAACCAGCCATAATGTAAACAACCTCCACTTGAAGAAACTTAATTAAGGTGATCTAGGAGTAGAGTGAAAATTAATTGAAGAATTTGATCTGTTCAATTCTGAAATTAATTAGCTTGTGTTCAATGGATTGGATGCATCTTCAGTCAAACTTAGAGCCATTTCTAGTCACATTTAATTTATTCAGAATGACTCACCGTATTTTTCGCTCTATAAGACGCACCTGACCATAAGACACACCTAGTTTTTAGAGGAGGAAAACAAGAAAAAAAATATTCTGAATCAAAT
>NW_025336100.1:3002921-3070121 GCF_004798865.1 Varanus komodoensis | reverse complement strand
TTTAGAGGAGGAAAACAAGAAAAAAAATATTCTGAATCAAATGGTTTACTAAACTATTTAATAAACTATAACAGAATACAGTAATACCATATTTCAACCTTGTAAAGTGAACAGCAGTCAACAGTGGCATTAAGAACCATCATCACTGTCATTAACAAAAGAGAGACTTTAAAGTTCAAGTACTCTTCTAGTTTTCATTGAATCCATAGAACTCATCATCACTAGAGTCAGAATTAATGAAGCTCTGTTGCTCACAATCACTGACATCACTTTCTTAGTCAGTAGTGGAATTATTGAAGGAGTCCACAATCTACACCAGTTATACAAGAGCTGCTGCAGACAATTCAATAACAAATCTAAAAAAGCCAGTAATGTTCATGCTGCCCTACTAGTAAATAATAGAAAAAAACTTCTGACAAAAAATGAGATATTGTATGGTAAATCTAACACACAGCAGACTAAGCAGCCTTTGAAGAATAAATTTCATACAGGAAGGTAATGCTGTTCAAATATCCACTGATCCTAAAAAAAAATGTGTCTGATCAACTAACAGATAACTGATCCATGGAAAGCTTCCTGATAATCACAGGCACATTCCCCATCACTTCCCCATGGGCTTCATTAAAAGAGGGGTTGCCATTTGAAAACACACACCGACCTGTGATTAACAGCTCTGACCTGCGCCGGAGGAGGGGGACGGAGCTGGGCGCGCCGAGTGTGTGCCGGCCAGGTGGTGCCACGTGGGGCTGGCAGCGTGCCAGTGGTGGTCTTCCAGACGGCGTGGCAGCAGGTCTTCCTGGGCGGTGGGGGTGAGCAATCTGTCTCTCCGTGCAGCCAGCGGGTTAAAGCCCGCGGCTCCTCCTCCTCCGCACCTCTCCCCCTGAGTGGCACAGCTCTCACCTGCACTGGAGGGGGGGGTGGAGCAGGGCATGCCGAGTGCATGCCGGCCAGGTGGTGCCATGTGGTGCAGGCGGGCTGGCAGTGTCCCAGGCGTTGGGCACACACACATTCACTCTATAAGACGCACAGACATTTCCCCTTACTTTTGAGGGGGGAAAAGTGTGTCTTATAGAGCGAAAAATACGGAAAGTCTCTTCTTTTCCAATGAGTCTAACTCTACAGGTGGGTTTTCAATCATAGTAAGCTACTCTGAGAATAATCAACAATGTTGTTCACCCAACAACCCATGATGTGTCCTACAGTGTCCACCTAACATTCTTTGTCAGTTGTCATCCATTAAAAGAGTGCAAAACTTTGGCAGCAGACACTTCGCAGGACGTTGCCCAGCCAAGGCTGCCCATTTGGAGACCTACAAGCTTGCACCTGCACACTTGTGCAAGACAGACTAAAATAATTGTTAGACGAAATTGATGAAAATGCATACATATTGTCTGTTTTAAAAGAAAAGGATAAAGTAGTGACAGTTCCTCTGTTATTCTGCTTGGGTACTCAGGAAGTAGTTGTACTGGCTGTCACCTTGGGGATTGCAACAAGCACTCTCCAGTGGGGGTAGGGTGAGAAGAAAGGGGAAAGATGAGTGAAAGAGGCCCTTGCAATCACAGTGACAAATCATGAACCAGGGGCAGTCATGTCACATATCCCTTTGATACTGAAGGGAGAGGCGCTAATTCTGGCAATGTCCTGGGAAAGCTCAACAAAAACAGCAAGGAATTTTGCTTCTCCTGCCAAAGATCTCAGTTTCTCAGTTTCCGCTTCTCTGAACACATAATAGGGTTGGTGAGATGAAGGAATCCATTGTGAGTGCAACAATCCCTAGAACAAGCCATGGTTCCCAGGGTGCTCTGACATTCTCTCTGTGTGAAATCTGCCTGCTCTTCTCCATACTTTTGACCTGGGACTGTTGACTTGCCCCTACCCTCTGGCCCCTTGGTGAAGCTCTGGACTCTTGACTGAGCTTGCACCCTGAACCCAGCATTCTGCCCATTCCTGCTGCTGCTGCCCATGGCTCAGCACTCACACCAGGTTTAATCACATTTGATTTTTCCTTTCCATTTTTAAAATTTATACTAACTACTTCTTGTTTTGCTAACAGAAAGGAAAGGAACAGGAAAGTGCATAATCAAATCATAAAAAGGATGGATGGAGCAGTATAAAGAGCTAGTGAAGCACCAAGGTCTGAAGAAATCTGTTTTCCTAGAGGAAAATTGTGGCCCGGAAAGTCAATGATTTGTGTGGCTGATGAACCCAAACTACACATATGTGCATAGCATTTTTGTTCAGTACATGTATAACCTTAAAAAGGCAGTATCATTTGTTTGCTTTATTTTATTTCAAAATCTCACTGAATTTACAGTGATTAAAGATTGATTTTTTTCACTTGCAATTCACTCATGGCCACCCATTTGTAACACATAATTAACAAGTTAGATCTACAAATTAGATGCTTCTATTTGATAATTATGCCACAATCTGGTGTGTTTTTAACCTTTTCTTGGCCAAAATGTTTTCTCATATTTTCATTTCTTCACGGTAAAGAAGAAAATAAGTTTTATTATAACCTTCTACTTTATTTCTAGAAGGATCTTATTTTGGGAATGCTAGTTGAGAAAGAGCTCTTTGCACTTTCTTTGAAGGTCGGTGGGGCTCACCATCCCTTACTTGGGAACAAGCCAAGGGAGACGCACTGCAGGGAGTAAAGAGATGATGATGCCAACCCTAGGGTGGAGGGCAGGAGTGCTGGCAATAGGGCATTGGGCAGGGGAACTGTGCGCCCAGCCCATCACTGAGTCTCCAGGTGTGCAGAGGCCTCCCCCAGGAAAAGAGGGAGGAGGGAGGAGGACAGAAGGGGTGTGGCACTGACTGTATAAAGAGGAATATGAGGAAACAGAGGAGGAGGTGGACGTGAAGTAGAGAGAGGAAGAGCAGCAACAGAAAGAGGAACAGGACAGTAGGAGGACGGGGCTGGAGAGGCAAGGTTAAACCCCACTGGCTGGGGCAGAGGCAGGAGCCCGAGGGTGGACACAGCACACCCTTCTCCCCTGGGAAGAGGGGCCCCTGGAAGGCAGAGTTGCAGTCCAGGGAGAGTTGGAGAAGGGGAGAGAAAGTGCCCTGTGGTGCGCATGTACGGACAAGAGCCATCCAGGAAGAGGAGCGTGTGCATGAAAGCAGAGACTTTGCAAAAGCAGGCGGCAACTTCTGAAGGTGTGGCCAGGCAGCATTGGAGATGACGCTCTCTATCCCAGCAGAGTATGCCTAACAGAAGAGAGATGACCTCCTCCTCAACCTGGACTCTGAAAAGTGGCCAGACAGTTCTGCAGTATCTGTAGCCATTAACCCATGAAAGATATTGCATAGCTGGCTAGGACTGTGTGTGTTGATGCAAGCAATGGAACGGGGGTGGGGTAAAGTTCCCCTCCTCCCTGACTCTACAGCACTGGCAGAGAATGTGGTCAGGGCACAGAGAGGTGGCCCAGTAACCCTTCTCTCTGCCCAGGCAGAGACTTGGATGGCTTGGATGGCAGAGCAGCAGAAACAACAAGCTCAAGGACAGCAGGACCTCATCCAGCAGTCGGTCTCCCAACAAACACAGTTAATGGAGCAGGTGCTTAACGCTCAACTACAGAGCCAGGGTGCATTACAGTAGCAGGTGCTAGAGGGTCTACACCCAGCCCAGGTGGAGGCTGAAGGTGGCGTCTGCATGGGAAGGGGATGGCCCCTGTACACATATCAAAAATGACCCTGGAGGGTGATACTGAAGCCTTTCGAAACACCTTGCTGCAAAGTGGCCCAAGGAACAGTGGCCCCTCATAGTGATGCTGTGCCTGACTGGACCTGCCCAGGAGGTGTTGGATACACTGACCCCAGAGGCTGCAGGCCAGTATGACCAAGTGAAGGCAGCTATCCTGGGGATATTGAACATATACAAAGAAACTTTCTGCAGGCAGATGAGGAGCATAATTACAGTCCAGGCTTACCTCCTTGGATGGTGGAGCAGAAGAGTAAGGTGAATGGCTTGCACTGGCTAAAACCAGCATTATGCACAGCAGAGCAGGTGTCTGAGCTGGTGCTACTGGAACACTTTGTGACTGTTCTACCAGGACAGGCACAACATTGAGTGAGGTGTCAGAAGCCAGAGACATTGGAGGAGGCCATTCAACTGATAGAGATCTATGTGGCGACAGAAGAGCTAGAAGAAGGGGCTCGGTGGGGGAAACTTTGGCTCAAGGGGTGTTCTAGGAAGGGGCCAGAGGCATCAAACAGGGGAGGGAGAGAAACGTGTGGATGAGGTGGCACAGATGATTGGGCAATTGCCTGGGGCCAAGAGGCCAGGCTGTCCAGGAAATTATGGGCAAGGTGAGGCGACTCCTCCACTCCCTCAAAGAGAAGCCAGCAGACCCCAAGAGGCAGGGGCCAGGCTGGTGGTTTGCTTCACATTTGAAAAGGAAGGGAACATGTGACAAGAGAACCCTCTCATGGAGTGTGATTACATGGAGGCCTGGTTATCAGCCCAGGTAGGCTCTCCTCCCACACAGGCCTGGTGGAGGAAGGCTTGGCTGGATGGCAGGGAGGTCGAAGTGCTGGTAGACACCAGGTGTAGGTGGACCCTGGTTCAGCAAGCGCGTGATAGCCCCTGAATGAGATACTACAGGTGTGTTGCATTCATGGGGATGTCAAACCATATACCACCCGATGGGGAAAGGTGAAGGTGCAGGGGCAGATGCAGTTTTGTAAAGTGGGGGTTATGCCCAGCCTGGCTTATGGGCTAATAGTAGGGCGGGACTGGCCTCACTTTGAGGAGCTTGTAAAGGAGGTGTCAGATGGGGACTCCTGGGTTGGGGAGGATGATGACATGGGGCTCCTATCTCCACAGGTATCAAGAGACCAACTTGTTTTCCTGTAGCTGAATGATGGTTCCCTGAGCCCAGCCTTGCACCAGGCCCAAGCAGGCCCCAAGACGAGCCAAGGGAGAGCCCAGGGAACCTATTTTGAGATGGCTGGGGATTTATTGTACTGGGTAGTGCCAGGTCATGGGGATAAGCCTGAATTTAGACAGTTGCTGGTCCGCAAGCCCCTTAGACGATCAGTGCTGAGGTTGGCCCACGACATCCCTGCAGCAGGACATCTGGCAGTTGAGAAGATCTTGGAGAGGCTCATACATAGAGTATACTGGCCAAGGGTATATGCCCAGGTCAGGAACTATTGTCTATCCTCCCTGGAGTGCAGAAGGCCCAAGGGCAAGGGCCTCCCGCTGGACCCCTCATCCCATTACCAGTGATTGGAAAACCCTTTGAGCATGTAGGGGTGGATGTGGTAGGGTCCTTAGAAAAGTTGGCCAAGGGGCACCTATATATATTAGTAATAGTGGATTATGCTACCCGGTACCCTGAGGCCATTCCTCTGAGAGGTACTACATCAAAGACCATAGCCAATGTGTTGTTGGGGGTCTTTTCCAGAGTGGGTTTCCCCAAAGAGATCAGGGAACAAATTTCATGAGCCAAGTGCTGAAACAACTCTGAAGGACCCTAGAAGTTAAGTCTCTCCACATCTCGATGTATCATCCCCAAACCAATGGGGATTGGTTGAACCATTCAATAGAACACTTGAACAGATGCTAACGAAATTTGTGGCCGCTTACCCCTGGAAATGGCATATGTTGCTAGGACCGCTGAAGTTTGGCATGCGGGAAGTGCCACAAGCCTCAAGGGGTTTTTCACCCTTTGAGTTGTTGTACGGGAGGCACACCTGGAGTATCCCTGGTGAGAGAGGGTTGGGAGTCCAAACACACACAAGTCAATTCTACCCTCCAATACATCTTAGAAATGAGGAAAGAAGGTTCTCTACACACAACCACAAACAATTCCATCAAGAAAAAAGTGCAGGAGACAGCAGAGGAAGCCCACGTAGCTCCACAAAAGTAAAGTGAGAGCCTGAAAGAAAAAAAGGACATGTACAGGAAGTGGAGACAGGGCCAGGCCATGAAAGAAGAATATAAACAAATAGCAAGGAATTGCAGGGCCAGCATCAGGAAGGCTAAAGCAGGAAATGAACTGAGAATGGCAAAGGATGCTAAGAACCACAAGAAAGCCTTGTAAGATGCATCCAGAACAAAAGACATGAGAAAGAGAAGGGTGCGGAACTACTTAAAGTGGATGGCAGAGTGATAACAGACGAAAAGGAAAAGGCAGAGGCACTCAATTCCTACTTTGCCTCAGTCTTCTCCCACAAAGAAATATACCACCAAGAAAAAGTAAAAGCAGGAAAGACAGATGGCAGCCCAATATTGACAGAAAAACTGTCAAGGAATACCTAGATGGAGTATACATGTTCAGATCTCCAGAGCCCAATGAACTCCATCCCAGAGTAATAAATAAGCCAGTGGAGCTAGTGGATGAACACTTTATAAATGATTTAGATGAGGAATTACAAGGAAAGATAATCAAAGTTGCAGATGCCACCCTCCCCCGCAGGCGTGGGTGGCAGCTGTGCAGGATTAGGGGTGGGGCGCGGGGAGGGGCCGCCGGCTTAACTCGCTGGCTGCGGCTGGGCCAGAGCCGGGACTGGACTGGGCCAACTTCCACCGCCACCCGCAGATGCCAAGACCGACCTGCCCCACCCGCTGACACCGCCGCTGCCCAACGGACGGACGGCAGCCACCGCGGGACCGGAACCAGGGGACACTGCTGCTGGCCTGAGGGCCCTCCATCAGCGCCGGCAAGTTTCTCCGTGGCCACCCTTGCCCCCCTCCCCCGCCGGCGTGAGTGGCAGCTGCGCCGGATTGGAGGCGGGGTGCAGGGAGGGTCCGCCAGCTTAACTTGCCGGCTGTGGCCGAAGGGCGACAGCCTAAGGGCGTTGATGCCATCTGGGGACACTCAGGGCCGTACGGGGGCTGGGCTGGCCATAGACTCTGTGCGGGTGCAATTTGTATTGGGTGGCTGGAGAGTTTTATTGTTTTTATTGTATTTTAATTTGATTTTAATTAGATTGTTTTAATGGATTCATGCCTGGCTGCTACTGTGGGGTTGCCTGGGGAATGCGTGGGCACCACCATTGGGGTGGTTTTGGGCAATCGTCGTTATGGTGTTGGGGGTTTAACGTGTCAGCATAGAAGAAGGAGGGACAGATGGTTGACACCTGTTCCCCCTTCTGGTTATTCCCCCAGCCGGAAGGTTCTGGGTATGCTGATCAACTGCCCCTCAGGCCTGACGGTGCTGTTGCTTAATGCCAGGTTGGTCCACAACAAAACATCCCTCATTCACGACTTAATTGTGGATGAGGAGGCCAACCTGGCTTACATTACAGTGACCTGGGCGGGGGGGGGGGGCGGGGAATGTGTCCCTCTCTCAACTGTGCCCGCCCGGGTATCTGGTCCAGCACCAGCCACGCCCAGAGGGGAGGGGAGGTGGGTCACTTTAATTTATCGAGCTTCTATCTCCCTTGCAGGGCTTCCTGTTCTCTCAAGACCAGGTCTAGAGTGCCTCTATCTGGCGTTGGGCGACCAAGACAGACTGGGGATTCTGCTGGTGTACCGTGCACCCTTCTGCCCATCAGACTCCCTGCCTGAGCTGACATAGATCATCTCGGACCTGGTGTTGAAGACCCCCAGGATGTTGGTCCTGAGGGACTTCAATCTCCATGCTGAGACTGTTCTGACCGGGGCAGCTCAGGACTTTATGGCCTCCATGACAGCCATGGGGCTCTCAACATGTCATAGGCCCAACCCATGAACATGGACACACGCTGGACCTGGTTTTCTTAAAGGGGGAGGAAGAGGGTGATCTGAGGGTGTGCAATTTATGTCTGGCTCCCCTGTCATGGTCAGATCACTTCCTTGTGAGGTTTGAGCTCGATGCCGGCCTCTCCCTCTGTAAGGGTGCGGACTCTATTGTGTTGGTCCACCCTTGGAGCCGGATGGATCTGGATGGATTCCTGAAGGCTCTTGGGGAGTTTCCAGTTGATAAAGCTGGTGCTCCTGTTGATGCTTTTGTTGAACTGTGGAATAGGGAAATGGCCAGAGCTATTGACACAATCGCTCCTAAGTGTCCTCTCCTGGACACTTAGGAGCTCATTACTGAGCCTATGCTGTGGCAGTGAGGGCGGCGAAGAAGAAATTCTTCTCCACTTCCAGTGCCTCCTCACAGTGCCGTCCAGCGGAGCTGTTTCAGGTAGTACAGGGGCTGGTACATCCAGGCCCTAAGAAAGATCCCGTACCTCCCTCGATGGCCCGCTGTGACGACTTTGCCCAGCACTTTAAGGAAAAAATCGCTCTGATTTGTCACGAGCTGGACTCCACAAGTGATTCAGATCCTCTAGGGGAGGTGCCAATGTCTCCGTCTGGTCAGGTATTATTGGATGAATTTCAGTTATTGAGGCCTAATGATGTGGGCAAGGTGCTTGGACAAGTACGTCCCACCACCTATTTACTTGACCCTTGCCTGTCGTGGCTACAGACCAAAGCCAAACATGGGATTGGTGCCTGGATTCTGGAGGTCATCAATGCCTCTCTGAGGGATGGCTGGGTGCCTGCCCCTCTAAAGGAGGCAGTAATCAGGCCAGACCTAAAGAAGGTGTCCCTGGATCCAGAGATGGCCACCAATTATAGAATGGTGGCCATCATCCCGTTTTTGGGCAAGGTGCTGGAGCAGGTGGTGGCCGGACAACACCAAGCACTCGTGGATGAGACTGATTATCTGGACCCATTTCAGTCCGGTTTCAGACCCGTGTATGGTACTGAATCTGCCTTGGTTGCCCTGTGCAGGGAGAGAGACAGGGGGAGTGCGTCCCTGTTGGTCCTCCTGGACCTCTCAGCAGCTTTCGATACCATCGACCATGGTATCCTTCTGGATAGGCTAGCAGGACTGGGAGTTGGAGGCACTGCTTGGCAGTGGTTCCACTCCTACCTCAACGGCTGATTCCAGAAGTTGGTGCTGGGGGACTATGGCTCTTCACCGTGGCAGTTATGCCATGGAGTACCGCAGGGGTCCATTTTGTCCACCTTGCTATTCAACATCTACATGAAACTGCTGGGAGAGATCATCAGGAGGTGTGGGCTGCAGAATCATCAGTATGCTGATGATACCCAGCTCTACCTCTCTTTTTCAACAGATCCAGGTGAGGCAGTGGCTGTACTGAACCGGTGCCTGGCCAAGGTAATGGGCTGGATGAGGGCCAATAAACTGAAACTCAATCCAGACAAGACAGAGGTCCTGTTGGTGGGTGGTTCAAACTCCTGTGTAGGTGACTTGGACCTTGTCCTGAATGGGGTTGCACTCCCTCTAAAGGACAGGATCCACAGCTTGGGAGTGTTCCGCAACCTGGAGCTGTCTTTGAAACCTCAGGTGACTGCGGTGGCGAGGAGCGCTTTCCTTCAGCTTCAGTTGATCCATCATCTGCATGCCTACCTGGAGGAAGACTGCCTAGCGACAGTGACACATGCATTGGTTACTTCCTGACTGGATTTCTGTAATGCGCTCTATGTGGGTCTGCCCTTGAAGACAGTCCGTATACTTCAGATGGTGCAAAATAGAGCAGCCAGGTTGCTGATGGGGACTGGGCGTTATTCTCACATAACCCCAGTCCTCTACCAGCTTCACTGGCTCCCCATCAAAGTCCTGGCTCAATTCAAGGTGCTAGTCATCACCTATAAAGCCCTTAATGGCTTGGGACCTGGATACCTGAAGGAACACCTTCTTCTGTATTTGCCTTCCAGCCTCCTGAGATTGGCAGCAGAGGCCCTCCTCCGAGAACCCTCCAAGAAAGACATTAGGAGACTAAGTACTCGGAGGAGGGCTTTCCCTGTGGTGGCACCCCACCTATGGAATGCGCTCCCCAGAGAGGTCTGCCTGGCACCGTTGTTATTTTTTTTTTTTTTTTTTGGTGCCAGGCTAAGACCTTTTTATTTAAACAATATTTTAACAAATTTTAATATCACCTATAGGTTTTTAATTTACAGCCAGGGTGAATCTAGATTTTAATTCACACTATTTGTATTTATTGTTTATTTATTGTATGTAAGCCGTCCCAAGGCTCTTGCGATGGGACAGGATACGAAAATTCTAAATAAATAAATAATAAATAAATGATACAAAACTGGATGGAATAGCAACCCCCTAGAAGACAGAATGAGGATCCAGGGTTAATCTTGCTACACTTGAATGCTGGACTAAAAGCAACAGAATGAGTTTCAATAAGGGCAAGTAGCAAATTCTCCACTTAAGAAATAGGAAACCCTTGATACAAGATGGGAAATACATGGCTCAACAAAACTGGAAAAGGAAAGAAATATAGAAACAGAGTGAGTCAGAAGGGACCTCCCGGGCCATCTAGTCTGACCCTGGTGCCAGCCGGCTTCGCTCATGACATGCCTACCATGTGCATGTCCAGTCTATCCTTGAATACCCTCACTGATGGGGTTTCAACCACATCCCATGGAAGTCTATTCCATACGCTTGGGTCCTAACTGTCACCAGCAGATCCCCTCGGAGTCTCCTCTTCTCCAGATTGAAAAGAACCAGTTCCCTCTGTCTCACTTCATACAGCTTTCCCTGCAATCTGGTCTCCATCCTTGTGGCCTTACGCTGCAGTGACTCTAACCTGGCTATATCCTTCCTGTAATGTAGAGCCCAGAACTGAACACAATACTCCAGTTGTGGGCACACCAGTGTCATATACAGTGGTAGTAATACCTCTCTTGATCTAGAAGCCACGCTTCTGGCTATATAGGGTGGTGTTTGCCCTCTTGACCACCTTGACCACACCAGACTTATGTCTTCACTCCTACTATGGAGCAACAACACTGAAGTGTTTCTATCTCACCTGTTTGCATGCATCAACTGGCGCCTCCTATCTTCTATTGCTGGAACCTCTTCACAGGATTTATAGCTTATTAAGAAATCAGGAATTCATCAGTGGGGCAGGGGTCAGATTGGGAAGGACAAAGGACCTCTGTGTGGCTTCATAGGTTCCAGGTATTGTTCAGCCATCCTCAAACCTGACCACCAACCATAAGGAGCCTCATATTGGGCACCAAATATTTGCAAAAGGCAAGAATTCATTTCTGGTATGTCCACCCTAGTAAGACACAGCAGATAATGTTTCTTCTTAGCAACAGGGACAAACTTTATTCCAGACAAAGGAAATGTCAGCAACAACAGCTGAGAGCTTCATAATAGTCAGGAAGCATACTTCTTTTTATACACATGAATCAAGAAATCAACTTAGAGTTATCTCATTGGCTGATATTTGTGGCTGTATGGTTCCACTAGATAACATTTCTTCTCTGTGTGGTTCTCTTCATGTGCTTGTACTAGTGATTCAGATGGCTAATAAGCTATTGGCTTTGGGCATTTAGTTGACATAGTAATATATGTAAGAGAGAATCTAAGGATACCTTTGCTGAATTGGCGGGAGTAGGTAGGGGTATGTTTCTATGAGTCATCTCACATCCACTCATGCTGTCCAGGATCAGAATGGAAAATGATCAAAGATAAGGCTTATTGAGCAAGACCGTTCACACAGAGTGTTCCAAGGGAATTTGTTAAAAAAAAAAACAAACCCAACATGTACTTGTGTACATGTCCCACAGCCCTGTAAGCTTGTATGCAATTCTGCATCCCTTACAGGTATAATGAAATCAGTGAGATGAAAATGCATGACTAGGCACTGGAAATATTAGCAGCCTTGGTTCATCTTGAGCATCAAAGCTCTGAATTCTTTATTGGGAGCAATAGCTAAAAACAAACATTCTTAATATATGCTTTCAGATGTCAAAGTAACAGCTTTATACTTCCCCCCACCTCCTCCCTCCCTTTCTCTCTTCCCCCCTCCTCCTTTTCTCCCTCCCTCTGTCTCTCATTATCACTCCTTGCTGATTATTGTTGTTGGGCACCTCTAGCTTTGGGGGAAAATATCTCACAACATGTGACTTTTCAAGGCTGCCTGCAAGAGACAAATATTAACTCAAGCATTTGGACTTGCTCTGGCTGCATCACCTTAATTAACGTTCTAATTAATATTTTGTCAAACCAATACTTTGGACAGAAAAAGTCAGTTAGTTGCATGTCATTGGGCAGGGACTCAAGGTGGCATTGTGGGTTAAACCACTGAGTTGCTGAACTTGCTGATCAGAAAACTGGCAGTTCAAATCCGTGCAGCAGGGTGAAATCCCATTGCCTTGTCCCAGCTTCTGCCCACCCAGCAGCTCAAAAGTGTGAAAAAGTGTGAGCAGGTGAATGAATGTCAACCTTGGTGGGGAGCTTGTGATCTGCGTAGAAGTGTGAGGACCAGTCCCATGTCAGACCTACAGAGTTGAACCTGCAGCAGCAGTGGCAGCATTGGTGGTGGAGAGAGATTGGAGGACGCCAACACTCCCACAGACCAGTGCTAGCTGTTCTGTGGGAGAAAAGCTGGCTCGCCCCCTGTGATGCACCATGGATATCACACAAGTATGAACTGAAGACCTAGCAATCTTAGATAGCCAAACTGCTCTGTATTAGTGCCATAGACTTCCAGGCTAATTGAACCAATGCCATATGAACTAAATAAATTAACATCATTGGGCTTTCTTAATTTTTCCTAATTGCAAAGATGAAAAATGCTGACGACATTCTCTTTAATTTTTATATTATACTTAATGATGTGACTAATGGTCAGTCAATGCCACTTCTAGGAAACTATTAAATGAAATTTAGCAAATAACTGACAGCACATATTATCAATATTTTTTCACAATTCTGATTCCTAAAATTATTAGTAGTGCTAGGAATGGGTAAGAATGCAATTCAGTTAATTTTTTTAATAAAAATTTTCATACATTTGCAAATGATGACATATGCAGGATAGAAAGAACTAGTAATTATGGAAAAAGAAAAGAAATGTGTGAGAAAATGACACTGACAGATTTAACTAATCAGGAGAAGGGCTTTGAGTGCTTAGCTCTTAAAGATTTGAATTTAAAACCTTCTGTATTCAACTACAATGGTGGTGCATAGTAATGTCTCCCCCCCTTTTTATGGCAATATATCATCTTTAAACTCCTTCATGGATCACTGCCTTGCCATGAAGAAGGGGCTTGCATAGTGCAATGAAGCTATGAGCTATGCCATGCAGGGGCATCCAAGATGGACAGATCATGACAGAGACCTCTAACAAAAGCTGATCCACTGCAGAGGGAAATGGCAACCCACTCCAGTACCCTTGACATGAAAACCCCATAGACAATACCAAAAGTTTAAAAAATATGACACCAGAAGATGAGCCCCTCAGGTCAGAAGGTGTCCACTGTGCTACTGGGAAAGAGTAGAGCACTAGTACTCATAGTGCCAGAAAGAGTGAAGCAACATGGTCAAAGCTGAAAGGGCACTCAGTTGTGGATATATCTGCTGGCGAAAAGAAAGACCAATGCTGTAAAGAACAATACTGCATAGGAACCTGGAATGTAGGATCAATGAATCAAGGTAAGCTGAACATGGTCAAACATGAGATGACAAGGCTGAACATTGACATCTTGGGAATCAGTGAACTAAAATGCACAGGAATGGGTGAATTTAATTCAGATGACCATCATGTATACTACTGCAGGCAAGAATCCCTCTAAAGAAATGTGGTAGTCATCATAGTCAATAAAAGAGGAGGAAATGCAGTACTTGGCTACAATCTCCAAAATGACAGAATGATCTCCGTTCGAATCCAAGGAAAACCATTCAACATCACAGTAGACCAAGTCTATGCCCCAACCACTGGTGCCAAAAAAGCTGAAGTTGACCAGTGCTATGAAGACATACAACACCTTCTAGAACTAACACCAAAAAATGATGTCCTTATCATCATGGGGGATTGGAATGCTAAAGTAGGAAGTCAAAAGATAACCAGAATAACCAGCAGGTTTGGCCTTGGAATACAGAATTAAGCAGGGCAAAGGTTGGCAGGGTTTTGTCAAGAGAACATGCTGGTCATAACAAACACTCTTTTCCAACATTTCAAGAGGCAATGTTACACATGGACATCACCAGATGGTCAACACCGAAATCAGATTGATTAGTGCTTTGCAGCCAAGGATGGAGAAGCACTATCCAGTCAGTAAAAACAAGACCTGGAGTAGACTGTGGCTCAGATCATGAGCTTCTCGTTGCAAATTCAGGCTTAAATTGAGGAAACTAGGGAAAAGCACTAGGCCACTCTGGTATGACCTAAATCACATTCCTTATGAATATACAGTGGAGGTGACAAATAAACTTAAGCAATTAGATCAGAGTGACAGAGTGCCGAAAGAACTATGGGTGGATGTTCACAACATTGTACTGGAAGTAGCAGCTAAAACCATCCCAAAGAAAAAGAAATGCAGGAGAGCAAAATGGCTGTCTGAGGAAGCTTTACAAATAGCTGAGGAAAGAAGGGAAGCAAAAGGGAAGGGAGAAAGGGAAAGATACACCCAACTGAATGCAGAATTCCAGAGAATAGCTAGAAGAGATAAGAAGGCCTTCTTAAATGAACAGTGCAAAGAAATCTCTTCAAGCAAATTCAAGATATCAAGGGAACATTTCATACAAAGTTGAGCATGATAAAGGACAAAAATGGCAGGGACCTAACACAGGCAGAAGAGATTAAGAAGAGGTGGCAAGATTACACAGAGGAACTATACAAGAAAGATTTTAATGTCCCTGATAACCACGATGGGGTGGTCGCTGACCCCGAGCCAGGGAAAGGCTTGAAAAATTGAAAAAGGTGTACAGCAAGGCTCTATACTGTTGCCCTGCCTATTTAACACCATGCGAAAGGCTGGGCTAGTTGGAATTAAGATTGCCAGAAGAAATATCAAAAACCTCAGATATTCAGATTATAATATTCTAATGGCAGAAAGTGAAGAGGAACTAAAGAGCCTCTTTGATGTGGGTAGAATAGGACAGTGCAAAATTTGGCTTGAAACTCTACATTAAGAAAACAAAGATCATAGCATCCATCCTATCACTTCCTGGCAAATAGATGGGAGGGGGAGAATGGAGGTAGTGACAGATTTTATTTTCTTGGGCTGCAAGATCACCGCAGATGGTGACTGAAGCCAAGAAATTCAAAGATGCTTCCCCCTTTGGATGAAAGCTATGGCAAATCTAGACAGCATACTAAAAGGCAGAGGCATCACCCTGCCGAAGAAAGTTTGTAAAATCAACGCTATCATTTTCCCAGTTGCAATGAATGGCTTTCAGAGTTGGACCATAAGGAAGGCTGAGCACTGAAGAATTGAGGCCTTTGAATTGTGGTGCTGGAGGAGACTCCTGAGAGTCCCTTGGACTGCAAAGAGATCAAACCATTCAGTCTTAGAGGAGATCAACCCTGACTGCTCTTTAGAAGGCCAGAGAGTGAAGATGAAACTCAAATACTTTGGCCACCTAATGTGAAGGAACAACTTGCTGGAGAAGACCTTGATGCTGGGCATGATTTATGGCAAAAGGAGAAGGGGATAGCAAAGATTGATGTGGCTAAATGGAGTCACTGGGGTGGTGGGTGTGGACTTGGGTGGACTCTGAGGGATGATGGAGGATGGGAGAGCCTAGAGGAATGTTGTCCATGGGGTTGTGATGGCTCAGGCATGACTTTGTGATTAAACAAAAAACCATTTTTAAATGCTGGTAGCAGGTAGCTACATAGAGGAGGCAGGTAGGCATATCATGAGAGGAGCTGGCTGGAGACTGGGGTCAGACTAGATGGCCCAGGAGACCCCTTCTGACTCACTCTGTTTCTATGTTTCTATGTTCTATGTTATTCGGGTTTTGGTGTTGTTCTGGTCATATGTAAAGCTTATTTTATTTTTGCAGCACTAAATTAGCTGCAGTACATATTGAGTTAATGGGGGAAGGGAATGGTTTGTATTTTCATGGAGCAGAAGTGGAGGTTTGCGTGTATCAGACCTTAGACAAATGTTCCAGCACTTTAGCAAAACTTTGTTTATATTGCGTGCCTTTCAACAGAATTTAAGAACTGTGGAAACAATGCATGCAAGTGACTGGCAATCTGCTCTGGTTTTTCTTTAGTGGATATGACAAGCTCACCTGCTGTGGGAACCTGGAAATAAAAGGACAATCTCACACCATTAATAAAACATTCAAAATGGTCAAATCACAGGCTGAGCTGCCCACGAGAGACCCAGTGTAATGCTTAATTTGGTTGATGACAGGAGTGCTTTCGCCTGAGGTAACTTTTGTGGAGGCCATGTTTGCGTGCAAACCTTCACTTAAAGCAACACAGGCTGGCAAGGGTAATGTTCACACTAGTGTAAATTTACAGAGAAATTCATGAACCGCATGAGATGTTACATCACTGAGGCCCGTCAGCACTGGTAGTGGCCTAATGTTTTATTGAAGCTACCTCCTCAGAGGAGAGCTAAAAATTCACTCAGCACCCTCAGAGAAGTGTCTGTTTTGGCTGCAGAGTATGGTTCCCAGTCAGGAAAATATAAAAACATCACAATAATCTAACATGGATATGCCTTGAAATTCAGTCCCAGTGGTCAGGCTCTGAGAGGATACATTAAGCACAGATCAAAGGTCAAAAGATGCAGGCACACCACAGTCTGAAAGGCAAAGCATTGCAGTGAAGCAGTTCGTAATTGAAGGCATACAGGCAAGCAAAGGAATTCTTTGGAATGAAAGCAGGGAAAGAAGAGCACAGAAACCAAACAGTAACCAAAAGCAAGCAGCTCTTCAGTTGATGAGAATATGGTGAGGGTAAAAAGCTCCTCATTTGATTACCTCTCGTGTTTTATTAATGGTGTGTTTTATTATTATTTATTAGCAATCAATTTATTTCCTGCTTCCCTCAGAAAAAAAAGTGATACACCAAGAACTGGTTGTGTTGCAGCCCCTGATATATGTAGCTCCAGGCTGCACCACCAAACCTTCCACAAACTGCCCCAACCTGACAAGTTCTTCCTGTGAGACACAGGAAAAGTATAATTCCAATCTGAAACTGGGCATCTTGGAGTCAATAGATAAAACAATCAGGATGTTAACAACCTGATTAGTTTTCTTAACCCACAATTGTCACATTATTTTTCAGCATTAAGTGGTCCTTTCCTGACCCTTCTGGCATGGCTCTTTCATTCTCAATATGGCCATGCAAAAACTTCAGCATACATGTCATGGGGTAGCTTGGGAGGTGGTCAGGGGATAAATCGATGTGTTAAGGTTACCTAAACGTCAGATGAATAGAAATCAATGACCACTAATAAGCTGCTTTTGCTGCATCTTCTATAATTGGGTGGGCAATCTGGTGCCCTCCAGATATTTTGGATGACAAATGTCATCTACTCCACCCTTCATGGTCAATGGTCTTGGGCAGGGGCCAGCGGTGGCCGCGGGCTGCCAAGACAGTGCTGGCGGGGAGGCATGGGCCAGTGTGGGGGTGGGGCGCATGTGAGGTGAGGTGGAGATGGGGGGGGGGACGGGGCAAGGTGCTGACTTGTTCGCAAGGAGATCATTTTCTCCCATCGAGTCCAAAACGATCTCTCTGCAATCAAGTCGTCACCAGGAGAGATGTCGACTTGCTCACGAGGAGATCATTTTCTCCAAGCATTTCCAAAATGACCTCCTTGTGAGCAAGCTGCGCGCATGCCCAGTGGGTGCAAAACCTGTGGGGCGGGGTGGTTAAAAGGGCAAGGTGGGCCAGATCTGGCCTGCAGGCCTTAGTTTGAGGACCCATGGTCTTGGATGAAGGGAGTTGTAATCTAACAACGTTTAGAGGGTCACAGGTTTTCCTTTACCTTAGAAGGCTGCCATATGTGAGGAAGCCTGAGCCAGCTATACACCCTCTTGGACAGGACTGTGTACGTTTAATTCCTCTATCAATCCCCTATTGCAGATCCCTCTTTCCTCTGAGTTACTAGCTGGGGAGAGTGGAGAGAAGGGACTTTCCACTTCCAGATCTTCTACAGATCTTCATAGAACTACATGAAGTCTTCCCCATGACTCCACACACACACACACACACACACACACGGAGCTCGAACCAAATGTGAATTCCGAATGTGAGCCTAAAATTTCAGAAAAGAAACTTGTGATGCCCTACAGCAGTGCCCACATACAGTTGTAGGTTCTCCAAACCCCTCAGTTCCCCACCCCATCCTACCATGCATCCAACCACTGAGTGCAAGTGCCCTACTTCCACCTTTCACTACACTTGGCATTGCCCACACCCAAACTGTATGGAAACATGCCTACAAGTCGATGCACATAGGTAGCCTGAAGCAATGAGCCAGGGATTCCGAGAGCAACTTAAACAACTGTAGAGAACAGCATCACTGTCTCTCAGCCTAACCTACCTCACAGGTTTGTTGTGAGGATAAAAAGGGGACAGAACTGTGTTTAGCACCCAAGCTTCATTAGAACATGATAATGATTATGATGATAAGAAGCAGTTCTGAGTCTGTGTAATGGAAAGCTGTCAGGTATTTCCTAGTCCCCTGGCCAGCTGGGCAAAATTCCACTCAGAATTTCCCTGGTCCCTCATTTCCCTGACTGATCACTGGATTTAGCACACAGCAACCTAAAAGGATAAAATATAGGGGTGGAGGATACTAAAACATTCAACCTAAAGGATAAAACAGGACAAAATGGGGAAGGAAGGGGGAGTCTGCAGCAAACCAACTACTCCAACTTCCAGGCCTTGTTGGTCCACTGGGATAGAAAACAATAAAGCTAACCCTAGCCTCAGCTATACACAGAAACTCTACCTTCTACAGGATTTAGACCAGCAGTTGCCATTAAAAGGAAGCTTCTTGAGGCCATGATCAGAGTTGTCTAGAACAGGGAACTATTGTGGCCCCTAATACTGGTACTAAATTGTTGCTGAACTTCTCCAGAGGATTATAATTGCAAGGCTGTGGGCTTGATTCTAAAGCAGCAAAAGGCTGATGATAGTGAGACATATCAAAGATTGGAGTAGTAGCTGATCCAGAACAGAAAAGGCCTAAAAGCCTGTTTTGGCCTCAGTTTTATGATTGTGGTGCTACTATTGATATAAACATGCATTACAAGTCATAATCACAGAGCAGGCCAGGGTTGGGAACCAAAAGTATGTATTGGAGCAGAACAAGAACAAGTCAAGAACAAGCTAAAGGTTGAGAACCAGGAAAACTGTTGCATGATGAGGTTCCTCCTTCAAACAATCACCAGCCACAGACCTGCAACTTTCTCTATCGCTTCCAAGTACAAATCACCCAGAATGGATCTCTGAGCATGTGTAGAATGGTTTGTTGAACCCAATCTACTGTTACTTCAAGGAACTCTCCTTATGAACATGCCTGGGCCCCTTCCCCTTCCTCATAAGGGACTCTCTGAGGGCAAACACATCTCCTCTTTGCAAGCTGCTCATTCAGTTGGGCCTCCTGTCTCTTCTGACACCTTGCCATGAGGTCAATAGCAGGGGCAGGGCTGGTGTGCATCTGAACATTTCTCATGCTCAAAGACCTCCTCACCACTGGCTGTACATCTTGGTCATTTCCAGGAACTGCCTGGCTCAGCAAACTGCCTGGCCTTAAGATCATCTGCTCCTCCTTGTGCATCTCACAGTCTTGACTTAGTCTATCCTCCCCAATCTCACTGAAGCATCTTTCACTTTCAGATTCCAAATCTTCATCTGGAATACAGTCAGCAGCCTGTAGAAATAATCGTCCAAGACCACCATCCTTCTTACTCCCAACATCACCCAGCTTCCTGTGAGTGCTCCTCTGAAGCAATGGCTGCCTCCCCCCAGGCTTCTGGGGAAACCAAGAGTGGAACCTTTTGATCAAGACAGGAACATGGAGGTTCTGCACAGGTTTCCACAACCTCTTCTCTGATCCATAGCCCTTCCAGCCCACCAAGTACTGCAGCCAACCTTGATGAAAGCAAGAATCCAGAATGTTCTGCACCTGAAATTCCTCCTCCCCCATACCCCAGGACAGGAGATGAGGATGCCTCTTGGGAGCAAAGAGTGTGGCCAGTCAGAAATGTGACAAGGGAGAATGATGAAACACTGGGTGGAATTTAAGCAAATAGGGAAACAATGGTTTGAAAGCTACTGGGCTGATCTGCCACAATATGAAAAAGCCCAATGTGGCATGCTGCCAACTTTCTGGAGGGTGAGGGGGAAGGCAAATACTCAGAAGACGACCAGATCCAGTCCCCAACATGCAAGTCATGACCTTTTGGTGGTGAGCATCTGTAACCCCCTTGTATACAGACTTAGCTCGCTCCAACTGTTTCTTAAGGAGAGCAAGTACAGAGTGCAACTCTTGCAAGAAGACTGCCACCACCAATACAGTCAAGGAGGGCAGTGTGTAGGGGAACTAACTGGGATGATAACCAAAATGGACAAAGAAAGAGTCTGGCAGGTGGAGGAATTAGGAGTGTTGTTGTAGGCAAATTCCACCAGGGCAACAAGGAAACCCCATTGCCCTGCTGGAAGTTAAGTTAACTATTCCAGGGTGGCATTCAGAAGTTCTTTCTGCTCATTGGACTGAACATGATGGGCTGAGGACAACCAGAGGCCCACCTGAAGGAGGGAGAAGAGTCCCTTCCAAAATTGCACCATGAACTGTGCCCTGTATTCTGAGATCATCCATGTAAATGATAAATGTGATGGACAAAAAGTGAGGTGGTGGCCTTTACAGAGGGGAGTCCAGTACAGAGAATGAAATGTGACATTTTGGAGAAACGCTCAGTCACTACTAGAATCATATTTTTTTTCCATCAGACAGAGGCAAATTGGTGAGAAAATCAAGGCAGAGAGTATGCTATGGTAGGGGAGTGGGCACAGAAAGCAATAGCAGGCTTGCCCAGGAGTTGCTTAGCATCCTGGCAAGTTGTGCAGGAGTGGACATAAATCTTGACATCATGATGCATGTGGGGCCACCAGAAATTATGTGTAATTCTGTGCAAGGTTTTGTAAATTCCAAAGTGCCTCATGACATTGGCACAGTACCAATTCCCTCTGAGTGGGAAGAATGTAGAGTGACTGCTGTTTACACTGCAATCCATACCTGAATGAGAGCACAGCATCCATCCCCCTGGCTTCCCGTCCCCCCCCCCCCCACGCCTAGCCTGCACAAAGCAGCTCGATGGGTATCACCCAACCAGGAACAACTAGAGGTGGCAGCAGGCAGAACCTCAGGGTAAAGAATCAAAGCAGGAGTAGGACTCCATATTGGAGAAAAACTCTGGCTTGCCAGAAAACATGTCAGCCAGTATTCTCTGGGAGGAGGGGAAATGTAGGAGATGGTGAATCAAATGCAGGAGACAAAGAAAGTCCATATAACTTGTCTCTGATTTAAAAGCTTGGCAGTCTGAAAAGATTCTTGTGGTCAGTCTGAATGATCAGGGAGTAGGCAATGCCCTCCAAATAAGTGGGACCAAATCTAATGAATGGATTTAATACCTAACAGTTCCTTTTAATAGCTTACAGTTCCCTTTCCCAAATAGTTCTGCTGAGTTCTGCCCAAAAGGGGTTAACTTTCAGGAGTGATAAGGACCTGGCCACAGCTCCTCAGGCTCCCTCTCCCTTTGCAGGAGAAATGGCCCAATATCTGAACCATCAGACTGAATTAGAGAGAAGATCCATGTGGGGGTAAAGAAGGAAGCTTTTGGAGGGAAACACACTCTCAACCTAGAAAGTGGCTTCAGCTGTAGGAGACCAGGAGAAATGCCTCCCTTTGCTCTGAAGCAGGTCTGTTAAGGGAGCAGAGAGCCAGGCATAGTTGGGGAGAAAGGTATGGTAAAAGTTAGCAAAGCCCAGGTATCTCTGTAACTCACATTCAGGGCAAGCCTGAACCTTTTCTGGGTCCATTTCCAAGCCCCTAGTGGTAATCTGATAATCCAAGAAGTTCAAAGCAAGTAAATGAAAGTTCTCTGTTTTTCCACTTTGTCAGACAAGCTTTTTTCCCTCAAGCACTGGGGCCTCTCTCCTTCACATACTTTTTATGCAAGGCAGGGTCCTCAGAAAAGATCAGCAAAGCTTCCAAGTAAACAATGAGGAAATCATCCCAAAAATTTCATTCATGAGTGCATAAAGCCAACTGGTGCTCCAGAGAGTCCAAAAGGCATGACCCAAAATTCAAAACATCCATATTTACACTAAAAAAAAACTATTTTGAATTCATCTTCTTTTTACATTCTTTTTTGAATTCATCTTTTTACATTCCAAGCAGATTATAGGCATCTCACAGATCAAACTTGGAAAAAATATGAGTGCAGTGGAGATGCTCCAGCATTTGTGGAATCAAAGGGAGTGGATGTTGATTGGAAATGGTCATCTCATTAAGGCAGTAATCAAAAAAAGATGAACCCCCACCCTCTTAGAAACAAACAAAGGGGTGGCAGCCATGGGGGAGGAAGAGGGTCAAATAAAGCCCTTTTTCGCATTGGTAGCCAGGAACCTGCAGAGACCTGCCAATTCAAATTGAGACGTGGGATAGAGTTTTCCCACAAGGATGGGGGCTCCAGGGGCCAAGTTGGTGGCAAGGTCACAGCGGCAGCAGAAGCTAGATACTCCACTTCTTTAATGTTGAAAACATCCCCCAAATCCTCATATTGAGGAGGGAGAGATAGAGTAGTGAGAAAAGGGAGGGGTCAAGGCAGAATCCTGTGGAACAGAATGGGCTGGTACAAGCTAGAGAGCAGGAATAAAATGCTGGGAACAAAAGGCAGAAGGAAAAGTCATAGTACAAGATTTGAGGATTGTGTTTAGCTAACCAGTCCATGCCTAAAATAATGGGGTACTCTGATTGCTAAGGAGGAAAAACATAAGCTGTTCTGCATGATTTCCAATGCATAGAGTCAAAGGTCCTGATTAAAGCAACATTAGCTCATCCTGCAGGCGACAGCTTTGGATTGTGTCCATTGTGAGGGGACAGGGCAAAGGTGAGGTTAGCAAAGCATGCTGTTTGGCAAAGTCTAGGTCCATGAAATTTACAGTAACTCTGCAGCCTACCAATACAGGGGCAAGCAGCTTAAGCTTCTCAGGTATCTGGAGAGAGAACTTTTAAAAGCTAATGTGCAGAAAAGGTGACTTCAAGGTGGAGAAGGTACCTCTGTTGCATCAGCAACAGTCCCAAATTCATGGCATCTAACAAAATTGGGGAGTGGAATTTTCTGCTGCCTCTCGGACATACTTTAACCAAATGTCCCTTCTGGCCACATGAGTAGCACAGCCCCACAGCTCTCCAATGGCCTATCCTATCCTAGGGTTTCTAGGCCATCCTCACCAGGGTTTATGTGTTTGGATCTCCCACAAATGAAAGTGAATGGGTTATTGTTCATACAGGCTTTAACGGAAGACAAAGAATACCTTTCTCCCAAAGGCTTCCTGTCTGATTTTCCAAGGGCCTTGTGCAGTTTTTTAATTGGCTAGCATAGTGAGGGGAATGAAGCAAGGCTAGGCTCTTCTAGTGGCATGTTTACCATGAACAGGATGGGATAATAGGCATAGTATCTGATGGCAAGCACTCAATGGCATCACAGTGGTGAAGGAAGACCATAACAAACCCTCAATCTTACTGGCCTGAGACAACCTGGAATTTCAGGTCCTTGTTGACTCTAGAATCTTTCAACTAAGGGCCTGATTATGCATAACAAAGACCAGTTATTCACTGATTTAAAAAATGGAACCAGGAAGACATGGCTCATCTCATTTAATGTGCATGGCAGTTTCAGGTCCTCACCTTGGTAGCAAATATGCCAGCTTTGCAGAAGATAATTTTCATTACTTAAAAATGTTACAGATCAGACACAAAAGTTTATAAAGTGTTGGCCCATTGTCTTGTTTCTTCATTTTATATTCTGGGTCTTCATGGGGAAAGGGGGATGCAGGCAACAAATATGCACTGCTGTTACGGACTTAAAAGTTGCTTTTCTTGAACCTATGCTTGTTGTTATGTTCATCCACCCATGTGAATCAGAGATGAAATAGTTAATACACTTTATTTCCTTACCCCACTTCTTCCACATTCTGCTTAAGAAAGGATTAGCATATATTTAGCAATGTTCAAGGGTTTTGGACGTTTTGTAATGGAACCTGTTCAAACACACAACTGATAGACAGGCCACTAAACAAATTTCAGAGCCTGGAGAAACAATGCTGCCTCTTTTCTTTTAATTTAAATAAACCACGCTCCTTCCCTCCACAAATGCTCCCATCAGCTAGTGTCAGCCATTTTGCTTTGTGTAACTTACCCAACGTATCTTTCCCTTTGCAATTAATTAATAGGTGAGAAAGTGCACATGCACAAAACAGAGCAGTTAAGAGGCCAGATAGCTGCAGGAAAAAATGTCTGTGGGAGAAAGTAAAGAGTAAACAAATAGCACATCAACATTTTTGCGTAGAGTTAAGCAAATATCATTCCAAGGGTCTGCGAATACCCAGGGCTAGGCAGCTTGTCTGAAAAGAATTTCTTCCAACAATCATTCCCATTTCGCTTAATTTTCCCAAGGTACTGGGAAGGTGAAAAGTAGTAATGGAGCAAGAATATTCTCAAATAAAATTAACCTGTGCTTTTCAAAATGAAAGTACTTGTTTCTGAGATAACATTTTGGGTTTGTTTCAAAAATATGTCACATTTTATTCAGTATAATAAAAATAGTACTAATGATATTGTTTATTATTAAATTAAACTAAATAATTAATTAGTTTAATTATTACTACTAATAATTAACATTTAAACAGCACTTCAAAAAGCACTCTATTTTCATTCATTCTTCTCTGTTTCACTGCATATCTGTTTGCTTCTTTTTCTGAAATCCAGCTTAATATAGTTTCCTATATATTTTAATTTTTTTCCAGGTTATTTTAAGTAGTTTTTCAGGGTATCTATGGTTAGATTGAAAGACCTCAGTTTCATGTCTTCTCCTTGGATTGTCTGGATTTTCTAAATAAATAGACAATTGGTAAAACTGATGAAATTGAGAGAAATGTCTCTGGTATTGTCGCAATAATTTCATATGAAAGATTACTTCTTATGTTCCTATTAACTGTTTAAACCATATTGCTTGCAAAAATTAAGTCCTGTATTTTGGTATCACGTTGTTCTCACTTTCTTCTAATCAGTATACAGCCTCTTTTGAGTTTCCATTGCTACATGACATATGCTTGGCAAAAGTTAACAAAATTCGAATGATAAAATAACTAGGGATATAAACATGCTTAAAGTAATTTCACATTCATTGGGAGATTATGTACTGTTTTACAATTAACTCTAAAACTGAGTCTTTGATTAATGGCAACATATTATTACATAAATAATTTGTTGTGAAAGATAATTTCTAATATCTCTGTTCTCTGATTGAAAGATGTTTGGCTTTGCAAGCTGCTATTTTACTTTATTCCAAGCAATTCACACAACTATTTTCTCTTTATTTATGGTTGTGCTTCATAGGCTTCTGACTTCTCCCTTGATTTTTTTTTTAGAAAATATATACAAATGTGTATCATTTCCATACGGAACTGAGCATATGCAAATTCATATTGGCTTTATTTATTTTTTGAATATTTATAATACTATTATCCATTTCCAGTATCTAATGAAAGGCTAATGAATTAACAGCTGACCAGTATTCCTGTAAATATCTTTGACTGCTTCCAAGCAGCTTTATTTATTTATTTGTTTAAGGTATTTGTATGCCATCCCAATTACTAAAAAAGTCTCTGGGCAGCTTACACAGAGCAAACCAAAAAACAGAACCCATAACAATGACCCCCAGAAAATGCACTGCAACTAAAATAGGAATAAAAACAAGAATAAAACCAGATTAATTATTAAAATACTGGGAAAATAAAAAGGTCTTTGCCTGACACCAAAAGGAATAGAACAATGGCACCAGGTAGACCTCCCTGGGAAGCGAATTCCATAGTTGGGGCCTCACTGCTGAAAAGGCAGAAAAATCTGAGTAACTACCCTCCTGATTTCCTTCAAAGAGGGTTCCTGGAGAAGGGTCTCTGCCTCAGATCTCAGGGGGTGGCCCGACACATAGGGAAGAAGGTGCTCCTTCAGGTATCCAGGAGCCAAGCCATTTAGGGCCTTATAGATTATTACCGACATCTTAAATTGGGCCCAGATTTCAATTGGAAGCCAGGCTAAGTGATATAGAAGTGACGTGATATGGGACTACCTGCCGGTCCCTATTAGTAACCTGGCAGCTCTGTTCTGGACCAATTGAAGTATCCCGACTGTCTTCAAGGGTAGCCCCACATAGAGCACATTGCAATAGTCCAAACAGGAGGTTACCAGAGCATGGATCACCGTTGCCAGGCACTGCTCATCAAGGTAAGGACACAGCTGATGTATCAGACGAAGTTGAAGGAAAGCGCTCCTCGCCACTGCTAGTACCTGATGCTCCAGGGACAGGTCAGAGTCAAGGAGCACTCCCAAGCTGCATACCCTGTCCTTTAGGGGGAGTGCAACCCCATCCAGAACAGGGCAAAAATCACTCACCTGGAAGGCTGAACCACCTACCAACTGGACCTCTGTCTTGTCTGGATTAAGCCTCAATTTTTTGGCCCTCATCCAGCCCAATACCCCAGTCAGACACTAATTAAGGACAGCCACTGCCTTACCTGGATTGGATGTGAAAGAGAGGTAGAGCTGGGTGTCATCAGCATACTGATGACTCTGTAGCCCAGAACCTCTGATGACCTCTCCCAGTGGTTTCATGTAGATGTGAAATAGCATGGGGAATAATACACAGAACTCCATGGCTGAGTTGCCATGGTGCAGAGTCACACTCCCCCAGCACCACCTTCTGGAATCAACCAGACAGGTAGGAGTGAAACCACCACAAAGCAGTGTCTCCAACTCCCAACCTGACCAGCCTATCCAGAAGGATACCATGGTCGATGGTATTGAAAGCTGCAGAGAGGTCCGCCACTTTCAACAGAACTCAATGAATGAAGAAAAGGAGCACAAAGCTGGTCATGCTTCACTGACATTGCTTTTTTCTGTTACAAGTTGCAGCATAATTTGCCCCTTTGAATGTTTTTGCACTATGGGTATATATAAGAATTATGAAGAAAATAATATATTTCTAAAGAACAATGGTCCTTCTCATCTTGTGCTTATATACAAATGATATGAGAACTCTCAGATGGTGTGATGCAATGTCCAAGGACACAGCACCAAAGATATCCCAGTTAAGAGGGGAGTAAGACAAGAATGTATACTAGCCTCTCTGCTTTTTAATATATACATTAATTCTCATATTGATAAACTGAACAGTCCTTCCCTTCATCTGCCAAAATTGGGAAATAAACATATCTCTGTTCTTTTGTATGCAGGTGATGCTGTGCTGCTTTCCCAAACACAGATTAGCCTGAAATGAGCACTTCAGTTGAGCACTGCCAAGAAGAATGTTTAGAAATTAACTGCTCTAAAACCAAAGTTCTGATCTTTGTCAAGTGTCCTATGATGCATTTTTGGCAATTAAATAACATAGAAACATAGAAATGGAGTGAGTCAGAAGAGGCCTCCTGGGCCATCTAGTCTGACCCCTGGTTCCAGCTAGCTCTGCTAATGACATGCCTACCATGTGTATGTCCAGCCTATCCTATCCTTGAACACCCTCACCAATGGGACCTCAATCACCTCCCGTGAAAGCCCATTCCATACCCTTGGGGTCCCAACTGTCAGGAAGTGCTTCCTGGCATCCAAATTGAACCTTGGTTCCTTCAGCTTTGCTCCATTGGAATATGTCCTGCCCTCCAACGCAGCAGAAAAGAGGTCTTTACCCACCTCAGCATAACACCCCCTCACATACCTATATGTTGCCAACAGATCCCCTCGGAGTCGCCTCTTCTCCAGACTGAAAAGACCCAGTTCCCGCAGTCTTACCTCATACAGCTTTTGTTTCTTCAATTTTGATTTTCTTTATTTACTGCCATTGTTTTAGAAAGCAGGGTTATGGCTATGCTTTAATAGTATGTGCCAAGAGTGGAATTAAATGTTTTCATGCGTAGATTATGTGAAAAAGTTCCAGAGGGTTCTGTGTTTGTTCCTCAACATGTTTAACTCATAAAGAGGACAGGCTGTGTAGAGATTGGCAGCTTGCATTCCCCAAAGTGTTTTTCCACCTGCTGGAGTAATACAGAGACCCTATGCCATCTCCACAAAAGGGCTGGCAATCACATTTGAGTTGATAAACAAATGGAAAAAGGTTGTTCTCCATTCACCTTCACTGTGTTCAAAGACTACCTAGGATGCTTTGGCATTAAACAACAATGATCCAGAAAAGAAACATACAACTCCTTTGAGTTTGTGCCTTTGAATCACAGTTTTGGCAACTGTTTCTTAGCAAAATAAAGAATTATTTCTTTTTACAGAACAGTGAGCGCTTTATGCTCCCTCTGCTGGCTGTCATGCTCTGTTGTAATGGAATCACTCAGAGCAATCTCTCAGCAGAGGGGAACTGGTGGTGGGTTATTGTTTTCAACTGACACCAGAGACAGCTTTTTATTTCTTTGACACTGCTCATATGTGTGTCTGAGAGAGACAGAAAGAGAATGAGTGGGGAGCACAAACTGACAACTTACAACTCTCCATCTGATGGTAACTCAGCAGCCATGAATGGTGGCTGAGCCAGTTATCCCTTTCTTGCTGACTTTTATAAGCCAGGAGGGGCAAGGATTAAGTACAGAAGTGTTTGCACAAACCTGTCCCAACACCTTATCCACATCCTCAAGCTGCATGAACTTAAACTCATCCGATAAAACTGAACCAGGCTGTGCTCAGGATAGCTCCCCTGATTGAACCACTGTAACTGTAGAGTCCAAGTCTCAGCAGATGCAATAGATCTTGCATCACTTTGTAGATGAAGATGTGAATGTGCCTGAGCATTATTAAAAAATATAAATTATGTTGATGCATTTTAATAGTCTATTCATTTTAATATTATAAGGATGAAATCCTATGCATGTTAAGACAGAAAAATCTCCTGGAATGCTGGGAATTGTAAGACTCTTTTTTGTTTAAACCTATATAGGATTGCACCAGAAATAAATTAAATTACCAAGCTGTTTGATATATTGCTGCAATAAACGTTTAGTTTAATTGTTGCTTTGGTTAATGGTTTGTTTAATTTTTTCTCCACTCCAATATCTGATCTAGAATGTATAACAAATCAATACAAACCGTTGTAGAAGGAGGAATCTTAAGACAGCCTGGAGTTACTATCTTAAGGGAAAACAACAATACTTTACAGTAGTGCTCTTTATTTAGCTGTCCAGACAATAGTTTATATACCCAGCCTATGTTTTTCCATATTTATTTCAATAAACTTCAGTTTCACCAAATCACTGTAATTTAGATCTTCTGTTCTTAGCGTATTGTTTAAAAATGTAGATGAAAAATATATCATTCTACTGAATTACAGTTAGACAAATTCTTTATCATTTGTTTCAAGTTTCACTTACACAAAACACATTATGACTGTCAGTCTCCATCATCTGTCAGTATCACTACTACTAGTGATCCATTTACATATACAGCAAGACCATACATCATCAGTAACAAGAAAAAGATTTTTTGTGTTGGGATCACCAGGGACTCTGAAGCTCTGGGGAAGAAACTCAAGGACCCAGGTGGCTGTTTCTTCGATCTCCCTGGGCCAGGAATTTAGACAAGCCAGGGAAAGGGCAGTTGCTGAGGTGAACAACTGGCTCAGGGTGTGGTGCCAGAAGGAATACTGGGACAAGTGGACAAAAGGGTATACCAGGAGGAGGAGGCCTGTTGCAGAAAGATTCTTTACAAAGCTGATTAGGTAAGGATTGGTCTAGAAAAGTTTGAAATAAATAAATTATGAGCTGAGACTTGCAAAGAATATCAGGCGAGAAGAAGGGGAGATAGGCAGTGGGATCACTTAATAAGGAGAAAGGAGATTTGGTGACTGAGCTGAGGGAACAGGCACAGATGCTAAATGATTATTTTGTCTTTGTGTTCTCCCCAGAGCAGGACAGGGGAGATCTACATGGGGGACTGGATGAGGCCAGGGACTTAGGGGCACAGATTAGAATCACTCCCTTACAGGTCGAGGAGCTCCTCAGGGCAATGGACTTTACAAAGGTGCTGGGCCCTGACAGGTTGCACCCAAGGATACTTCAGGAGTTGGTGGGAGCACTCTCACACCCACTGGTCTCCATTTCTGAGGCCTCATGGAGAACGGGTGAGGTTCCAGAGGACTGGAGGGTGGTGTCAGTGGTCCCAATTTTCAAAAAGAGGAGGAGAGGGGCCATGGGGTTAGACCAGTTAGCCTTAGGTCTATTCTAAGAAATACAATGGAAAGGCTCATAATAGCAAGAGATCTAGTAACCCTAGATAGGGAAGGGAGGTTGGCAGCCATGCAACATGGCTTCTGCAAAAACAGGTCCTGCAAGATGAACCTTGTGGAATTCTTTGATGAGGATTGGAGGAGGCTAGGCAGAGGGGATGTGGTGGATGTGGTTTACCTGGATTTCAGCAAGACCTTCAACAAAGTTCCATATAATATCCTGGTTGAGAAATTGAGGAATTTTGGGATAGACCAATGCATAGTTGATGGACCAAAAGCAGAGGGTAACTACTAGTGGGGAATCATCAGGATGGTGCCCAGTGATGAGCACAGTCCCCCAGAGTTCTGTCCTGGGACAGATCCTTTTCAATCTTTTCATCAATTACCAGGAAGAGAGGGTGACCATTCTGCTGATAAAATTCACAGATGATACTAAAATCTGGCAGTGGCCACAACTGAGGAGCTGGTACTCCAGATTCAGAAGGATCTGGACAGACTGTGGAAGTGGACAGAGGACAATAGGATGGTGTTCAATGTGGATAAGTACAAGATCTTGCACTTGGGGCATAGGAATGGGTGTCATAAATACAGGTTAGGGGACAAGTGGCTGGAGAGCAGCACTTCTGAAAAGGATCCCAGGGTACTCGTCAACTGCAGGCTAAACATGAGTCAGCTGTGTGATGTGGTGGTCAAGAGGGCAAATGCCACCCTTGGTTGCATAGCCAGAAGCATGGCTTCTAGACAGGGAGAGGTATTGCTACCACTCTATACAACTCTGGTGCACAACTGGACTATTGTGTTCAGTTCTGGGCTCCACATTACAGGAAGGATATAGCCAGGTTGGAATCCGTGAAGTACAGGGCCACAAGGATGGTGGTGGCTGGATTGCAGGGAAAGCTATATGAGAGAAGACTGAGGCAACTTGGTCTTTTCAGTCTGGAGAAGAGGAGACTCTGAGGAGATCTGTTGGCAACATATAGGTATGTGAGTGGATGTCAAACAGAGGTGGGTAGAGACCAGTTTTCCCCTGTAAAGGAGGGCAGGATGCATTCCAACTGAGCAAAGATCAGGGAACCAAAGTTCAAATTTGGATGCCAGGAAGTACTTTCTGACAGTTGGGGGCGCCCCTTCTGACTCAATTTGTTTCTATGCTTAAGAGTGAATCAATTAAAAATAAGTCAAATCTAAAAATAAAATTGTACTTGCAAGTTCAAACAGAATGCTGCAACTGTACTCCCTGTAGTGCAACTGTTAATGGGAAGCAAGCTTGAACATCAGCCTTTTGACAGGGGCAAAAAAGTCATTTTTGCATCCCATAAATTCCACAAATATTGAAAGAAAATTACTTATAATTAATTTGCTGTAGCAACCTTTTAATGCTAATTAAATCAGTTTATTACAGTCAGTGACCAGATTATCGTTTTAAAAAGGAAGAAGAGGAAGAAGGAAAGAAAACAATTTACAAAGTAAGACTATAAGTTAAAATGTTTCAACTATTAAAAGGCAAAATAAAAGTACACAAATGATATCAATTGATTAAAATTGCCTATTACAATTTGTGATGAAAATTTTGAAACATTGAGTACAATATCTTTGCAGATCTTGCAGACAGCTGCGAAGAACCTAGCACAGCAAACTGTGAGCTGGGCATTGGTGCCTTTAAGAAGCTTCCGGGCAACCTTCTAGATAAAACCAGCAGTGAAAAATAATGTGTTTGATTGTTTCAGGCTCTCTGGCACCACAAAGGCAAACCCTGTCTACCATTGGTGTCTTACAGTATTTTCCCTCCAAAACTGCAGAGGGGCATACTTGCCATCTTGCAAGAGAGAAGGCCCTTTGAAGAGTTGGAGACTCCAAGAGTGAAATATAAGGTGCTGTGGAAACAATGTATCTGGTGTTCTCAGATGCCAGAAAATCTGGTACTCTCCTGATGTCATATTGCCACTCAGTACCTAACACTCCCTGTTTAGCAATTACTATTGCCTGATCTGGCCTCATCACTAAAAGAGTCTGTGGTGCGAATCCTAGAGATGTGAGTTTTAGGAGGACTGTTGATAGCCAGGACAATCAAAAACAGTCCTGAAGAATTAAAGTAAATCCTTTGGGGCAATAGTTTAATCCAGAATCAAATAGAGGAAAGGCTTATCCTAGCCTCTATTTTAATATCAGCATTAGAGACACAGCTAGGCATACAAAAATTGCCCTTATAAATTTTGACTAAACTTTTTCTACTGGGGCAAAACTAGAGGATATTGGACCTAAGAGAGTCCCATAGAGGAGTTGTGGTGAAGCTAATTAAATTGTTTGTCTGTGTTTTAATGTAGGAGTTGGGGATCTTTAAAAAGTACACATTCAGAATAATTTTTGAGGGAGAAAGGCAACATCATGTATATTACTTTATGTAAATATTTGTAATTATACACTGAACTAGGTTCTTATTATATTTCAATATTTCCTAATAATAACACTTGTGAGTTCTTCAGTTAATTTACCAGAACAGGAGAAAGCTTGTTAATTGTAAATCAAATGCAGTTAAATAAGTCAAGAGTCTGCAAATGGTAGATTTACTCTAAAATACGCTTTAGATTTGCCACAGGGTCTAAATGCATTGAATACCATCTGACTGTTGTCAGAGCCTCACTTCACCACTCCAATTTCCAATTTTATGATGTGAAAAAGATTCAAAGAAAGGGAAAGAGAGATGACAACCAGATTTTTGCATGGCATGATTCAACAAGTTTAGTTTATCAAAGATACTCCCATCTAGCAAGATAAACTTGAGTATGGAAAACTTTTTGAAATGAATATTGGAAGATCAAAAGGCAGTGTACCTCATTTCATCATGTCATATATAAGACACAGGGAGTCACTGACCATGCTACTTTTATTGAAATCCACCTTGAATATCCCATAGAAATTAAATAGAAATAGGAATTTTAAAAGTTATGGAAAGAACACAAAGGGCACATCAGTAGAAATGTTTCCTGAATCTCCTTAATACTTCCATCCAGCACATAAGATTTACTTTACTGCTGGTCTCTATGGATACTACAAAGGACAAAGGTCAACGTTTTGCAATGCATTTCCTCAGGTAATTGTTTAATGCTCATAGCTTGCTAGAAATCCTTGATGAGTTGGGAGGTTATGTCCCCTTGTGCTATTCATCACAGATATTTCCCATCTCATTCATTTTAAAATGACCTGAGCAAGGACTTAGTAAATGAGAATCTCTCACATCTTCTACAGCATTGATAATGGGGGAAAGCATAGTGGAGAGGAGTTGGAAACCCTCAAACATTCATGTCCACAAACTCCACAAAAAATTCATCAGTGTAAAGAACTGTATGCATGAGAGAGCGTTTCTGTAGGAATATTGCCACACATTTCATAACCTCAAAAGTAGCCACATGTAAATGAGTCTCTGACTTTTGTAAATTCTAAAGATCCCCGCTCCTCAAAGGTGGACAGAGGGGAAAAATCGAGGGAATAGTACTTCTGACCAACTTTCTTTGTCATATATCTTTGCTGAATAACCCTCCTTTATCAGCCTATTCCCTCTGTTCCACACCTTTCCTTTATGAAAATATTGTACTAAGTTGCCACTTGTAAAGACAGCCTAAGAGTAAATTTAAAAATGATATAGGCACAGCATAGACAACAAAGAAAGGTAGCCAACAGCTCTGTGATCTCCTCCAGCGTTCTTTCTCTAGGGGAATCTTCAACATTTTCAGCAGTGAGAATTTGGGTTCCACCCAAGCTAGTTAAGTGATTAACATAATTTCTAGAATATAAATTCTATTATGTTTAATACTCTTCTAGTCAAATCTGACATCCTTCTTCCTACTATAAAACCAACCTGATCCACCCTAATGTATTTATCAATAAATTAGTCATTCCTTTTGCAAGTATCGATATAAAAATTTTAGCATGTTGATCAAAGATATAGGTCTGTATGCTCCAGGATCTGTCAAATCCTTATTAGGTTTTGATATCAAAACTTGAAGAATCTTTCCAAAATGCTATTAAAAATAGATTTTAATTTTGGTATCAACAACTTTTTAAATGCTTTGTAAAATTCTGATCCTAACCCAGCTATTCTTGGAGTTTTCCCTACTTTAAAATTATCAATGACCTCTCCTATCTCCTCTTCCCTAACCAGCTGTTCCATTAAATTTCTATCTTCCTTCTGCAATTTATTCCCAAAATTCCTTTCTATATTTGATCTAATTTTATCTATTGGCATGTGAGTATAGCCAATACCCAGCTGAGTATAGCTTCAAATAAAATCTATAAAATATTCCTAATTTCTATTTTGTCATATTACAGGTTTTACCCTTTTCATATTTAACTATTCCTATTAAAATTTTACTTTTCTTCTGTTGCATAGCTGTAGCCAACATTCTTGAATTCATGTTACTAAATTCCAAAAATCCCCTTTCAAATCCCCTTTCAAATCTCTTTGTGTTCTTTCTATTTCCCTATTCTGCAACTATTACCTTTTAGCTTGTATTACCACCAAAATTTTAATTACCAATAATATACTTTTCCAAATCACTTATTTCACCCTCTAAGTTTTTTTATTTAGCTCTTTGTCTTTTAAAACTAGAAGCATCCCTAATACTTACTCCCCTTGCAACAGCCTTCATTGTATCCTATACTAAGCTATTTATCATTAAACCCCCATATTTCTTTCAGTTCTTTCTCTATTTTATCAATTACATGCTTATGCTGTAAAATATTTAAATATATCTTCCACCTTTTAACCTCTTCATTATCACATTTGATTTTAAAATCCATTTTCTTTCAGGTTTTTGTCATTGGGAGGTTTTGCCCATCATTAGGTTGAACCATTGCTAAATAAATGCACCTAGCATCCTGTTGTGCCTGGCAGGTAGCAGAGCTAGTTCAAAAGAGAAGCACTGAGTAAGAAGTACATTGCATTTCCCTGCAATCCATGAAGAGTCAGCAATTTGGGGGCCTGTACTTCAATAATTCCCCCAGCACTTTGGTACCCAGAAGCAGCACAGGTGCCTTTGATGTGTATGTCAGCCACAAGTTTGAAAGCCTTGTCAAAAAAGAAAGAGTGGATCTACCTGAACTTATTCTCTTAAAACAAATTATATAATTTCCTTGAAATGGTGTAAGGCCTTTTCAATTTCTGCTGGCCCCCATTTCAGTTTTGAAACTTTAACATTATCTTCTTATGGAGGACACATATTGCTGCTCATCATCCAGGTACCTGGATAATTTTTTCTTTATTCATCGTTTTTCTCTGTTCCTGAGCAAAGCTGTTCACAGGCAGTAAAGAAAGGCAGGTACTTATCCTCCCAAAGGCAAGAAATTAAATGACCCTTCTCAATGTGCTTTCAGTTTCAAACATGCATATTCATTCCTGACGTCTCAGCTGCTCCTTTATAAATATTTTCAGGGAAGATGTTTCTAGTTAGAGAGGTGATATTTTTCTTCCTCTTTTAAGTTAATTTAGGGATGTTAGAGAAATTAGCCATGCATTCAGACAACTTTGGATTTCTATGAGTCCAACTTGTGGACCTTTTAAAACTTTGTGGAGGATTTAACAAATGCACATTTACAGAAGTGTGCATTGGTGCAAATGTGCATCTGCAGATAGGAATGAAATTCTTGTATATCATAAAAAAATTGAATTCTTTCAATAATAAGACAACAGAATGAAAGACACCTGACAGCCCATGATATACAGACAGAAAGGGTTTAAGCAAAATCAGTACAACTCAAATTGATAATCTGCCTTTAATCTGGGAAGTTTCTGAAACTCTCACAACTAGACAGACTAAGATTTAACACTGCAAACATACCCATTTGTTGATTTCAACTTGGTGCTTTCAGAAGTTAATCAATAGACTATAAATATGGCAAGATTCTGAAATTATGCTGCATCGTATCAAATGTTTGTCACTGATGGATTGGGGAAAGCAGTGTCTAATGCTTATTGTTGTAAGCCGCCCCGAGGCTTCGGCGAATGGAGTGGCATAAAAATGTTTTAATAAATAAATAAATAAATAAATAAAGCAGCTCATGCAAAAATATTTCCAACATAACCTTGTGTTTTCAGCCAATAGGTCAATTAAGGTAAGATAGCAAAGTGTTGAGCTCCATGATTAGTAAACTTATGCTTAGTTTGATTTACTCTGTTTAAATTTTTGTCGATAATCTGATGCAAGGGGAAGTAGACCCAGAACAGTTCACAAATGGCTCTGAGAGTTCTCCAACAGCTGTTGTTGATTGCCTAAACTAGGAGAAGCTTCTGCTTCAACGGTGGAAAGAGTGAAAAAGACTAAGCAAGGCTTGCCTTTTTCTGTAGCCTGGCAGTACCACAAAGAAGCATCAGTATGGGTCATCATGAGCTCGCAGAAGTGCCAAGAAGGCAAAAAGAGGATTCTAGGGCATGCCAGTTAGGGCTGTAGGATTCAGGGGCAGGGTAAGGAAAATCTTTGGGGCCCAAATGGGTCACAGAATTACAGGTGTTGTGCTCAAGGGGGTTTTGGCCCAGAACCATAATTCTCAACTTCTTAAGGGATAGCAAGGGGTTAACATAACATTGCCTCTGGACTCATAGTCAGGTTAGCCTCACCTCAGTTAGCTCATACTAAACATCTGATCATAGCTACAGACCAAATTGCAATTATTCATGGCCAGCTATCTCCTGGATGGGCTATGAACGGATGTTAGCAGAACTTAAACAGCAGGCCTTTGATTTAGAGCTACAGATTAAACACATTATCCAATTCTATCCAGAAATACCTTCCTGAACTATTCTGCACATCTTCTTCAACCAGCTAGATATCTCAGTATCATATAGATCCCAAAATGTAGAAGGGCTTTATCCTTAGCTAGATTCAATGGCCTCCCAACAGCCGTTACTGAAGAGAGATATCAAAAATACCCCTTAAACAGAGACTGTGTCCATGTGGGGGAGAAACAATTGAATCACTGGAGCATGTTGTTCTTTACTGCCCTCTCTATACAGGTGCTTGCCAGGAACTGTTACTCCCACTCCTTTCTAAATATCACAGTTTCTCCCATTCTTTTTATCTTAAAGTTATTTTATCCAATCAATTCAATTTTATCTCCTCAACTACAGTCAAATACTGTTCAGTAGTTTGCACAGTGCATGGCAGAATTAACCTTAAATGTTGTTAGATTCTACCAGAATGCTTTTATTTTCTTATCTTAATAACTGCAATTTTATTAGTACTGTATTTTTCTTATTTTTAACTAATTGTAATTTTGTGTTTTATTTATTGGCTGGTCTATGACTGAATAAAGGATTGATTGATTGATTGATTGACCATAGTCACCATCATTATGGAGCCTTTATCTTGAATTAACCAAGTTGTGGCTTTATTTTGCCCAGCTTCTTATATTTTATTTCTTCATTTCTAGATGGGGGTCAGAAAGATGGAACAATGCTATAGAATAAATTGTATTCATGTGAGGAAAAAAATACTGGAAAGGAGCATGCAAAATGAATCTTCACATATTTGAGAAAGATTTTTTAGGGAACTTATTCCTCTCCACTAATTTTTCAAGCTCCCCTATTTCTTTAAGAAGCTCTTAAGAGTGGTGCTGAATCATAGAGAAGGTGTTATAAGAGTAGCTGCCCACAGGACCTCTGGGAAGCTAAAGAGCAGAGAATTAAAGTGACTGATGATCTTCTCCTGCTGCTTCACCCCAGCATCTCTTATTCATCAATATGCTGTTTACTCAGATACTGTATATGAATCACTCAGAGATACTGTTTCTGTACATACTAGCACTATTAGTAATCATTACTTTCAGTTTCACTTTCTCTTACTTTCATTTTTTTAAAATCCCAAGTTCATTTATTAAGATATTTGCAAATTTTGATATGCACTTGCCAAAACATGAACCAAGCAAAATCCCCACCCATCTGCTGTGAGAATATTCAAATGATTTTATAGTTTCCAGCATGGAGAAGACCATGTGTCCTTGTCTGCTGCATACAACATGAGAAATCTGTTGGGACAGAAGAGATGGCAACTTTAATTCAACAATAGATACATGGCTGAATAAAGTTATACAAAAGCAGATTTTTGAAGAGCTATACACTCTTCAATTAGCGCTGCCAACTACAGCTAATAGAAATTTTAAGGCAAAACATCAGTAGGGCCACAATTGACCCACATTTCCTGTCCCCACTCATCCTGGAGTAGCCCCATTTAGTAGAGTTGTAAGGGGCCATGGAGGCCATTGAGTCCAGCCCCCAACTGTTGCAGGACACCATGTTACACCATCCCACTCAGATGGCTGTCTGGTTTCTTTTTGAAGGTCTCTAGTATGGGAGAGCCCACCACCTTCCTAGGCAACTGGTTCCACAGTCGAATTGCTCTGACAGTGAGGAAACTTTCCCTGATGTCCAGCCTGAATCTGGGTTGTCACAATTTGAATTGATTATTCTGTGTCCTACACTCTGGCATCAGCAAGGAGAGAGCTTGACCTTCCTCTTTGTGACAGCCTTTCAGGTACCTATAGAGGAATATCATGTCCCGATTCAGTCTTCTCTTCTCAAGGCTAGAAGAACATGCCCAGTTCTTTCAGTCTCTCCTCATAGGGCAGTTGTTGCCCTCCGCTGGACCCTTTCTAATTTACCTGCATCTTTCTTAAAACTTGGTGCCCAGAATGGACACAGTATTCTAGGTGAGGTCTGACTTGCATTAAAGTAGACATGCACAGGATTGCACTGTAACTGAATTCATGGGGTGAGTTTACTTCATGACGTCTTAAAAATAATTCAGGAAATTGCATTTAAGGCTTATAATCAAATTATTGTCCTTTGGTCCATAACTTAAATTTTGTTGTTGTTTTTTTAATATTCTGCTACCTCCCCAAATGGCCATCTATTGTTTGGATTTTAACAAAAGCTCCATAAGAACTGAATAGGGGCTCTGCTTTTGGCATTTCACAGGGGGGTGGGATGAATGTGGAAGTCTGAGAAACTGTTCATTTCTCAGAGGGATTCTTGATTGACTTGGTTCAGTTATGCAATTAGATCAGGAATATCATCCCCGCTAGTGTGTGTGTTTATGTATGTATAGTGACATCAGCATATAGTTAAATCTGATAGGCTATGGAACATGTGATCCATAATTATCTGGGATCATTTGAAGCAAAATGAAAAAGCAAAAATGATCAGCAAAGGAACAGCAGAAGTAGAAGACAGTGGCCAATAACAGTGGTGAACTGCAAAAAAGTAAGATCTCTGGGACTACCCCATAGATTACTAATCTCAGGTAAAATTCCATCTCACAGAATATTCTACTCAGCCCTACTATAATGATTTCTTAGCTTCTAAGAACTGCCTTTCCCTATGTTTAACAAAGATCAGTTCATTTCCTGCCCTCACCCTACACACACTTTTCATTATGGAATTTTTGAATGCCTACTGCACCACCATTTCCTGCACTTTACCCATAAATCAAAGGATCCAGTGGCCAAAACAACAGAACACTTATCATGGAGTCATAGCCAATCTCATTAATTTTTCATTTGGGTATGCTGTATTAGAGACCAGTCAATTGAAGATTACATTTACAAGGTTGTAGAAGGAAAGGTGAGCTGGTCCCTATTTGTTGTCTGAGCTGTCCAAATCAGTCAGTTAAATGATCCCTGTAGATGTAACAGATACAGATACAGATAGGGGTACTTGTTGTTATTGAATTTGTTATAAATTTTATTTTAATTACAGAACCAACAATCAGCACTTCCTTTACTTCCTTAAGAAAGGACAGACAGCATTCTGGGAAGACACTGTTCTTTCATCCTTAATTCCTTTCAAGTTAGGAATGCTTAGCTTTTATTACTGTGGAGACTTCATCTGGGATATGTTCTTAACAGAACTCTAGAAGTTTTCAGAATAGTGATATGAGTAGAAATGTTTCAAATTGAGGTTATGTTACTTCTTACTTTTCTCCTTATGTATAGACTCAGCACTTCAGATTCCTTCAGGGCAACCCCTACCCTTTATTATTATTATTATTATTATTATTATTATTATTAACATTTCTATGCCACCCCTTGCCGAAGCCTCGGGGCAGCTTACAACACAATAAAATACATTGAAATACAATACATTGAAATACAATAGAACATAATAAATTACCATTAAATACAAAAATACAAAAAATACACTGAGTTTCAAACATAATAATATAAAATTAAAAATAACAGTATAAAATAAGTAAATAAATAGTATAGGAGGAGAAAAGAGAAGGAAGAAGAAGTTGCCCAGGCCAGATCATATATTTTAACAATTAAAATGATGTTTAAATAAAAAGGTCTTTACCTGGCGCTGAAAAACCAGTAATGACGGTGCCAGGTGGACCTCTTTGGGGAGTGAATTCCATAGGTTGGGCACCACTGCAGAGAAAGCCCTCCTCCGAGTACTTACTCTCCTAATTTCTTTCATGGAGGGTTCCTGGAGAAGGGACTCTCCCGCAGATCTCAAAGGGCGGTCGGGCATATACGCACATAAGCGCTCGTTCAGGTAGCCAGGACCCAAGCCGTTTAGGGCTTTATAGGTCATAATCAACACCTTGAATTGGGCCCGGGCTTCAATGGGAAGCCAGTGAAGCTGACGGAGGACTGGAGTCATGTGAGCAGGTTGATGAACACTCTCCTGCCTAGAAGTTGTTCTCTCCCTTGAAAATTCAGACTCAGAATACTTCAATTTAAGAAAATTCAAATTCAGCCTACTTCCCACTACCCAACTTCATCAGGTTAGAGACAGATCTACTGCATGTGTCAAAAGATCTTTAAAAAGCTGAGTACAAAGCTAGACTGCATTGCACACATTCCTATCATACTATAGCAGCTCTTTTGGGGGCGGGGGCAGGTTCTGCTGCACAGGGGAATCTTTTATTACTGGTGTGGCTTGTATGGTTTGGCTGTGGTTGTGTCCTTACCAGATCTTCCTGCATCCATCATTCTTAATGGTAGTTGTGCCACAGGGAAAGAGGGAGAGGCATCATCACCCTGGTTAACAAGAAAGCTCTTGAAATTCAGAACCGACAGCAAGCATTGTTATCCATGAAGAAAATGATCTGTTCTATTATCTACATTAATACCAAATGCTGAATTAGTGATTACAGGTCATGATGTGTGTGTAGCCTGTCAACTCTGATCTATGTTGAGGGTCATTAAAGGCTAAGCACTGGTTGTTTAGGCCAGAGACCCGCCATCAGTGGGTCCCCCATCAGTCTCTCTGTCTAGGAGCTTGCTCCATCTCTGAATGTGAGAGGAAACCTCACAGGAAAGCTTTGGGGTCTTAAATATTTTACCTCAAACTGGCTGATGGTACAGAATACAGCGTATTATGAAAGAAATAATGAAACTGGAGTAAGACACTATTTCAGTCATTTAATTTAGTTCCCCTGTAGCAATGCAACAGACTCTGATCAGGATGAATTGGCAAGATGTCTATGACAGTCTTGTTCCAAGTGGGATTTACTACTTGGTTTCTCTCCAGTTCTAGTATACATTTGTACACCAAACACTGACATAATTGTCCTTGCCATAAGGGTTTTACAAGATGAGTTACTTGTACAGTGGTGCCTCAAACTTCAAATGACCCTAAGGTCAAACATTCCAGAATGTGAAAACTAAAATCAAGAATAAAGTCATTTATAAGTTTGAACTGTGCTTCTAAATTTGAACAGCATGTATATTGAAAAAAATGCAGTGTCTGAGGAATGTCATCTGTTATGCACCCAAGCCTTCAATCTTTTTCACTGTGTGCCTTTTTGTTTGTTTTCAGTGCCTTTTCAGTGTGTGCCTTTTCAAGCATTTCCTGTGCCTTTTCAAGCATTTTCTTGCTTTATTTTTTTGGTTACATATATAAAATCCCAACATATTATCCATGGCATCCAGGAAGAGTGTGGAAGCAACAAAGTCTAAGTTTGTAATGTTGATGTGCAAAAGGAGCATATCACATAGCATGAAATTGGCATGTGTGTGGCAGATCTGGTAGCCATGTTTAAGATGCTGAAGTCAATGATATGTGTCATTCTTAAGGGAGCAATAAAAGCAGCAAATGTGGATGAAGTTGTGATAACACTGAACTCCAGGGGATCACATGTTATTAAGGAGATGGAAAAACTCCTCCTAGTGTGCGTAAATTAGAAGCAATTGGTTGGTGGTAACATTTCCAAAAGGATTATTTGTGAGAAAACCAAGCAGCTGTATAGTGACCTTAAGAAATGCACACCTGGAGCCAGTGCTGAAAGTGAGGAGTTTAAAGCCATTGGAGGGTGGTTCAATAAATTTAGGAAAAGAGCTGGTATCCATAGTGTTGTGATACATGGAGAGACTGCTAGTGCTAATGTAGGGGAAGCTAAAAAGTTTGTGAAAATCTTTCAGCAGTATGTTGATAGTGAGGGATTTGTGCCTCAGCAAGTTTTCAATTGTGTTGAGACAGGTCTCTTCTGGAAAAAAAATGCCTAGGAGGTAAAGAAGAGAATGCTATACCAGGACATAAGCCTATGAAAGACAGGGTTACTCTGCTGCTTCATGGTAATGCTAGTGGGGACTCTAAGATAAAGTCTTTCTTTGTGTTCCATTCTGAAAATCCGTGCATGTTTAAAAAGAACAATGTAATAAAGAACAGGCTCAGTATTATGTGGAGGGCAACATGAAAGTGTGGGTTACCAGACAGTTCTTTACTGAATGGATTCATGTGAATCTTATGGGAAAGAACTGCCACTGAAGGGCTGTTCTGGTGGCATACTCCTGCTCATCCTCCAGGCTTAAAGGAAAATTGGTGGGGGAATTCAGCTTCATCAAGGTGATGTTCTTGCCCCTCAATACCACCTCTCTCATCCAACCCATATACCAGCAAGTTATCATGAATTTCAAGAAACTGTACACCAACGCTATGTTTCAGAGTTGCTTTGAGGTGACCAATGAGACAGAACTGACCCTAAGAGACTTTTGGAAGGATCATTACAATATCCTTCATTGTTTAAGGATCATCAATAAAGCACAGAGGGAAGTTTCTCTCAGGACAATGAACTCTGTTTGGAAGAAACTCTGGCCAGATTTTATTTCTGCCAGGGCCTTGAACCAGCATCTGTGGTGAATGAAATTGTTTCTCTGGGCAAGTCCATGGGGTTGGAGATGAGTGATGAGCATGTGGAAGAGTTAGTGGATGAACACAAGACAGAACTAAACATAGAAGAATTTCAGCACCTTCACAATCAGCAGCAAGAAGTGGCAGAGGAACTTTCATTGGAGGAGGAAGAGGCACCCAAGAGGAACATTTCCAGTGCTGAAATTAAGTAACTGTGCTCTGTTTGGGCTAGAACACAGGCCATTGTTGAAAAGTGGCACCCTAACATGGCAGTGGTGAATAGGAGCATTGACTTGTTCAATGACAATGAGAAGGCCTACCTTAGGGAAATCCAGAAAAGTCATCAACACCAGTCTACATTGGAAACGTTCTTCCACATAGGAAGGAGGCAAAATGAACCATTACCATCAATCAGTAATGCTAAGAGGCAGAAGAGAGAGACAGAACACCAGAAGACATCACCACTCCGCACTAAAAATGTTTGGACACTGAATGGTATTTTCATCTTATTATACAGTAAAGTACATATGTATGCATTTTATTAATTGTTTTCAAATTTTAATTAATAAATTTGGCATGTCATTGTGTTATTTTTACCTTAAATTATGTGTATTTGTTGTTTAAGTTTATCAAAATGAGTATTGTTTAGGGTCTAGGAACAGATATGGATTTGGACTTTGAACAATTCAGAACTCAAACAGCCTGTGAGGCACCACTGTATTCAGTTGGCTCATGGATCAGCAAGTAATGTATCCAATGTCATATTGCAGGATAAAGTGTCCCCATTGAAATGTTGAGTTGACAAAATTCCTGATAGGGCATGAGATTCAATGTTGCATCCTGGTGATAGCAGATGAAATATTTTTAAATTTCCATCTTCTGGCTCTCATATCTTGAAAAAGACCACGCATCAGCACACTTTAATGATTAGTTATTACTTTTTCCAAAGTTCCCAGTTACTATTTTGGAGAGTACTTTACAGTTATTTTACAGTTTGCCACTACAATTGAAGACACGTCCTTAAATTCCTCTCACAGGATGCCACCTGGTTCTCTTCCACTGGTCTGTTTTACTGGACTATTTTAAATTTAAAGTGCTCTCTGTTCTTTTTACTTTTTGTAATATCCTGGATTTAGTTGGACAATACCTTTCATCCCCTGGTAATTTTAATCATGCACCATGGTTAAAATTGTGATGAGTGAATGGATGAATGAGTGGACCTATTTTTAGGTGAAGAAACTGGGAAAACCTGAAGAATGGCAAGGGACATGATTGGAATAAAATGGACTTTGAATTCCCAGATGAAAGAGCAGAGAAATGCTGACAGAGTGAGAGATCATGATGCTTGGCAGGAGGTCCCCAAGGACACCTTATGTAAAGAATACAAGTGATAAGAGCATTCCAAGGCAAGTGAAGCAATTAACCAGATGAAACTGGACAGTGAGTTCTGCTCTAGAGAGCAAAGAACTCAGATAAGGTATAAAAAGGAGGGGCTCCCCAAGCTTCAGTGGGCCAGACTCTTCAGCGCTGCAACATCTGTTTCTCCCATTGCTCCATTTGAGACTGATCAACTCCTGGTGAGTATGAAAGGATGAATGTTAGTGTGAGTGAATGAGAGTGATTTTTCCTTAAACTGTTGTCAATAAAAGAGCTCTTGATTTGTAAATCCCGTACTGGCTGTGTGCCTACTTCTATCTCTGAGCTCTTGGGGTGAGGATTGAAAAGAACAGAAAGGTCCTTTTGTGGCAAAATAACCCTGTGCAAACTTGCAATTTGGTACCTACAATGTATCCATGAAGACAAATATGCAAAATTTTTTGGTGGGGGGAGGGTCTTTTTTAAAAGGTGGGGGTGGAAACCACTCTTTGTAGCTCACCAGGGGAGCTTTAAACTAGAACCAACAGGGGATACAGATGTACAGCATGGCATACCATCACCTGGCAAAAACTTACACATTTCAAGAGAAAGAACCTCAAGCAGGACCCAGCACCAGTCTCCCAAAAAACAGATAGCAAACCAGGGTGCAGCAAGAATGAACTTCGATGTCTCTACACCAATGCCCAGAGTATGGGAAACAAACAGCACGAACTTGAGCTGATAGTGCATGAGGGCAATTATGATCTTATAGGAAGATAACGCAGATTCAGGCTGGAAATCAGGAAGAGCTTCCTCACTGTCAGAGCAATAAAACAGTGGAAGCAGCTGCCTAGAGAGTTGGTGGGCTCTCCCACACTAGAGACATTCAAAAAGAAACCAGACAGCCATCTGAGTGAGATGGTGTAATGTGGTGTCCTTCAACAGTTGGGGGTTGGACTCGATGGTCTTCATGACCCCTTCCAACTCTATTATTCTATGATTCTATGAATATTAACAGGCGTATCATTACACTAGAATGGAAGAAACATACAAATGAATGGAAGAAATTGAAAACTGTGGCCAACTGTGCATTTCCAATTCCAAAATGTTAAGGAATGTTAAAGAATTTTAATTAAACCAAAATTCTTGGAAAAGAATGCAATGTAGAGAACTCACAGAACAATAGATCAACACAGGAAAAAATCATTCATTGCTACTTGCCATGGAGATATTAAAAGAGATATAGTTCTTAAAATTCTCTCCTTCCTTTTGCCTTTTTCCGTCTTAGATGAGGGGATAAAACTGATTAAATACTGGCTATTCAGACAGGAGTTCTCTCTTCATTACATGATTTTAAAAGTCTACCAGACTGTCATTCTGTGGAAGATTCCATGCAGGCTGCAACCTATTGATTGTTATATGATCCATGTCAAAAATCCCCAATGACAAATATCTTCAGTACTGACCTTGTTCTTCAACAGAAACTTCAGAGAGAATACAGAGAATACTGATAAGGCAAGACAACATCAGCTGACAGCAATGTTCACTTCCATGCCTTGCAACTGCTACAATTGACATTTTGTTCAATTTTGGCAATTTCTTGGCATGGACAAGTAATAAACATAGATGATCAATACATTCCACGCTCTCACAACAAGGTCAACTGTAAAATCACTAAACACTGCCAGAATGCCACCTAATTAATTTCTCTTCTACATTTTGATGAGGATAAATCTGTTCTGACATGCAAAATACAAAGAGGGAAAGTCACAAAGTGTGCTCTTTACAAAGCAATGAAGCAATAATACTAACTATGACAGAGTTGTATTCATGGGCTTTTCACTCACTGGACTGGTTCATAATCACACAAAGCAAGAATTAGAAAATGACGATCTTGGCAGAGTAGCAGAAGTCAGGAGAGTGCAGAGAGTGGGCAGGGAACTGGTGAAGGCAAGGTAGGAGCTTGGGCATAGGATCGGGGGGGGGGTTGGGCAGGAGTAGTGGAGACAAAAAGAGGTGGGGCTAGAGAGGCCAGAGTGGCTGAGGAGGATGCAAAAGGGGTGGGGTCAGCCACCCCTGAGGTTTATTAAGCTGCATTCAGCCATGGGTGATGCCAACAGATGTGGCACCAATGGCGGCATTGAGGCATGTCACCCACAGGAGGAGCTGGCGCTGACCTGAAGCTGGGAAACAGGTTTTCTCTGCTTGGGGAGGCTGCAGCTGATGATGGCCTGGGGGACCGAACTGTTCAAGAACTCTAGCCTGGGGCCAGATGTGACCAATGGGCCACTGCAGGAGAGGCAAGGGCCAAGGCACAGCCATCTAGCTCCACTGGGAAGAGAAGAAGAGAAAGGTGATCATTATCGGGAACTCCTTGTATGGAGTATTGAGATGGTGGTGTGCTGCCCTGACCTTGAGGTGAGGGAGGTCTGTGTCATGCATGCGTGCTCAGAAGAGTCTCCCACATGCAGGTTCTCATGAGAACCAGAGTTCCAGAGAAGGAGAATAGGAGTTAATCAATTTCCCAACAACAGTACAAAGCTCTCAACCTCCTTCCCCCTCAGGTGTCTCTACTGCCTTCTTTTCCCATCAGACTTGCCATACTTCTGAACCTGCAATTAAGGGCCATTAAACCTTGCCTCCCAAAAGTTGAGATGGATCTCTAGCGAGCAACTGGACTGTGCTTTACATGTGGTCAAAAGGGGAACTTGGCCTCACCTGGAATAAACCAGTGGGGAACTTCCAGTCCCAACCTCGTTAAGCACCGCAATGCTGGGGCCAGTTCAGTTAACCCCTAGGTACCTGTCTCTGCAAAATCCATCATTAACCAACCACTTGCTAATAGATGTGACTTTACAAACATCTCAACAGTTGGAGCTATCAACTTCAGCCCAGACTGACAGTGGAGCCACTGCCTCGTTCATGAACATGGACTTTGTAACTCAACATTCCCTTCCCACCTTGCCTTTGCCAAAACCTCTTCAACTTTATTCAATTCAGTGCCTGGCCCCTGCAAGGCAGACCCTTATCTCTTCAGACAGAGCCCTTAACTCTGCACATAGGGAAGCACAGTGAACAGATTACATTTCTCCTAGTTAAAAAGGTACCCGCTAGTACTAGGCATAGACTGGTTGGCCAAGCATAATCCTCAAATAGCCTGCGGGGGCAGGTATTGTTTCCCTCTGCATTTTGCTCTAAGCATTACCTTTCATCTCCTCTCCCCCATAACCTACTATAAATCCTTCCCTTCAGAAAACATCTGCTCCTCTCCCTCCCTCCCCTGCTTCTTTACCCCCAATACCAGGATTTTTGGGATGCGTTTGATCCTAAAGAAGCTGATAGGTTGCTCCTCTTCACTCTTGCAATTTAGAGATCAATTTGATACCAGGGTCTTCTCTCCCTGTAGGGAATCTACACCCTATGTCTTCCACTGAATTGCAAGTATTAAAGGATTTAATTTCTTCTGATTTGAGAAAAGGCTTTATTTGCTCCTCATCCTCTCCCACATTAGCCCATCCCTAAGTATTCCTAAACAAAATTCCCATGAACATCGTGTCTGCATTGATTTCAGAAAATTTAATTTAATTACTATTCCCAGTACACATCCAATGCCTTTGATCTCGGAGATGTTAGAACACCTGGGGCAGGTGACCATCTTTACCAAATCAGATCTGCGAGATGCCTACAATCTGCTTAGAATTAAGCTGGGTTTTGAGTATTTGACTTCATTTTGCTCATGATGTGACAATTTTGAATTCTTAGTTATGCCATTTGGCCTAGTGGGGACTGGGACTCCAGCAGCATTCTCAAGGTTAATAAACAAAATTTTTCTTGATAATTTCCTAACTGTGTATCTAGATGATTTGTTAAATTTCTGGAGGCCTGCACATTTTTCAGTGTCTTAACCTCAGAGTTTAAAAAATCCATTTTTGATTAAAATAAAACATTAAGAAATAAGAGAATATCATGAGGTTCAGTTGCTCAGAGAGATGTTTATAGACATCTCAGTGGAGTTCCCAGATCAAAGGTTTGTACTTCATGTTCATTGCTGGAGTGAGACTATGGCTTCTTGTTATCATTGGTCAAATTCCTTCTTCTATAAATAATATGGCTATAGCCTTTCCCTTCAGATAATATGAAGGATTTCCACCTTATAAGCATGAAAGGCAAACACCATTAGCCATTCTTCTATGTCCTGGCACACCTGAGAGGTGACACTGAGTAACATGCCAGTGGAATGTCTTGCATCCATATAAAGATATTTGCTCGTCTCCTTTTGTCTATGATTTCAACATAATGAGCATGTGTGACTTTTGCATTGCTTTTCCCTGGCATGCCTTTCCTTCCTTATTGAGTCTTATTAGAATGTCAATATGCCTTTGAAATGGATTATCACATCTCAAAAATACTTGCTTCTGAACTCTGAGGAAGAAAGAAATGGTCTCCTTCCGACTCATTCATAAACACAAGTTGAAATATAATTGTTTAATCAGAACGTCTTAAAGACTGGGTGGGAAAATGGCAAGTTGATGCTTTCACCCTCTGAATAAATTACCCCCTCTGCTGAGTCCAAAGGTATGATCAGTTTGGTCATTGGAAGTAAATGGATTTCAGATGAGCAAGATGACAGGAATTCATTTGGTGCCCTGAGAATCACAGAAGAGGTTGATGTTCTTGCTTAGGATGGGGCCAGTTTAAATCTGGTGAAAATGTACAGTAGAGGCCACATCATCAAACAGGTCTTAGGGTGGAAAGCCATATTCTGTCTAAAGACCTACATTTTGTCCTAGTAAAGCTCACATTTGAAAGTTATTCAGTCATCTTTACTGATGACTGCATACATTTGCTAAGAAGATGTTCCTTTTGTCCAATAAATGAGTTCTCTTTCCTTAGAGTTCAATATTAAACACAGTGCTTCAAGAACACCTATAATAGTTTAACACTATTTTATTTAGAACATAAAAACCTATGAAAGGTATCCACTTGTAGTATTTAGACTTAGCAGTGAAACTGTGCCCAAAACAAAAGCAAAGAGGGTGGGATGGTGATTCAGATGAAACATCTGAATGGATTTCAGGGAAAACCAAGGCAGTTTTCCAGTAAGTCCTGACAAAGTTCTTGGGATGAGGGTTTCATATTCATTCATTCACCAAGTTTTTTGCTTAGGGAATCGACCAAATAAAGTGTTATTCTTTTCCAAACTCCTGCCAATTTCAATACTTAACTGAAATCTTGATCCAGAGCCTGAGTCAGGCTCAGCATCAGAGGACATATGTTGAAGTCCATTTCACAGCAAGAGTTACTGCTGACCCAGTATTGGGAGTCTGGTATGATGATGATGATGATGATGATGATGATGATGATGATGATGATGATCACACTTCCATGTCACCACATAACCCGTAGGCTTTCTGGGCAAATTTAAAGGACATATAAACAACCAGTAAAGTAATCATATATAAATAAAACAATAAACAATAAAAACAATAGAATGAGATACACACAATTATAACATTGATACACAGTGTAGCAGCATTAATAATAATAATAATAATAATAATAATAATAATAATAATAATAGTAATAATAATAAAAAACAGTATTAAAACAAGTTTTATCTATTAAATTATATGGAAAATAAAAAGGTTTTCACCTGGTACCTAAAAGAGAGCAAGGATGGCACCAGGCATACCTTGCTGGGGAGCACGTTCCAAAGACACGGTGCTACTACCAAAAAGGCCTGTCTCCTGGTCACCACCTCCTTCTTTTTTTTTTAATGGGGGGGTGGTCCCTAAGAAGGAACTCAGTGGATGATCTTAGTAGGTGGATAGGAATACATAGGACAAGGCATTCCTTCAAATAGCTTGGTCCCAAGCTGTTTAGGGTTTTAAATGTTAGAACACACATTTTGAATTGGGCCTCGAATTCAACTGGCAGCCTGTGCAGCTGGAAGAGGACTGGTGATATGCTCTTGTGAGCCAGTCCCTGCCAATAGCCATGGTGCCCTATTCTGAATCAGTTGGTTTTTCCAGAAAATTTTCAAAGGGAGCCCCATGTAGAGCATGTTAGAGTCATCCAGATGAGAGGTTAACAGAGCATGGATAACTGTAGCTAGCCTCTTTCTGCCCAGATAGGATTGTAGCTGGTAAATCTACCCACCACTGAATCCACTTGTGACTCAAGCAACAATTCTGGATCTAGGAGCATCCCCAAACTATGAAACATGCCCTTTAGGGGGAATACAAAACCATCCAGGACTGCTTGAAAATCTCCCAATGGGACAGACCCACCAACAGCACCTCCCTCTTGTCTGGCTTGAATCTCAGCTTACTGACCCTCATTAATGAGTCCAGACATTGAATGAGACCAGCCACTGCTTCACCTGGATTTGATGAAAAAGTGAGGCAGAAGTAAGTATCATCTGCATATTGTTGGCACTTCAGCCTATAGTTCTGGATAACATCCCCAGTAGTTTCATGTAGATGTTAAATAGCATGGGAATTAACATAGAGCCCTTTGCTATCATACAGAGCAATAATCATCATGCAGAGCAATAATCCCCCAGCATCACCTTCTGGAATTGGTCAGCCAGGTAGGAGAAGAGACACCACAGAGTAGAACCTCCTATTCCTAACCCAGCCTGCCTACCCAAAAGGATATCAAGGTCGATGGCACTGATCACCACTGAGAGGTTCAGGATAATCAATAGGGTTGCACTCCCCCTGTTCCTCTCCTAACAAAGCATATCTCATAGGGTGGCTAAGGCCATTTGAGATCAGGACTGAAATCCAACTGAAATGGATAATAGATAAATAGATAATAAGTTTCATCCAAGAGTGTTTGGAGCTACCCTGTCACCACCCACCCCTACAGATCAAGTCTAAACCTCAAAAAAAAAGTGACTGGACTACGAAAAGGGAATTCATGTTAACTCCCAGGATCAGGACCTGAACAACTCTGCAAGTGCTCGCATAAGTGGGAGCGCCTTTGTGGGCACTTGCAAGGGGCACCAGTGGCGCAATTATGCAGTGCAGCTGGTGACCCTGAAGACCAGCATAAAGGCTTCCCTGTATTGTTGCTCCTTGCACAGCAACACAAGTGTCCTGGTGACTTCTTGTGCTCCGGTCTCTCCAGTAAACTGACTTTGGAACTGTGTTCTGACTCTGTGTGTATGTGCGCGCACGCGCCAAACCTGGACTGTTTCATCTGTGCCTTTGACCTGGACCTGCTGACTTGCCCCAAGCCTATAGCCTGTAGTGAGTTCTGGACTCAGCTCAAGCTCGTGCCGCTCCTTGCTCCTGCCCACAGCCTGGGTCTCACACCCCACCCCCTGTCCAGATCATTTTCTTGTCCATTCAAGAACACCAGGTCAAGAGTGTTTCCTTTTACATACACTAGGTTAGTGACATGTTGAGACAGATCCATGGTTGCCATAGAAACAGAGAAACAGAGCAAGTCAGAAGGGGCCTCCCGGGCCATCTAGTCTGACCCATGGCTCCAGCTGGCTCCGCACACGACATGCCCACCATGAGCATGTCCAGCCACAATACTCCAGTTGTGGGCACACCAGAGTCACCAGAGGGGTAGTAATAGCTCTCTCAGTCTAGAAGCCACACTTCTGGCTATGCAACCAAGGGTGGCGTTCACTCTCTTGACCACCGCCTCACACTGCTGACTCATGTTTAGCCTGCAGTCAAGCAGTACCTCGAGGTCCCTTTCACAAGTGCTGCTCTCCAGCCACTTGTCCCCTAACCTGTACTTATGACACCTATTCCTATGCCCCAAGTGCAAGACCTTGCACTTATACACGTTGAATGCCATCCTGTTGTCTCCTGCCCACTTCCATAGTCTGTCCAGATCCTTTTGGATCTGGAGTACCTGCTCCTCAGTTGTGGCCACTGCTCCAGTTTTAGTGTCGTCTGCGAATTTGATCAGCAGACTGTTCACCCCTTCTTCCATGTCACTAATGAAAAGATAAAACAGGATCAGCCCCAGAACAGAGCCTTGGGGGACCCTGCTTGTCACTGGCCACCATCCCAATGATTCCCCACTAATGGTTACCCTCTGCTTTCGGCCAGTCAACCATGCCCAAATCCATCGGACAGTGCTTTGGTGTATCCTCAGTTTCTCCACCAGGATATCATGGGGCACTTTGTCAAAGGCCTTGCTGAAATCCAGGTATACCACATCCACTGCATGCCCTCCATCTAGCCATCTCGAAACCTTGTCATAGAATTCCACAAGGTTTGTCTGGCAGGACCTGTTTTTGTGGAAGCCGTGTTGTGTGCCTGCCAGCCTCCCTTCCCTATCTAGAACCACTGGATCTCTCCTTTCCATTTTTTTTCCTACAATGGATGTAAGACTATCTGGTCTGTAATTCTCCATGTCCCTTCTACTACCCTTTTTTAAAATTGGGACCACTGATGCCACTCTCCAGTCCTCTGGAACTTCACCCGTAGTCCATGAGGCCTCAAAAATGGAGGCCAGTGGGCGTGAGAGGACCCCTGCCAATTCTCTAAGTACCCTCGGGTGTAACCCATCAGGACCCAGCACCTTTGCAATGTCCAATGACCTGAGGAGCCCCTCGACTTCAAGGGGGGTGACTCTAATCTGTGCTCCTAGGTACCCGCTCTCATCTAATCTCCTATGTGGATTTCCCCAGTCCTGCTTTTGGGGGAACACAGATGCAAAATAATCATTTAGAATCTGTGCCTGTTCCCTCATATCAGTCACTGGATCTCCTTCCTCCTTATTTAGTGGTCCCACCACTTGTCTCCCCTTCCTCTTCCTATTTACATGCCAAAAGAAGCCCTTTTTGTTGCTCTTGATATTCTTGGCAGCTCATAATCAGTCTTAGCCTTGTGAAGAATCCTTCTGCAATGAGCCTCCTCCTCCTGGTATGCCCTTTTGTCTATTTCCCCCAGTACCCCAGTACCCATTGTCTATTTCCCCCAGTACGGAGGTTCCTCTTTCGTCTAATCCCTCTAACCACCTCCTTTCACATCCATGACAGCGCTCTCCTCTGCCTCCCCACCTTACTGACTAGAGGTATCGTCAAGGCTTGCGCCTCCAAAACCTCCCTTTTGAGTGCCATCCACCCCTCTTCAACTCGCTTACCTTCCAGTAACCTATCCCAAGAGACTTTCCCCAGTCTGGCCTTCAGTTGGCCATAGTTGGCCCTCTTGAAGTCCCAGCTTCTAGTGCTCAACGTGCTGCACCTCCCCAGTCCCCTGATCTCAAAGCAAAGGATGGAGTGGTCACTCAAATCCAGAGCTCCCCTAATCCATCCTTCATCTATCAGCAACTCCCTATTGGTCAATGCCAAGTCAAGGATGTTTCCCCCCCTCGTCGCCTCTCAGACCCTCTGTGTGAAAAACCCTCCCTCTATAGCTTCTAGGAAGTGACGTGACCTGGCTGTCACCTCTGAGTGAGTCTCCCAACTAATATCTGGGAGACGGAATCTCCCATAATTACTGTGTCTCTCCCCTGAAATATCCTTAGAATCTGGCCTGTCAGGACATCATCCAGGGTCTCAAGTTGACCTGGACGGCAGTAACATACCCCCACTGTCAGGTCTCTTTCCCTGTCAAAACCCCTAAGTTTCACCCAGACTGCCTCTACCAAATCCCCATCTGTGCTGCATTCTGTCTCATTGCATCATATCCCTTCCCTGACATATAAAGTCATGCCCCCACCCCTCCTTCCCTTCCTGTCCTTTCTAAAATCCTGAGTCACCCCACAAGGCAGCCTCAGCATGGCAGTTCAGGTCTGCCAAAACTAACATTCTGGGGGTCTTCAACACCAAATTAATAGGGAACCCCCTTGCTCCCCAAAGTTCCCCAGAGATATGATAAAAATGAAATGATAAAATAGTGAAACCAGCTGTTATACCTCAGCTGCAGTCACTGTGGAAATATTCTCTCCCACACCAAAGAACCTGGCACCCCAACCAATGATGAACCAGTGCTGAAGGGGGGCCAAACAAGCAAACCCAGGGGCATTGCTCTTGGTACAAGCCCCCAAGAAGACCCAGTCAAGGCAATGGCCCTGCCTGCAAAAAGGGCTGCAGGTGCAGCAGTCCTCACTCCCATCACTCTCCTTACCCTGGCCACTCTCATCAAAAGTCTTTCTCAGCTGATTTTCTCCATTTGCCTTATTATGCCGAAGCTATATGAGCTCCCAGTTTGCTTCCATGTCCTATAAAAAGTGCTAGTGTGAATCCTTCAATAGTTTGGGATTTTGTTGTCTGAAATATTGTCTCCCTGCACAAGATCCTATTATGTGTTCCCATTATTTGTGCTGCTACCCTTAAAAGGTGCAGAAAACTGCCTTCTTGGCAGTGGTGCTGTGATGCCCCCAATGGGTGAGTCCTCTTCAGATAAACTCCCATACTCTCCAGCAGCTGCTGAGGTTTAGGACCTTGCAAGGTTAAGGAAGAACCTAGGGCCTCAGGAATGCCACCCAGGACCTACTCCCACAGGAAGATGGAGAACCCATTTCAGAGGCAGAAGAGGAGAAACCGCCAGTGTCCCAGGAACGATGTAGACTGATGAGGCAAGCCAGATTCCTCAATCCAGGACAAATACCAGGCTGTGGCAGAGGTCTCTGACTAAGAACCACAGCTGGGTGCTGGAAGAGGCAGGGGTAAGACTAGATGGCCTGGGAGACCCCTTTTGTCTTATTTTGTTTCTAAGTATCTATGAGTTGCTAAAAGCAATAACTTACTGTTCTGGCTGCTTATTCCTAACCTGTTTGGAACTCCCACACATCTCCAGGTTATTGAGCTTGGTTTGTGACTCAAACCTGAGTCTTGGGAAAGCAGATAAGTGGGATAAAGCATGCATCAGAGAGCAATCTAATTAGTCCCATTACCACTGGATAAAGACTAATGATGTAGGATCAGGTAAATGACTTCTGTGGTCTCAGCAACCACTCCATTCTCCAGGCACTGGAAGGGCTAGAATAATCCTCCATGGATGGTCAAGTGTTATAATACAGCATAAAGGGCTTTTCAGATATTGAGCTCGTGTACTTGTGTACTAAGAGGTAATAACTAGATGGAATGCACAAGTGTGCTGAAGAATAAATGTAAGGATGGAGACAATGTGGGTAAGTTTGAAGACAAGCTATGCCTGAATTCAGATTAGGTCTTGCACCCTGCCTTCCCCGTTTGAAGCTGGAGAACATGTGGGTTGCAAGCCACATGTGACTGACACATCTCTCTGCTTTGTGCCCCACTTTCCTCCTGTGCTCCAAAGGCAAGGACATTTTTCTTGGGGCATGGATGAACACTGAAAGGAAGAATAATGGAAACAGTGGAAAACCCAAGTGCTTGAGTCAAATCCTAAAAAGTAGCCTTGCTTATTTTGGAGCCAAGCAGGGGAGTGTTAGTTCATCTTCAATGGAATCTTCAAGAAAGATTCCTTCCACAGCCAGAGCAAGATTGTTTTCACACTAAAATGCTGAAACTGTAGCACTGTTCAGACATTTGCTAAATGTTCCCACCCCAATGTAACAGGACATGTGTGTTTCTCTTCAAAACTTTGTACCTAATAAGACTGAAAGTACATTGAAATGTCCGATAATTGGGAACCTCAATAAGCCAGCCATCTTGACTGGAGGCTTACAAGCATCAGGCAAAGATGCTTAAAAACATTTTGTACACCTTTACACGAGAAGTGTAATGATCTGAAGAGAAGCTGACATGGCCAATGACCCTGGGGTTGGGACTTACATGTGGGACTCCAAACAAAAGTTTAGCTCAGCTGTGCTTGGATGAAAGCTGTTATATGGTTTTCGATTTTCTGTAGACAGCTGGAAGCACTTGACATTAGTTCTGCTATTAGAAACATAGAAAACAGAGCAAATCAGAAGGGGTCTCCTGGGCCATCTAATCTGACCCCTGGCTCCAGTTGGTTCCGCTCATGACACGCCTACCATGTTCATGTCCAGTCTATCCTTAAACACCCTCACTGTTGCAGGTTCAACCACCTCCTGTGCAAGCCCATTCCATACCCTAGCAGTTCTAACTGTCAGGAAGTACTTCCTGGCATCCACCTTGAATCTTGGTTCCCTGAGCTTTGCTCCTTGGGAACATGCCCTGCCCTCATCCTCAGGGGGGAAAAACGGTCACGACCCACCTCCATTCCCTCACATCTGTTGCCAACAGTTTCCCTCTGACTCTCCTCTTCTCAAGGCTGAAAAGACCCAGTTCCCTCAGTCTCTACTCATATGACTTACGCTACAGACCAGCCGCCATCCTTGTAGCCATTTGCTGCACCAATTCCAGCCTTGTTATATCCCTCTTGTATTGAGGGCCCAGAACTGGACACAATACTCCAATGCACCAGAGTTGTATAGAGTGGCAGTAAGAAATTTCTTGATCTAGAAGCCATGCCTCTGGTTATGCGTCCAAGGGTAACATTCATCTCTTGACCACTGTGTCACACTGCTGACTCATAGTCAGTGCTGCTGACTGTTTATCCTGCAGTTGACCAGCACCCTGAGATCCTTTTCACAAGTGCTGCTCTCCAGCCATTTGTCACCTAACCTGTACTTATGACAACCATTCCTATGGCCCAAATGCATGACCTTGCAGTTATCCACACTGAACACAATCCTGTTCTCCCCTGCCCACTTCGATAGTCAGTTCAGATCTTTCTGGATTCGGAGTATCTTCTCCTCAGTTGTGGCCACCACCCCCATTTTAGTATCATCTGCCAATTTGATCAGCAGACTTTTCACCCTCTCTTCTGGGTTATTGATGAAAAGTTTGTACAGGATTGAAAGCTTGTACAGGATCGGTACCAGGACAGAACCCTGGAGGACCATGCTCATCACCGACCACCATACTGATGATTCCCCACTAATAGTTACCCTCTGCTTTCAGTCTGTCAACCATATCCTAATCTATTGGACAGTGTCAACCAGACAATTGATTGGCCTATCCCAAAACTCCTCAGTTTCTCAACCAGGATATCATGTGGCACTTTGTCAAAGACCTTGCTGAAATCCTGGTAAACCAAATCCACCACATCCCCTCCATCTAGCCACCTCGAAACTTTGTCATAGAATTCCACAAGGTTTGTCTGGCACAACCTGTTTTTGCAGAAGCCATGTTGCCAACCTCCCTTCCCTATCTAGGATGTCCAGAGCACTTCCTATTATGAGCCTTATTCATCAATATTCTTTTCCATAGGGTGATGCCTACTCGGAGTAAGTCCTGTTGAGCTAGAATCCCTTCCAACATTAAAGACATTGCACAGTCATGTCTTGTTGAGCTTTAATTTTATTTATTTATTTATTTAAAAAAATTGTATACTGTTCACACAGCCAAGCAGCCTCTCTGAACAGGTTACACTCAATAAAATACAAACACAATACAATATATTAAATCAGATTAACAAGCAATAAAACAATCAATAAAACATTTCAATTAAACCATAAATAAAACTAAGCAAACTAATTGACAATGTGATTAAACAATATGTTAAATACAAAATCCCAATAAAAGCAAATAAAAACAAGAATTAAAACAGAAAATATAATGAAGACCTGGCTGTAGATATTAATAATATATCATTTAAGCATCAAAATGCTGAGTGAATTCTGGTTCCTGACTCCTAGCAGAGTGGAGCACATCAGAGCAAGCAGCCTGGGGTGGAGCTAGCTTGGATGGACTCTGGATGTGGAATTCTTACTCCTCCTGACCATCGGGAAAAATATGATTAAAATATACTAAAATTGAGATCAAGAAATACTGAAAAATGCATGAAACATGAGTTAATGTCTTTGTCCCTCTCCTGGTAAGATTTGAATCTCAGATATGGACTGTGCGACTGTTTTTTTGTACAATCTGAAACTGCTGGACTCAGTTGAGAGTAAGCTAGTACCTTGGCTGTAAGCTGAGAAGGTGCCAAAAAAGAAAATATTGGAATAGAGCTTTGAGGAACATATATTAAAGTTAATTAATGTCCCAGGATTAGCTTCTTTGTGTTATTTTACTACTACGGAAATAAGAGATAAGAAACAATGAAGGTAAGTGATGTATTGAAGCATACTGGCTGAGAAAGAGGACAAAATACATATAAGACTGTATTTTGCTAATAGCACTCTTTGAGCTTCCTCTGCTGCCTAGAAGCTAAATTGCAGCTGTTGAAAATCGAGAGATCTATATGCTGACTGAAAGCTAAATTGCAATTGTGGTTTGTATATAAGTTATTACTAAATTTAAGATTTCTCTCCTCCTAGTTGGATATTAAATAACAACAGTGGATCATAAAAATTTTTATTGCAAATTTAAGTCTTTCTTTGGTAGCTGAATGTCAAAATGTAGCAAGAATGCAGAAAGCATTTGGCAAAGATCTAAAGTGAAACTTCACCCATAGGATCTGAATTTGAAAAGAGTAGAGAAAAGTTGTGAAATGAATGGGAAAAAGAGATCATCACCAGAAAAATCAATACCAGTATCTCAATCATCAACACAACCAGACAAGCTTGATATACTTTTTCAAGAATTCAGAGAAATGAGGACTGATATAAAGCAATTAAATGTCAAAATAGATAATATGGGTATAGAAATAAAAGATTTAATTAAACAAACTCAAGAGAATAAACAATCACAGAAGTGAAAATTCAGATGGAAGAACAAGATAAAAAGTTTAAAAAATCAGATGATTAAGGTAGATCAGGTCTCTAAAAGCATGATTGAGATCCAGGATAGACAACAAAGAACAAATTTATGCCTTAAAATGCAGAAAACATTATATCTCAATGTCGAGAACCGGAGACTGTTTGGCAAAGACACAGGACGAAACAAGATCCTTCTCACAAACCTCATCCATCAGATTTGTGACTGAAAAGAAAAGAAAAGTGGAACTGATCTTGGCTGCCACTTTGTGGCTATTGGAATTATTGCAACGATGGTAGAGCTGAAGAGATTTTTTTCTGGAAATACAAGAATCTTTAACAGTTTTACAAATATCCCAAGAGGTGATGTTGAGACAACAGGAAATCTTCTCAATTGTACAAAAAAAGTGCTTTGATAAGCTTGATACTTCTTTTAAGGAGATGGTGATTGATGTAGAATCCAAAACTGAACAGAATATACAAGAACTGCAACAAGTATATGAAAAATTTGAAAAATTTGAAACTGTGGATAAAAAGAAACAAATTTGGTCACTAAAGGAAGGATTTTTTTTTGAAGGATGGATGGATCCTACATTAACTAAAATTGATTCTGAGGAAGAAGAAACAGTGAAGGTTGATTTGCAGAAAAAATACAGCCATTGGGAATACATATTGACCAACAACAAATGCTACAATCATTGAAGATAAAGCAAGAAATAGTGAAGATTGAAATATAGACTTTGAAATGGGTTGATTTTCAACAAATAGCACCAAGGAGAGATAGATGGGCTGGGGATGTAAAGTTTAAAAATATTGATTTTCAACAAACCCTATTAAAACAAAAGCAGTTTGGAAGAGGTGTAAAAAAGAAATCTTAAAAAGGAATGGTATAAATGGGTTGGCATGTTTATTGTGGTATGGAAAGGCTAAGGTATATGATTTTAACTGTGGAAGCTTTTCTACATTTAAACGTGTTGAATTATGAAGAGATTATAAGATAAGATTTAAACTGAACTAAGAAGGAGAAGAATAGGAGTGGAGTCCCCCCCCCTTTTTTTTTTCTTTTTTCCCCCTCTTCTTAGTGGGTGATATAAGGGAAAATGAGAGATTCTTTTCTTTTTCTTTTTTCTTTCTTTTTTTATCTTAAAAATGAATGACCAAAAGCTAAGTTGTATGACTCTTTTGTCTTTGAATTGCTATACTAGAAAATGACTATTATGGGAGTAGGAGGAGCTGTACTAAATAGATTTCTTTTTACAAGTGAGATATATTAAAGATTGTAAGGAGCTGGACTCTTATAAGGAGTTAATTGTATGTGATTAAGTGAAGTGTAAGCTAGATGAAACTTTAATAAATTAGCTTAAAGAAAATTTGTTTAAAAGATATCATAGATAATTGTTGTCATTAAATAGATTAGATAAGATGTCCTTAAAGATGCTAAATGGATGTTAGATATGTGAACATAAATTGGGTTAAAAGTCTTTAGTTCTTTTTTAAGCTTGGAACTTTTCTTCTCTTTCACTTTCCTTTTTAGTGGCTATTAGACTGGAATACTAGTAAGCAAAAAATGTATTTGATCGTATTTGTAACTATTATAATGAGGAGTTCATCTGTTTAATATTAGAAAAATGAAAAGATCTAGAATTGTGTAGAGCTGGTTAGATTGAAGCTACTATCGAAAAAGAAAGAAGATACTGACTTTTATAAAATTTAGAAACATAGAAACATAGAAACAGAGCAAGTCAGAAGGGGTCTCCCAGGCCATCTAGTCTGACCTCCGGCACCAGTCAGCTCCACTCACGACATGCCCACCATGTGGACATCCAGCCTATCCTTGAACACCCGCACTGATGGGGCCTCAATGACCTCTCGTGGAAGCCCATTCCACACCCTCGGGGTCCTGACTGTCAGGAAGTGCTTCCTGGCATCCAAATGGAACCTTGGCTCCCTGAGCTTTGCCCCGTTGGAGCACGTTCTGCCTTCCTCTGCAGGGGAGAATAGGTCTCTACCCATCTCCATGTGACACCCCCTCACATACCTGTATGTCGCCAACATATCCCCTCTGAGTCTCCTCTTCTCCAGGCTAAAGAGATCCAGTTCCCTCAGTCTCACCACATACCCCATCCCCTGCAAACCGGCCACCAACCTTGTGGCCCTACGCTGCACTGACTCCAACCTGGCTATATTCTTTCTGTAATGAGGGGCCCAAAACTGAACACAATACTCCAATTTGGAGGGTCTTTCTTTTAATATTTGTCAAGGAAAACGGGACTCTGTAAGAAATGGATGGACTGATCTTACCGCAGAAGGAGAAAGAAGATAGTGACTTCTATCAAATTTGGAACATTTTTTTTTTAATTGGCTGGAGAAACGGGACTTGGTTTAGATCTAAAAATGTTTTTTAAGATTCCATAAATGGATCTGAATATGATTACAGAATGTTAAAAGATACGTACTAAGGGGCTGACTCAGTAGTTCCAATGTTTGTGATGATTGATGTTTTTAGTACTGTTTTAAAATTTAATAAAAAAGTACTGCAAAAGATTTGTGACTGAAAAGAGTTGAGATGAGTGGAAATGCGGGGGGGGGGGGGGAAGCATCACCAGAAAAATCAATGACTCCATCAACACAATCGGAGAGTTCTAATACACATTTACAAGAAATAAGAGAAATGAAGACACAGATGATGTCAGGTGTTAATGATGTGAAAGAAGAGATGAAGAAAATAGATATTAAAATAGACAACATGGATGGAAGAATAAAATAATTAGCTAAACAAAACCAAAAGAATCATCAAATAATTATAGAAATGAAAGCTCAGGTGAAAGAACAAGATAAAGAGCTAAAAAAGCAGATGACCAAGACAGACCTGGTCTCTAAAAGTGTGATTGAGATTCGAGATAGACAACAAAGATCAAATCTATGCCTTAAAGGATATCCAGAGAATGGGAAAGAATGAAGATAAATTGATCCAATATTGGATTGGGCCAAATCTATTCTTCCAGACGTCTCTTTTACAAGATATGATATCGACACAATACATAGAGTTGGCCGAAGAAGACTGGGAAGAAGACATTGTGGTTAGATTTTGGTCATATGCAAAAAAGAAGAAGAAATGATGTGTAGATTACACAATATGACATTAATTATGCTGGGAAATCATCAGATTCAAGTCTTCCCTGATCTATGTAATGAGACTTTGCAATGGAGAAGAGATATGTCTCAAGTCTGTCGAATATTACAAAAGAATTCCATAAAATATAGTTGGGGGTTCCTGATTTTTATGAGGTTTGTATATAATGGAAAATATTATAGAGTGGATACATAGGAAGAATCACTGGAATTACTGAAGATGCTCAGAATTATCCTGGATGAGGAATACGTAGCAAAAATGCAAAAGTTAAAGGACACATCTACATTTTCAATAAGGAAAAAAGAGAAGGAGAGAAGAGATAGTGAGAAGGAGAAGTTGAGCATAGCAGCAGGAGGCTCATCCTCTCCACAGAGGCAGGAAGGAGATCCAGAAGAAGAGGAGACTTAGAAGGATGAAAAGATAAGACGATTATATGTAATAGCTATAGAATGTATTTGTTAGTGTTGAAATTATTACCGAAATATAAGAGAATTTTGAGTAAAAGGGTATAGATGATTGGGGAGGGTGAAATGGGTGTCTGGAGTCTATGAAGGGAAGGCTCATCTCCCCTTCCCCACCCACTTGGAAGCCTAAAGCGACGGGAGGAGAGAATGTCCTGAAGAATGGGCAAGGGGGCCTCCATACACAGTTGTGGTGGGGAATATGGTGGGGGCAGGGTTAAATTGATTTGGGTGGTTGTTATTGTCTTGTTGAAGTGTTTATTTTACCACATTTGGAGACCAGAAAGAACATTTGATGTATTGAAAGAATGGGAAAAACACTGAAGATTGTGTCTTGGAATGTAAATGGCTTGGGAGAAAGACATAAACGAGCCAGAATTGAAAAATATTTATATAAAGAAAAAGCAGATATTATATTTTTACAAGAAACGCATCAAAAAGAAAGATGGGGTAAATGAACTAAAATTATATTGGGCAGACGTATATGAAAAATCATATGGTAGTTCAAAAGCAAGAGGTGTTGCAATTATTCTTGCCAAAAGATGTTAATTTAAAATGAAAGCTACAAAAAAGGATCATTTGGGGAGATTTCTTATAATACAAGGTCTGATGCATGGACAAGAGTTGACTTTAGCTAATATATATGCACCCAATACAAATCAAAGGGAGTTCTATGACAACGTATATAAAGAAATAGAAGAATTAAAAAAGGATATGTGATAACGGCAGGTGATTATAATATGGTTATGGATAAAGAAAAGGATAAATCTAACCCATCAAAGTTAGGTATAAAATAAGAATACAGATTTAAGTAGATTTATTAAGGAAAACAGATTTAAAGATGTTTGGAGAGAATTAAATGGGAACCAGAAAAGTTATACATTTTATTCAAATAGACATAAAATTTTTGCAAGAATAGATTATATATTTGTAACATCAGAAATAATGTCTAAGATAGTCAATGTGGATATAAAAGTAATTAAAATATCAGACCGTGCATTGATAACAATGGAAATGGAAATAAAATTCAATTATAAACAGGCAAATAGATGAAGAATAGATTTAAGGATTTTTTAAAATGAGAAGATTTTAGAAAAAATGGAAAAAGAATTAAAAGAAACATGGAAAATAAATGGAAAAGGAGGTAGTAATACAAGTGTAATGTGGGATACAATGAAAGCAGTGGTAAGCGGGCTAGGAATAAAATATTCATATAATATAAAAAACGAAAAGAGCAATATATAACAAAGTTAGAAGAGGAAAGAAAAGAATGAGAGAAAAAGTATATAAAAAGTAGAGAAAACAAAATTATGTTAGAATTAACAGCTCAAAGAAAAGAATTATAAAATATTAAAATAGAACAAGTTCAAAGAAATCTAATTTATTTGAAAAGAGAATTTTATGAAAGTAGTAATAAACATTCCAAAATGCTGGCCAGAGCCACACAGGTTAAAAAAGCAAAAAATGTAATTGGAGTAATAAAGAACAAAAAAGGGGAAAGATGTAATACGATGAAAGAAAAACTTTTAATTTTCCAAAGGTTTTTTGACAAATTATATAAGGGAAATGAAATAGGTTTGAAAGAAAGCCAAAAATATATAGAAAAGAAATGAAAGTGTAAAATTTGAGAAGAGGATAAAGAAATTATGGAAACTCAAACAGAAGAAGAGATATTGGAAGTTATTATTAAATTAAAAATAGGGGAGTTCGGCAATGGCATCCAGACAAGATGGACGTGATTAACGGAGCCCCATTATCATGCCGGTAAATGTTCGGTGGTGGGCCGCGAGCCCAATCTAAGCCCTGTCAGGGCGGAAGATAAAGTGCTTGGGAAGTCTCCCATACGGTGTGTGGGCAGCAACCTCATACCTATTGGGAGAAAAGCAGACATTTTTCAGCTGGACAACACAGAAGGGAAATTATTATTGTTGTTATTATTATTATTATTATTATTATTATTATTATTATTATTATTATTATTATAACATTTCTATGCCGCCCCTTGCCGAAACCTCGGGGCGGCTTACAACATGATAAAATACATTGAAATACAATAGTACATAATAAATTACCATTAAATATAACAATACAAAAAATACATTGATTTACAAATACAAAATTAAAATTATCAGTATAAAATAAAAATATAGGATGAGAAAGAGAAGGAAGAAGAAGTTGCCCAGGCCAGATCATATGTTTTAACAATTGAAATGATGTTTAAATAAAAAGGTCTTTACCTGGCGCCGAAAAACCAGTAACGACGGTGCCAGGCGGACCTCTTTGGGGAGTGAATTCCATAGGTTGGGCGCCACCGCAGAGAAAGCCCTCCTCCGGGTACTTACTCTCCTAATTTCTTTCATGGAGGGTTCCCGGAGAAGGGACTCTCCCGCAGATCTCAAAGGGCGGTCGGGCATATACGGACGTAAGCGCTCGTGCAGGTAGCCAGGACCCAAGCCGTTTAGGGCTTTGTAGGTCATAATCAACACCTTGAATTGGGCCCGGGCTTCAATGGGAAGCCAGTGAAGCTGATGGAGGACTGGAGTCATGTGAGCATAACGCCCCGTCCCGGTCAGCAACCTGGCAGCTCTATTTTGCACCAATTGAAGTGTTCGGACTGTCTTCAGGGGAAGCCCCACGTAAAGCGCGTTACAGAAGTCTAGGCGGGAAGTCACCAGCGCGTGTGTCACCATCGCCAGGCAGTCGTATTCCAGGTAGGGGCGCAGCTGATTAATCAGCCGAAGCTGAAGGAAGGCGTTCCTCGCTACCGCTGTCACCTGAGCTTCCAAAGAAAGCTCCGGGTCGAGGAGTACACCTAAGCTGCGGACCTTATCCCTAAGAGGGAGTGTTGCACCATTCAGGACCAGGTCAAATCCACCCTCTCCGAAACCCGATCCGCCAACCAACAGGACCTCCGTCTTGTCTGGGTTGAGTTTCAGTTTATTGGCCCTCATCCATTCCCTTACCTCGGCCAAGCACCGGTTCAGCACAGCCACTGCCTCACCTGGATTAGTGGAGAATGAGAGGTAAAGCTGGGTATCATCAGCGTATTGATGATTCCGCAGCCCACACCTCCTGATGACCTCTCCCAGCGGTTTCATATAGATGTTAAATAGCAGAGGGGATAGAATGGAGCCCTGTGGTACCCCATGGCATAGCTGCCATGACGTAGAGACATGGTCCCCCAGCACTACCTTCTGGAATCGACCGTCGAGATAGGAGCGGAACCACTGCAAAGCAGTGCCTCCAACCCCCAATCCCGCAAGTCTATCCAGAAGGATACCATGGTCAATGGTATCGAAAGCCGCCGAGAGGTCCAGAAGAACCAACAGGGATGTACTCCCCCTGTCCTTCTCCCTGCACAGGTCGTCGTACAGGGCGACCAAGGCAGATTCAGTACTGTACCCGGGTCTGAAGCCGGACTGAAAAGGATCCAGATAATCAGTTTCCTCCAAGAGTGCTTGGAGTTGTCCCGCCACCACTCGCTCCAGCACCTTGCCCAGAAACGGGATGTTGGCCACAGGTCTATAGTTAGTGGCCATCTCTGGATCCAGTGACGCTTTCTTCAGGACCGGTCGTATTACCGCCTCCTTTAAAGGGGCAGGCACTCGACCCTCCCTCAGAGAAGCGTTAACCACTTCCAAAATCCAGGTCCCAATCCCGTGCTTGGAGTTATTTATTAACCAAGACGGGCAAGGATCCAATAGGCACGTGGTGGGACGTACTCTTCCAAGCACCTTGTCCACATCATTGGGCCGCAATAATTGAAATTCCTCCAGTAATTTTGGACCAGACGGTGGCATTGGCGACTCCTCAGAGACCTCTGATTCATTAGTGGAGTCCAGCTCGTGACGAATCTGAGCGATTTTCTCCCTGAAATGCCTGGCAAAGTCGTCACAGCAGGCCTTTGAGGGTGGCATCGGATCTTCCTTAGGACCCAGGAGAACCAGGCCTTGCACCACTCGAAAAAGCTCCGCTGGACGGCATTGTGAGGAGGCAATGGAAGCAGAAAAAAACTTCTTTTTTGCCGCCTTCACCGCCACAGCATAGGCCCGATAGTGGGCTCTCAAGTGTGTTCGGTCAGATTCATCCCGTGATTTCCTCCACCTACGCTCTAGCCGTCTCCCAACTCGCTTCATCGCCTGTAATTCAGGTGTATACCAAGGGGAAGAGCGGACTCTGCCCGGTGGGAGAGGACGCTTAGGAGCGATTGTGTCCACAGCCCTGGTCATCTCTCCGTTCCACAGTTCGACCAGAGCCTCGACAGGA